>NC_051333.1:6434125-6745821 GCF_015220235.1 Choloepus didactylus | reverse complement strand
ACAAACTTGGGCAAGCTAGACATAACCTTGCCCTGCCTCAGCATCCCCGTCTGTACAGAGGATATTAACACCTCCTAGGACTGTACCAGACAACACCCAGATCTGATCGTCACTGGGCAATTCAACCTCGTTTCCGCTGCTGCTTGCTCTCTCCTGACCCTGCTTTTGCACAGGCAAAATACCCAGTTCTCCCTTCCCTTCCAATTGCTTACTGGAACGTTTACTTCCAGTCCTCAGCATCGCCTGGCACTTGGGAGCCCCTTGAATGAAGGGGACCTTAAACTTCTCTTCCTGCCTGGCCTGCCTCAGGCTGAGTCGGGCGCCTCCTCTGGGTTCCCTCAGGGTCCTGGGTTGCACCATTACAGCCCGCATCACCGTCGGAGCCACAGACTGGTCAATGTCTCCCCGACAGGACCGCCTGTACGCGGCATTCGAGGCTGATTCATGGCTCAGGGCTGCATGTAGGAGCCCAGCTCCCTCCTCCAGGAAGCCATCCTAGGCCTCTGTGAGCCCGAGTTTGCCAATTCCCCTCCCCTGGCTCCCCGCGGAGCGCTTGGGTTCGAGAGGCCGGAGCCGAGGACGAGGAAGGCCTCCGGAGATGGTTGGGGTCGATGCGCTCAGACATCCTAGGGAAGTGGGGGAGAAAGGGCGCGAGGCTCGAGGCGACCCGGCGGGAAGAAGGAGAAGCGGGCAACTGCCCAGGCTCGGCTAGAACTACAAATCCCAGGAGGCCGTGCGGCAGGCTCGCTCCCGCATTCCCCAGCAGCCATCGGGCGTCCGGCGGAGGCCGAACCAGAAGCTCCACCCTCTCCTCTCACCCGCGGTTTGCCTGGGAGCCACGCCCCTGCCGATGAGGTCACTCGGTAGTCTCCAATCAGAGCTCAGATCCCGCCTCCCCACCCACCGGGCCTCTCCGCGAGGTCTCTTGGGGAATGTAGTCCGGTCAAGTGACTAAGGCCAGGAAAAGCCGCGGCGCCATATCCTTACACAGGAACCGGAGTTCTGATATTTCTGAGAAGAAATTTTCAAAAGGCGAGTGGATTTCTGCGGATGGATCATAAATGTTTTAAAAAACGGAGTAAATTCAGAATAGAAAATATCAAATGCCTAAAGAGTGTTAACACATATTTCTCAAAATTTGTGTGTCTCAGTTGGCACTGAATTACGATGTGAAGTGCTTCTCGCTTTGATGGGAAAAGTTTGCCAAACACCGGTCCAAAGCAGCTTAGTTTCTTAAAACAGAAAAAAAAATTTTCATAATTGGGAAATAATTTCAAATTTACAGACTGAAAAAATAAAATAGTGCGAACACACATATACCCTTTTACACAGATTTATTTATTATTAAGCGTTTACCCCATTGCTTTAGCTTTATCGTTATCTGTCTATATCTATATCCATATCTGTCCATCCATCCATCCTAGGCCAAACAACAAGGACGAACCTGTAGTCAAAGTCAGGTTTATTGACCCACTGCAATGAAGCGGGATAATACCACAGTGGAGCCTTGAGGGTCTCACCAAGCAAAGAAAAAAAAAAATCGAATTATAGGATCTTGGCGAAGGGAAAGATTTGGGTGAAATTTAAACGAAGCAGTGTTTTGACAGGTTCTGTGCAAAGCAGAGCTGTGTCAACACGAGTCAACATCAGGCCTGGCAGGCAAAGCAGACCCAGGGACCCGTGTGCTTGGAACTGACAGTGGATTCGTGTGGAAGGCGGGGTCCAGAAACCCCTAATTTGAAGCTCGGCCTCAGGGCTGCAGCAAGAGTAGGAGGTTTCAATCTTAAGGCTCTACTTTCAAACAGCAAAGTTTCTAAAAGTATGATTTCAGAGAACAAAGTGAGAAAGAAAGCGGGGGGAGGTGGCTTTTAGGACACCTTACAGCTGCAGCATGTCCCTGGGAGAAACGTTTCCTGTGAACTTTGCAGCTAGCTCTATTTGTGTCTGTAGAAAGAGGGCAGGGCAGATTTTTACAGTCCTAGCTAGCTTAAAGTTTCTCATGTATATAAATGAGAATATGTAGTACAAATATCAAATATATTTTTCCAAACCATTTAAGGGTTTGCTACTCAGGTCATGGCCCGATCCTGAAATACTTCAGTGTGTACTTCCTGAAGAGAGGGATATTCTCTGACATAGTAAATTTAACATCTACACAATTTTTTTTTAAATCTAATCTACTGGTGGCCTTCAAAGTTTGTCAGTTGACCCAATGATGCCCTTTGCAGCATTTCCCCCCTCCAGTTCAGGATCCATTCTGGGGTCAGGTATTGCATTTAGTTGTCATGTCTTCCTTCAGTCTGGAACATTTCCATATTTATGAAGTTGACAATTTGGAAGAACAGCCCCTGTGGCCCCCACCCCCTTCCTTCTTCTCCTTCTTTTTCTTTTTTTTTTTTCTAAAGAAGTTCCTCATTTTGAGGTTGTCTGGTATTTCCTCATGATGATTAGATTCAGATTATACGTTCTCTGCTGAAGCATGAAGAGGTGGTGTGCAGGTGTCGTGTGTGTTTCTCAGGGTATCACACCGGAGGCACTCAGTGCCCACTGCCCCGTGGCTGATGTGAGTTTTCGTTGCCCAATCAGGGTGATGTCCAATTTTTCCCCTCCCTTGGAAATAATTAGCAGTTTATGGGCAGATGCTGTTAGATCACGCAAATTTCTGGCTCCTCACCAAAATTTCCACCTAGATTTAGTATGCATTGATAATTCTTGCCTAATTCATTATTTACCACAAGGGTTACACATTTACCAGTCAACACTCAACATTCTACTGTGGACAGAAGCCGTCCCCTTCCTCCCCATTTATTTATCTATTTATTATCAGGACAGATTCATGAACCTGTTTTTTCCCATGGCTTATAATTCATTACCCACCTGTTTTATTTATTTATTTATTTATTTAAAGCACTTTCTTACTTTCTGGCATAACAAGCCATTCCAGGCTTGTCTTGTACTCAGCCTACCCCAGCCCCTGAATCAGCCATTTCTAGCTCTTTGCTCTGTTTAGTGGGGAAAGGTGTTTAGAGACCAAAACCTGACTGCTACCTGTGCTCATTGTCCTGGAGCTGTCTTTGCTTCTTGGTTTTTTTCAGCAGACAGGGCAGCCCAGCTCCTTTTCACAGATGGGAAGACTGAGGCGGCGAGAGGGTCTGTTTCTAGGGACCCTGTGGGCAGACCACTCCGAGCTAAACCAGATGGTGCAAATGCTTATTGGTGGAAGAGACTCGAGGTGGGGGAGCCATCCGATTCCACAACACCATTCTGGGGTCAGCAGCAGGCATGGGGTTCTCTCCCCCAATACCAGGACCCAAGAGCATCTGCAAAGCAAGAAAGGAGGAGACCAGGTATGCAAAAGGACTTCCTGAGGATCCCATAGACCACCTGGGTCTGGGGGAGGAACAATGACTTCAATAAAATAAAATTTAAAAGATTTAAGTGAAGGGTGGGATCTGGAAAGCAATAAAAGTAATTCAGGGGCCTGGTGCTGGCAAGCCTCAAACATCTAGGGGTCATCTGGCTTCACCTTCTGTGGCCAAACCGGGTCACACTGAACCACAGGCTGGAACTCACAGGACCCTCCAGCCACCATGGCTTCCTCCGTGCCTTCAGCCGGGCAAGCTCCCGCCTGCCTCAGGGCCTTTGCACATGCTCCGGGCCCCGACATCTGCTCACCCCTCAAGGGACGGCGCCAAGGCCTCAGGAACACTGAGGGGTCAGTTGCTCCTGTAACTGAGTAGCTCACTTTCTCCGAAAGATAACTGGTTATCTCAATAGCGTTCATTGAAGAGCCATCCTTTCCCAAATGCTCTGCTGTCCCTTCTCCATCATGACATCGGGTCCATGGGTCATTTTCTGGGCTCTCTCTTCTGCTCGTGAGTTCATTTGTCTAAGCCTGCCCCACGGCCACACTATCTCAATAGCTATAGCTTTAAATAAAATTTAATGGACCATATCGTTATGATATGTAAAAATATGACACTTGACGAAGTTGGGCTTCTATCAGAAATTCAAGGTTGTTTAACATTAGAAACCTATTAATTCAGTCACCACAATAGCAGCTTAATGGAGGAAATTTGAAAGATAAACTCTACTGATAGAAAGCAAGCATTTGATAAAAAAATTTAGCAAAAATAAAATAACTTTTTTTAAAGAATAACTGAAACATCCAACTCAAAAGCCTCTGAAATAAGAACAAAAGAAAAATTAAAATCGTGGGCCAGAATCTATGAAATGGATGAGGGGAAAAAGAAGATTAACAAACGCAAAAGCTATTTTAGTTTTTGAAAAAGTTACTTGACTGGATTTTGGCAAACCTGATTAAGAAAAAGAGATAGGCTGCAAATAAAATGCAAACTGTAAAAGGTAAATAATTATAGCCAGGACAGAATACACAAAAAGTAATGAAATAGTATTGTGACTTATTATGCATTAGCATTTTAAAGCCTAGATGAAATGGTTAACTTACTAGAAATATATAAATTCTAAAACTGATGCAAAAAAGAAAGAACTTGAATAAACCAATAAATGTTAAAGTATTTGAAATTATAGTCAAAGTTTTCCCCTCCCTCCAAAAATTCTAAGTACAGATTGTTTTCTAGGCAAGTGATATTAAATATTTAAGGAATGCTTGATTCCTATCTTGTACACTTTGTTCCAGAAAATGAAAATCAAGTAAAAGTGTCTAATTGGTTTCTGGAGGCTGGTGCACTGATGATTCCAAAACCAGATAAGGACCGTATACAAGAAAAAACAATTACAGCTCCATTTCACTTGTGAATGTAGATGTAAAAATCCTAAATCCAATGATAGTCTACTACATCCAACATTGTACCACAATTCATCATGATGAAATAGGATCTGTCCCAGCAATGCAAGGATGGCTCAAAATTAAAAAAAAAAAAAAATCTTTTCAGTGTAATTCACCATATCAGTAGAAGAAGGAAGAAAATGTAACGATCCCAAGTGATGTGGAAAAATAATTTAGTGGTAATGTTTTTCATTTATTTATTATTAAAAATAAGACATTTAGCAAACTAGGAAGAAATAGAATTTTCTTAACTTGATAAAGCTTCCAGCAAACACCATAGAAACTTTGGATGCCTTCCTTTTAAGGTCAAGAAAAGGTTAGAATGTCTTCATCGTGGTTATTGCTTAACAGAGTACTGATTAAAAGTCATGTCCAAAGTTTTACTAAAAAAGATATGAGGTGTGAAGACTTGAAGGGAATAGAGAAAGCTGTCATTATTTGAATATGCTGTCATTATATACCCAGTGAAACCAATAGAATCAACAGACAAACTATTAGAACAAATAATAAACACACTTCAGCAAGGTCCCAGTTATAAGGTTAACCTACAAAAATCAATTCCATTTCTCTCATAAGCAAACATAAAATTTAATTTCAAAATACCATTCACAATCCCATCGAAAGCTAGAAATCGCCTGGGACTTAGCAAACAAGAAAACGTAAGATTCTGTGGAGAAAACCTAAACTCTAATAAAGGACCTAAATGATGATATGAATAAAAGCAAAGATGTTCTGTGCTCTTGGGGTGATTAAATATTATACAGACATCAATACAACATGAATAATTTATAGATTTAATACAATGGTAAGCAAATTTCCACTTGGATTTTTTAAATTGAGATCTAATTCACATACCATATAACCTACCCATTGAAAGTGTACAGTTCAATAGTTTATAGTATCATTACAGATATGTGCAACTAACACCACAGTCAATTTAGGACATTTTCATTATCTCTGAAAGAAAACCCGTACTCCTTAACCATCACCCCAAACCACCCCCCCATCTTCCCCAGTCCTGAGCAGCCACTAATACACTGTCTGTCCTTACAGATTTTTCTATTTTGGACATTTGACATGAATGAAATCATACAATATGTGGTCCTTTGTGACTAGCTTCTTTGACTTAGCATAATGTGGAGGCTTAGCCACCTTGTAGAATATATCAGGACTTGATTCTTTTTTGTGGACAGGCAACATTCCATTGTATGGCTATGTCACATTTTGTCTATCCATTCACCAGTTGATGGACATTCAGGCTGCCTCCACCTTTTGGCTATTATGAATAACACCGCTATCAACATTTGTGTGCAAGTTTTTGCATGAACAAAAATGAAAGGCTCCATGCATTTCTCATAAAAACATTGACTGGGGATTTTGTGGAAATTGAGAAGCGGATGTTAAAAAACGTAAGAAGAATGAACAAATGCCCGAGACATCCTATGAAGGATGAGGTAGGAGAGCTTGACTTTCGGGACACAAGGGCTCCTTATAAAATCATCTCTGATTTGAACTGCAAAGGGTGGGACCTGAGCCGCCCTGGAAAATTCACATCCAATTCCCATTTTTCTTGCACATGATTCTATGCCCTGGTTCTAGCCACGCCCCCTTCCTGGAATGCCTGTTTGGACCTGGTCATGATTATCTGTCCAAAGGCTTCAAGGATCATGGATAATCCCTCTTCTTCTGGTAAAGCTTTGATGACAGGCCCTTAAGAAAGAATCCAACATTTATCTGGTTTGAGCACTGCATATAATGGGTCACTTAACCAACTAGATATCCATATGGGGAAAAAGGTGAATCTGGACCCCTACCTCACACCATACACAAAATCTATTGCAGATAGACTGCCAATCTACATGTGAAGGTCAAATAAAAAATATTTTAGAACAAAACATAGTAAGGCATCATCATGACTTTCACATAGGCAATGATATTTTGACAATACAAAAAATGCTGTGCATGAGGGAAAAAATTATGTGGACTATATTGAGATTAAGAACTTTGAGTCATTAAATGGCATGATTAGGAATGAAAAGGCAAGCCACAGTGGAAAGGATATTTATGATAATGGATATATTCATATCCAGAATATATAACAAACACCCACAAATCAATACTTAAAAAGTCGGAACAACCCAGTAGAAAAATAGGCTAAAACCTGAACAGCCTCTTCCAAGGAAAGGATGTCCAAATCACATCTCAATTGCAATAACCTAATCAAAAGTTCCCACCTACAAAAGGTCTACATCCACAGGAACGGAATAAAAGAGCACAGCCTTTTCTGGGGTACATAACAGCTTCAAACTAACACCATCCTGACATTTAACAGCATGTCTTCTGCCTCTGGTTGAACTTTATATAAACGGAATCATACAGTATATTTTCCTTTGTATCTGTCTTCTTTGACTCAACCTTGCATTGGTGAGATTCATCCTCACTCTTGGGTATCTTTGTAGGTCATCTATTATCATAGCTGTATAGTATTCCACTGGGTAAAATACCACCATTCATCTCTTCTGCTGTCACTTATGTATTTAGGGAGTTTCCTTTTAGAGTGTTACAAATAATGCTGCTACAAACATTCAAATATATACATTCACCTTAAGTGTAATCGGTATTCATATGTTTGGTTTAGCAAAAACCGCACACAATTTTTTGACATGGTTTTACCAGTCCACGTTCTCCCAGCCCTGTAAGAGTGTTTTAATTGCTCTGCACCCTTGACAACTTGGCATGCTTTTGTTTTGTTTTGCTTATCCTTTTTGCCATTCTAGATGTTTATGGTGTCATGCTATGATTTTAATTTGCATTTCCCTAATGGGTAATGAGTTTTAGCACCTTTTCATACGCTTCAGACTCAGCCTGTATTTTTCCAGCCCCATCCCTGGAATCAGCCATTTCTCCAAAGGGCCCTGGTTCCTTGGAGTGGGAGTTAGGTGAACTAAACCCTCTCAGCAGACAGAATGAAGAAATATATGTATACAGACACACACAGAGAACACTATTTCTGTCACTTCTATGTACCTCTGATTTCATTCCGGCATAACAGGGTTCATTCTTCTCTTACTCATTTCCATATTTGTAACGTCCTTGTCTGATCACAACAGGCCTGGTACCCAGTACGCGTCGTATGTTTCCTTATCTGCTCATTCCTCGGACACCCAGAAAGTAATTTCAGAATTGCTAACGCATGCATCCTTTGTTTGCATTTATTCTTGTCTTTAAACTGGGATAATTACAGTATTAGGGAACAGTCCCCAAGACCACTCTCCCTCCTGACCCCAACTGCAAGTTCAGGAGCCCCCAGGACCACCCTCAAACTTCAATAATTTGCAAGGCGGATGCAGAGGACTCACCAAAAGCAGTTATAGTTTATTACAGTGAAAGGAAACATTAAAATCAGCCAACGGGAGAGATGCACAGGGCAGGGCCCAGGAGAGACTGGGCGTGAGCCTCCAGCCGTCCTCTCCCAGGGGAGTGGAGTGTTTCCAACCAGGAGGCTCTCCCAAGCACTAGGGTCCAGGTTTTTAACTGGGCCTGGGTTGCAGAGACCTCGCTGACCACCTGCTTGGCTGACCTCAGCCTCCCGCCCCTCCAGAGGCTGAGCTGAGCCCCAGAACCCAAGGCTCCAGGTGAACAGAGACCCTCCTATCAGGCTGAAGAGTCGGGGAGCCTGGAGGTCCCCTCTCAGAAGCTGAGGGCAGAGGACAGGCCTCTCTTGAGGGGCAGTTCAATGCTTCGCTGCACTAAAACACTGTGTCCAAAAGTGGCTTGGGTTAGTTATCGTCTCCCTCCCCCAGTCCCGTGGGAGTGAGCCCATAAATCTGAAGACGCTATTAGTTAAGGGCGCACGCTGCGTGAGGGGTGGTCTTCATCCAATACAGGGGGGGAGTCCTGAGGCGCAAAAGCAGTTGGATGCAGAAGTCGAAATCCGAGGAAGTGACAAGGCACAGACTGCTGCAGCTCACAAATTTCAGTTTAAACCACAGCAAAATAGGGGACTGGTGGTTTGATGGGCTGAGTCCTCTACCGCGGGACTTGCCCTTGGGAAGACGGTTGCTGCAAAGGAGAGGTTAGGACTCCCTATAACTGTGCCTAAGAGCCTCCTCCCGAATGCCTCTTTGTTGCTCAGATGTGGCCCTGTCTCTCTAGCTAAGTCAACTTGAAAGGTGAAATCACTGCCCTCCCCGCTATGTGGGATCTGACACCCAGGGGAGTGAATCTCCCTGGCAACGTGGAATATGACTCCCGGGGAGGAATCTAGACCCAGCCTCATGGGATGGAGAACATCTTCTTGACCAAAAGGGGGATGTGAAAGGAAATGAAATAAGCTTCAGTGGCAGAGAGATTCCAAAAGGAGCCAAGAGGTCACTCTGGTGGGCACTCTTACCCACAATATAGACAGCCCTTTCCAGGTTCTAGTGAATTGGAGTAGCTAGTAGTAAATACCTGAAACTATCAAACTACAACCTAGAACCCATGAATCTTGAAGACGATTGTATAAAAATGTAGCTTTTGAGGGTAACAATGTGATTGGGAAAGCCATATGGACTACATTCCCCTTTGCCAGTGTATGGATGGATGAGCAGAAAAATGGGGGGAAGGAAAAAAAAGGCACCCAGTGTTCTTTTTTACTTTAATTGTTCTTTTTCACTTTAATTTTTATTCTTAATATTTTTGTGTGTGTGGTAATGAAAATGTCAAAAATTAATTTTGGTGATGAATGCACAACTATATAATGGTACTGTGAACAATTGAATGTATGCTTTGTATGACTGCATGGTATGTGAATATATCTCAATAAAAATTAATTTAAAGATATATATATATATATATAATAAGCCACAGCAAAGCTAGGAGAAAAGAATTACCTTTGCATCTTGTCTATTCTTTTAGGTTTTCTATGTTTTAAGATACTTACATATAAAGGGGCATGAGGGAATTTGGTGAGGTGAAAAAACTGTTCATTTCTTGGTAGCGGCACTGGTTACCCAACCCCATGCATTTGTCAAAACCGGCAGAACTGTGCACTCTAAAAAAAAGAATAAATTTTATTAGTTGCAAATTATATCTTAATTTTTAAAAATACCTAAACTAATTTTTTGTTTCCTTTTTTCTCATATTCAGGACACACATTTGACAGTCTTAAAATTAAAATCTCTGTATACAAAAAACAACTTGCACCAAAATTGAAAGTGAGGAGATAGACTTGAAATTTGTGCCCCATGACAGAAGTGATGTAATGCCATCAAGCATGCAGACAAAGGGCAAGAGAAAGAGTTGGATTCCACGAGACAGGTGAGTGGAGGACAAGAAGACAATCATCCAAGAGGAGGTGCAGGGAGTAACCAGCTATTCCAGGAAGATGTTCAATCACACAAGAAACCAAAATTGTTCCAACCACTGAACAACTAGGAAGATAATTTTTTAACAAGAACCTGAGACGAGGGCTAGTTCCGTCCTGCATTGGGGTAGGATTCTGACTTCCTTCTGGGTGACAAAGACAAGATCTTTTCTTCTTTTGAGACCCCTGCTGAAAATCCAGGCCAAAGAAATAACCCTAAACGTGGAAGAAAGCACTATGCTCGGAAGTGTTATTTGCAGTACTATTTATAATAGCAAAAACACTTGGGGAGTAAAAAACAACTTAAATTTGTGCCAAGAGGGAATTGGGTAAGAATGCCACTGTTGCTTCATGGGGCTTTATGGTTTTAAAAGGCTGAATATAGGGGGGAGATACTGACTTCTAGAAATTTCTTATACAGAGCCAGGCTACCATCTTGCCTATACTATTTAAGATTTCACTGTTGCAAAAAGCTATCCCCAAATCCAGGTATAGCATAGCCTGGTGAGAAAAATTACCATCTTGCTAGCTGCCCCCAGGGTTCCCCTTGGAAAGGAGCTGACTGTGTTTGGGAAAAGACTCTGATAGAGGAGGACATGAAAAAGGTAAGGTATTTGATCACTTCTGAAATCTAGAGTTTCCCACTTTTTAACCCCTCTGAAACAAAGAAGCATCTTCTGATGATTGACAATTACACTTGCCGCTGGTGAGGCATGAAAACCTGCAGAAGGGGTGGGAGAAAACTCTACAGACAGGAGCTCCCGGGAACTAACTGAGTGGTGGGGGGTGCAAGCAGGGGGAGGCTGGCGGTGAATGAATTGTGTTTGGCAATGTCCTAGAAACATAGTACGTTAGCTTACATAACTGCAAAGCTCTCTCAAGAGCCCAGTGTCAGTGATTCAGTTCTCACGTGAAATCTTTCAAGAAACGCTGCATCACCAATGTTACGTTGTGGTCTAGATCAGGCATCTGCAAACTATGATCCAAATCTGGCCTGCTGCCTGTTTCCGTGGGGCCTGCAAGCTAACCATTTTTAAACGGTTGAAAAGAACATCAAAAGAAGAATCATGTCTCGTGACACATGAAAATTAGATGACATTCAAAATTCAGTGTCCATCCCAGGAGTGTAAATCTCCCGGGCAACGTGGAATATGACTCCCGGGGAGGAATGTAGACCTGGCATCGTGGGACGGAGAACATCTTCTTGACCAAAAGGGGGATGTGAAAGGAAATGAAATAAGCTTCAGTGGCAGAGAGATTCCAAAAGGAGCCGAGAGGTCACTCTGGTGGGCACTCTGACGCAAAATATACACAACCCTTTTTAAAAAGGTTCTAACGAATTGGAATAGCTAGCAGTAAATACCTGAAACTATCAAACTACAACCCAGAACCCTTGATTCTGGAAGACAATTGTATAAAAATGTATGAGGGGTGACAATGTGATTGGGAAAGCCATATGGACCATACTCCTCTTTGTCCAGTGTATGGATGGATGAGCAGAAAAATGTGGGCAAAAAAAAAAAAAAAAAAAGGCACCCAATGTTCTTTTTTACTTTAATTGTTCTTTTTCACTTTAATTTTTATTCTTATTATTTTTGTGTGTGTGGTAAGGAAAATGTTCAAAAATCAATTTTGGTGATGAACGCACAACTATATGATGATACTATGAACAATTGAATGTACGCTTTGTATGACTGCATGGTATGTGAATATATCGCAAGAAAATTAAAAAAAAAATTCAGTGTCCAGAAATAAAGTTTTGCTGGAATACAGCCACACCAATTTGTTTACCTCTTGTTTGTGGCTGCTTTTTCAAGCTACAATGGAGTTGAATATTTCCAGGTGAGACCGTGTGGCCCTCAAAGATATTTACCATCCGATCCAACAGAAAGAGTTTGGCAATCCCTGAGCTAGATGGCACAGAGGATGGGACTGTATTAGAAAAATATATACGTCAATGATTATGAGTCAAAAAGGGACCTAGAAGGGTTGAAGACCTCCAAAAAAAAAAACCTATAATGTTTGAGACAATTGGAACTGTAAACATCGATGGATTTTTTTAACGTGCCTGACAAGGAATTATTGTTATTTTTTAGGGGCAATAATGATATGTTTTTTTTAAAGAGTCCTGTCTTTCACAGTTAAATGCTATAATATTTACAGCTGAAATGATATGCTACCTGGAATTTGCTTCAAAATAATCTGGTATGTGGTGGGGAAGCAACAGGAATATATAGATGAAATTAGATGAAATTTCCAAAACAAAGTTTTTCTAAGCCAAAAGGATTTTGATTGGGAAGAAATTTTAGGAAGACATTAATTTACTTCACTTCCATTTTCTTTTTTGTTTATGTACAAAATTTGCAAAACATGTATGTTTTTGTTTCCTGGCTGCCAGAACAAATACCATGCAATGGGTTGGCTTAAACAATGGGAATTGACTAGATCATGGTTTTGGCTTAGGAGAAATACAAAATTGAGGCTTCAGCCAGGCCCTTCCCTCTGCCCGGCAGGCTGTTCTAGATATCCACCAACTGCACAACCTCACCCCACCTCGCCCGGCCACCAGCTCTATGCTCCTACCCCAACCATCTTATTTAAAATAGAACCAGCCCACTGGCCCCACCTCCACATTCCGATCCTTCTGGCTCCCTGGTTTATTATGTCTATTGTTTATTGTCTGTTCCCCGCGAGAAAGTATCTCTGTTTTGTTCATTCATGTTGTCCCAAGTATCCAGGACAACGCCTGACACATAATGGAGCTTCAGGGCTTGTTTGTTGATTGAATAACTGTTGAATCCATTTGTAATTGGACAATTCAATGGTATATTTAGACAATTCATGCAAGGGTAAATTCAAGTTTAAGAAGCTCAAATTCACTACTGATTTGGGAATGTGAATTGAAGTAACAATAAAATAGTGCTTTCCGTGGATCTGACTGGCATACATTTATAAAGAGGGATACCAGCTACCGCGGTGTGTAGGTAAGAAACTGAAAACACTGTAGATATTTCATGCAGAGAGGGATTAAATGCAGAGAAATGGTCGCCAAGATGTCAGAAGGGCAGCAGGAGTAAAAGCGGGAGGGGACTTTATCCAGAGACCGGGGAGACACTTTGGGGCTGGAGCCCGTAATCCTGGCTCACTGCCGACGACCTGGAGCCGCAGTGGCTGTCTCCAGCTCTGAGTTGGTCACCGCCGCTGCCGCAGCCAGCACGGGAGAAATGGCATCTGCTCCCCTTTCTCCTGCTGTGGTGGTTGGAGCTGTCCGCACCCCGAAACTCCCGTTCTTAATTTAATCCATTCCTGTGGGTGTGAACCCCGTGTGAGCAGGACCTTTGGGTGAGGTTACTTCAGTTAAGGTGTGTCCCAGCCCAATCAGGACGGTTCTTAATCCTTTCACTGGAGTCTATTATAAGAGAATGAAATTCAGACACAGAGAGAAAACCAAGGGGAGGGGCCAGAAGCTGGGGATCAATGGAATCCAGAGGGGAAGGGGGGCAGGAGAGGCCTCCACGTGCACACCAGGTGACAGAGGATCCGGGCCGAGGCTCCCCGGCAGCCGGCCCAGAACGCCGCAGTCTCCCGGGAGAAAGTGTCTCCTGGATGACACCTTGGGTTTGGACTTCTCCTAGTCTCAAAACCGAGCGCCAATAAATTCCCGCCGTTTAAGCCAACCCATTGCATGGTGTTCGTTTTAGCAGCCAGGGACTAAAACACCTCCTAATCTCATACTAATGCCTTTCCATGTGAGAACGGAATTGGACTCTGGCTGGCCAAGGAATCTTAGGCGCGTGGTGTCTGCGTTTCCTGATGCTTCCGTAGCAAAGTACCATAAACTGGGGTGGGGTGGAGGTGGGGGGTAGGTGTGTAAAATGACAGAAAATTGTCACCTTGCAGTTCTGGAGGCTGGAGGTCAGAAATCGAGGTGCTGCCAGGGCCACGCTCCCTCCAGAACCTCTTCCAGCTTCTGGTGATTGCAGCCACCCTTCGTGTCCCCCAGTTCGCAGATGCCTCTCTCCCGTCTCCGCTTCTGTCTCCGCAGGGCCTTCTCCTCCATGTCTGTCTGTCTGTCTGCATCTCCTCCCTTCTAAGGACACTAGTCACCCTCCTCCAGTATGACGTCATCATCACTAATTGCATCCGCAGTGATCCATTTCCAAATAAGGTCTCATTGTGCGGTGTTGAGGTTAGGACTTCAGTGTACCTTTTGGGAGGACAAAGTTCAACCCATAACACATAGTTTTCAGGCTTCCAGCCCCAGATGTACATGAAAAATATACAGAAGGTCTCTAGCATATATGGTAACGGTGCTGGTGGACACGTGAGATAAAGACTGCTCTCACATCGCTGGTAGAGACGTGAATATTCTAGCCTTCTTGGAAAGCAATCCGGCAACGGTAATTATAAGTACACATTCCTATTGTGCCTGTAAAACTAATCTGAGAACCTCCCCCATAGAAATAAAAACACCAGTGTGTAAGGATATATTGTACAAGGATGTTTGTTTCAGCATTATTTGTAGGGGAAAACCAAAGCGAAAACTAACAAAAAAACAACCCTGGAAACCAATGCCTATGAAAGGATAATGGTTGAATAAATAATTATGATATATCAGCAACTTGGAATATTATGCAATCATTTAAAACAGTAGATTAGAGCTATGGCAACTGAGCTGAGGAATTTCCACGAGGTACTACTGAGGGAGAAAAGCTAACAGCAGAAAATTACGTGTCATAAGATCCCATTTGGGTTAAAAAAAATGACAAAAATAATTCCTATCTGAGTATGTAAATACGTATATGGGTATATATGTTTTTTGTGCATGTATTTGTTGGTATATGATTATAGGAACATATATGCATGCCTATATATTAGGCTTTTGACATAGGTTTCCAATAGGGATGATAAGGATGGAGTGGTGTGCATGAAGGATAGTTGTGGACTAGTTGGGAATGTTTGGTTGCAAATTACAGGCCCACCCCCCAAACAGCTGTCTTACTAGTTAAAGGTTATGCATCTCATGTAAGAAGAAATTCTAGAGCTAGTCATCCCAGGCTGATAAGCAGCTCAATAGTATTTTGGGAGTGTTTGCTGTTTTCCTACTCAATATTTATTTTTCTCTTCTCCTTTACCAATGGTACTCGAATTTTATTCCTGGAAGCAATGTTCCTGGTTACCAATACTTACCTCCTGGACTCCCTTGCAGCTAGGGTGGCTATATGGCCCATTTCCAGCCAAAGAGATATAAGTGAAAGTGAGCTGGGTAAACAGACTCAGCTGGGATATGCCTTATGATCCTTCTTGATCTTCTTTATTATTGTTACTATTAATGGCCTGGAATGCACGTGTGCCATCCGGAGGTAATGCAGCCATCTTATCACCATGAAGGAGAAGAGATAATGAAGAAAGAAGCTGAAGGAACTTGGGCCATTGATAACTTCCCAGGCATCTGCTCTTGCCCTGGATTTCCTACCTTTGGATTCACTGCTGACATGAGAAAAATAACAGTCCCTACAGGTTATGCAGTTGGGTTTCTATTTGCAACAGATTGGAATCCTAATGGATACACATGCCATCAAGAACTCAGGCTTATTCTGAGTTTCTGCTCCACCACCCTGAGCCTGTAGTCTTCACCCCTTATGGCCTCATGGTTGCAAGATGGCTGCTGCACCCAAAGACCCTTGCCTGTATTCTAAGCAGAAAAAGGGGAGAGGGGTAAGAAGGAGGAAAATAAGGTGCCTGTATTCAGAAAGCAAGTGTTTCCCGGGAACTCTCAGCTTGTATCTGGTTGTCCAGAACAGTGTCAGGTAGCCACTGCTAGCCGCAAGCAAATTTTGGAGAACAGATAATTCTATCTGGATACATTGCAGCCCAGAACAAAACTGGAGTTTTAATCATAAGAAGAAGGGGAAATGGGCATTGGATAGTCAGAGAACAGTGTCTGCCTCAAGAGAGAAGGTGAACAAAAAAAAAAGGTGGGGCTGATAAATGGCTATATCCAGCTTAACAAACTCATGACTTGTCCTCATTTACCCAAGGGCTGGGGAAAACTTCACTCTTAATCTGCAAATTTGTGCTTGAGAATCATTTGCTTATTTACTTATTCAACACACCCTTACAAAACACTAATTCTGTGTCATCCAGGATTCCAAGCACCACATACATATCATTTTATCCATAGAAGATTCCTGAGGTAGGTCCGAGTTTCAGTGGTCGAAACTGTGCTCACAACCCAAACATCTACATAAATAAATCCATGTCGTGGATTAATCATCACTAACATTCGCCAAGCCAAACGCAATAAGAGAAGAACTATGGTTATCTTCATTTTACAGATACAGGAACTGAGGCACAGAGAGGTTAGGTAACTTGTCCAAGGTTACACAGCTCAAAGGAGTTAGAAGTTGCTGAAGGAAGCTGAGTCCCTTCCTGAGCTGGGGCAGGAGAAAGACACAAGAAAGGTGGATGAGGACAATTGGAATGAGGCAGCCAAAGGACCTCCTGGAATTTCTCTCCCATTTAGCCCCCCAAGCTCCCTGCCCCACCCCCACCACCTATCAGGACCAACATCTGGTGATACTTCACTGCCCTGATATCCTTCTCTGGGGCCACCACGACTCTTGCTCAAGACTCTTTCCTGGACCCTGATCAGCTCCCAAGCTCCCTGGCTGGCTTCCTGCCATGCTCACCCTGACCCTGAACAGGCTGGCAGCTGCCCAGGACAGACACGGAGACAGACAGAGCCCCCTCGACCTAACCTTCACCCTTGGACACAGGACACGGTGACAGAGGCTGGGATTTGCTAGGAGGGGTCTCAGGGAGCTCGTGGGGGGGGTGCTTGGGAAGGAGGGGAGTTGAGGAGCAGCTGGGACATGCAAAAAGGAGGTGGCCACAGAGGTGAAAACATCTGAGACCCCCCCTCCTCTGGCAAAGAAATTTCTCATGCCCCTGGGACCTCAGTTCCACCAGGGCAGGGATTTGTAACTATTTTCATCACTTCTGTATCCCCACTTTGGAGGACAGTGTCTGGTGTACTGTAGGGGGCTTGATGAATATTTTGGGAGTAAATGAATGAATTCGCCTTCTGGATGACAAGCAGGAGATTGTCCTCAGTCAATCCTCGTAATCTGTCAATTACGTCCAGGGCATCCACCTTGTGCCAGGGGCAGGTGAGAGAGCCAGGTGCAGCCTCGCCTTTATGGAGCTCAGTGTCTCGTAGGAAGGTGGATGCAAATCAAATAATCCAACAGAGGTGGTACAATTTCTACCCGTGACCATCCCTTGGTGGAAAGGAACTTTCTATGGGGGGTGGGGATCTGCTTTAGTCGTGATCAGAGAAAGCGTTCTTGGAGGCAGTGAAATTCGAACTCAGATCCAAGGATGAGCTTTAAAAAAAATGGCAGAGGGTGTTGGGGGCCAAGGGAGCAGCACGTGCAAAGGCCCCATGGTGGGAAGGACAGTGAATTTCAGCGATGGAGACGAGGGCAGAGAGGCTGGGACACAGCGAGCGAGGGGGTGAGGTGCAAGAGGAGTCTGAAACGCTGGCAGGAGCCCACCACACAGGCTTGGCAAGCTGTGTTGGGGAGGCTTGTGTTTATCCCCAGAGTAATGAGGAGCCACAGAAGGGTTTTCAGATTTGCCCTTTTGGACGCTCGTTCTGGCTACAAGGTAGTGAGTGGCTTGATGGGCACAAGCATCAAAGCAAAAGGGCTGGGAGGCAGGGTGAAGAGGGCTGGTAGATGCAAGAGGCTCTTCGGAGGCAAAACTGATGAATTGGAGGCAGGGGGAGAAGGAGAGGGGTGTGTCCAAGGGTTCCATGTCCCCAGTCTCAAATGAGCAATCCCGGTTCAGAGAGGGGATGCTCCTCGACCAAGATCACAGGATCAGGCAGCGTCTGAACTGACCTTCAAGCACGTCTGCCTGACGTCTCAGCTCAGGCTCTTTATCCCAAACCAGAAGGTGGGTGATCATATACCTTGGAGGCTGCAAACAGCAGCTACATTATAATGACTCCCATGTCTATCTCCAGCTGGGAGCTCCCCCTATCCGGCATCTCCCCATGGAGGTCCACCAGGCACCCCAAACTCAACGTGTGCAACTCTGAGCTCCTGCTCATTCCCCACACCTGCTCCCCCCACTGCTTCCCCACCGCGGTTGATGGCAACCCCACCTTCCAGCGGCTCAACGGTCTTGAAGTCATCCCTGATCACTCTTTCTTGCACTCTGAACCTCCAGCCCGTCGACAAATCTGGAAAACTCCGCCTTCTAGACACATCCAGAATCTGCTTCCCATCTTCCTGCCTGTCGCTGCCACCACCCCTCCTGACGTGGATCACTGCAGCCGAGTCCTCCTGCCTTGCTCCCACCCCAGCCCTCCTCGGTCTAGCCTCAACCCAGAAGCCGCCGCAGTGATTGTTCCACCTAAGTCGGATGAATCCTCCTCTCCTCTGCTTAAGGCTCTCCTGTGCTCCCACCTCGCCCTGGGTAGGAGCGGTGGGAGTCCGCAGGGCCCTGTACGAGCCGCTCCTGTGCCCTCCCCCACCACTCGCGCTTCTCCAGCCACGCCGCCCGCTTGGCCCTTCCTCCTGCGTTGTAAGCTCGTTCCGGCCTCAGGACCTTTGCACGAGCTGCAACGCCTGCTCATCTAGAGGGTCATGGGGCTCCCTTTCTCGCCTCCTTCAAGTCTTTGCGCAAGTGTCACAATCAATGAGGCCCTCCCTAGCCACCACATTTAATATTACAAGCTGCTCTTTCCTGTCTCGCCCCCCACCTCCACTCCCCCTGGTCTTGATTTAAAAGTATATATGTATTTCTGATGCGCGTCCTTCCTTCCTGTAGATGCTGCCTCCTGGGGTCATTTCTTTTCAGCCTGAAGAACTTCCTTTAGCGTTTCTTGTGACACACTACCTGCAGGCAGCAAACTCTCACCTTTTTGCCTTACCTGAAAATGTCCTTATTTCATCATCATTTTTGAAGGCTATTTGCACAGATTATAGAATTCTGGATTTTTTTTTCTTCTCTCAGTGCATTAAAGAGGTTGATTTACTCTTATGGAGTCCTCTGTTTCTAAGGAGAAGTCAGAAGACATTCCTATAGTTGTTTTGTATTTTTCTCTGACTGCTTCCAGGATTGTTTCTTTTTTATTTAATTTTTATTTTAGTAACATATATACAACCTAAAGTTTCCCTCCTTTAATTACATGCAGATCTATAATCCACTGGTGTTATTTACAATCATAATGTTGCTTATCATCATCAATATCCATCATCAAGATTGTTTCTTTATCTTTGGATTTCAACAGTTGGACCATGATGTCCCTGGGTGTGATTTTCTTTGTATTTATTTTGCTTTGGAGTTCACTGAGATTCTTGAATCTGTAGGTTAGTATCTTTCACCATATTTGGTAACTTTTCAGCCTTCTGCAAATTCACTTTTGCTCCTTTCTCTTTTCCTCTCCTCCTAACACTTCAGTGTCTTGTAGCATAGACTCATTGATACTGTTCCACAGGTCTCTGAAATCTGCTCATTGTCTTTAATATTTTTTGCTCTGTTCTTCCAGTTGGATAATTTCTAGTGATTTATCTTCAATTTCATTGACTTCATTTCCAGTCTTCTGTGAATTCCATCCAGTGAATTTTTTACATAAATTGTATTTTTCAGTTCTAGACTTTACATTTGACTCTTTTTTTATATATAGTTTATGGAATCCTCTTTGCTACTAGGATTCTCCATCTTTTTGTTAATTATGCATATGTTTTCCTTTAAGTCCTGGAACATATTCATATTAGGTACTTTAAAGTTTTTGCTTATTGCAACATCCATGTTATCTCAGAGCTGGTTTCTAGTAACTGTGTTTTTTTCCCTTGAGTATGACTCATATTTTCCTGTTACTTCACATGTCTAGTGGTTCTTAAGTGGATACTGCACACCATGAATGATATATTGTAGAGACTCTGCGTTGTGCAATATTCCTGTGAAGAGTGATTTCTGTTCTAGCAGGCAGTTAAATTGGCTGGACTCCAGCCCCAAACTCTGTCTTCCCTGTGCTGGCAGCCTCTGGATTCTCTGCTCGGTTCTTTCGAATCCCAGGTGTTGCTTTCCCCCAGGTCTCCTGGGTCTCCCCTGAACATGCATGGGGTATTCAGCCAAGGATTTGGGTGGATGGGTTTTATATGTAGATTTGGGGGGGAGGTACCTTCTCTCTGGCTCCTTTCCTCCCACAACTCCCCACCCCACAATCTTTCTGGCTGACCTTCTGGCTCTTAATTCTTACCTCTTCCCTCCTCTCACACCTCAAGCCAGGACACCCACAGCTTCTGCTGCTAGAGCTGAAAAAATTGCATTGCAGCCTCACGCAAAAGGCTGCAAACTCACAGATCTGGCCCTTTGCAATTCCTCTTTCAAGGGCAGACTCCCCTACAGATTCTGCCTGATTTTGATCACTCTCCAGTGTCCTCATATAAAGGTTTTATTTTAAATATTTTGTCCATGTTTTATAATTATTATCTGTGGGACGATCGGCTTGACCAAGCTACTCTGACTTTGCCAAAAGTCAGGAGCCTCTACTTTACATTTTTCCCCCACAACACTTCTAACGTTCTAAATATATTTATTATATGTGTTATGTTTCCTGTCTCACTCCCCCCACTAGGAGGTAAGTTCCAAGAGGGCCTGTTTTGTTACACAGCTTATCTCCAGGACCTAGATGGTATCATAGTGATACGACACACACTTGATAAAAAAAAATGTTTTGAATGGGGGAATGAATGAATGAATGAATGAGTTCTCAGAGGGGACCGTGGGCTCTGGCAAAAGGCTGTCTGTGGCACTGACATGTGGGCATTCCCATTCTAGAAAAATGAGTGCAGCCCCGGCCCCCAAGTGCCAGCCCGAGGAGGTGGGCTGCCTCCGCCAGCTGACTGTAGCTGTCCTTTGCATGTCCTTCATCATGGGCATCATGGGCAATAGGCTGGTCCTCTGGATGATGACCTGCCGCCTGTCCCACATGGTCACCACCATCTGGTTCTTCAACCTGGCCCTGGCCGACTTCACCACCTCCCTGTTCCTGCTCATCTCCATATACACCGTGGCTGCTGGGAAGTAGAACCTCCTGGGGTGGGCCTGCAAACTCTACCAGGCCTGTGGGCCCTCCTCTTCTTCACCAGCATCTACCTCCTGGTCCTCATCTCTGTGAACCGCTGTGTCTCTGTCTTCCATCCCGTCTGGGCCCGAAACCACCGCACCGTGCAGCGGGTGAGCTGCCTGGCCATTGCCATGTGGCTCCTGGCTGTCGTTGCTTGCTCTCCCTACCTGAAGTTCCAGATGACCAAGAGGCCGAACGGGTGCACCTACTGCTACGTCAACTTCAATGTAGATGACATGGGGCAGGGGAAGCCCAGATGTGGAGGAGACACCTGGCGCTGATGGCCACCAACTTCTTTGTGGGTTTCCTGGTGCCCCTGGTGATCATCAACATCTGCACCCACCTCACCCGGGCCGAGCTCTGGTGGGAGGGCCAGGTGCATGCCAGCCGTCCGAAGTGGCTACTGCTGGTGTTGGTGAGTGCCTTCTTCATCTGCTGGTTCCTGTTCAACATGGGACTCTTGGTCCAGCTGGGGCGTCTCGTGGTGACAAAGCAGCCCCTGGGCCCCAAGATGCTGCTTTTCCACTGGGCTGCCTCCTCCTTGGGCTGTCTCAACAGCTGCCTCAACCCCTTCCTCTATGTGTTCATTGGCAGAGATTTCCAAGAAAAGTTCTTCTGGTCTCCGCCGTCCGCCCTGGCCAGGGTGTTTGGGGAAGAGGGGCTTCTCAGTCCGCCTGCGCCCAAGGTCAAGCCCCCAGGGGAGGGTGGTGGCCTTCGGGTGGAAGCCGGAAGTCCTCCTGCTTACTTGGCAGCCCCTTCACTTGAGCTGGCTTTCGAGACCCTGCCAAACCCTGCCTCCGGTTCCAGGAAGTCCTCTGTTCCAGTTTGCTAAAGCCGCCGTAATGCAAAATACCAAAATGGATTGGTTTTTATAAAGGGGATTTAATAGGTTACAAATTTACAGTCCTGAGGCTATAAAGGTGTCCAAACTAAGGCATCAACAAGAGGATACCTTCACTGAAGGAAGGCCGATGGTGTCCGGAACACCTCTGTCAGCTGGGAAGGCATGTGGCTGGTGTCTGCTGGTCCTTTGCTCCTGGGTTGCGTTGCTTTCAGCTTTTGATTCCAGTGATCTTTAAGCATCTGAGGGTTCTCGCTTAGCTTCTCCAGGGCAAACACTGGGCTTCATCTCTTATCTTAGCAACTCCAAACGTCTCATTTCAACAGCTGTCTCCAAAACATCTCTGGGTGTTTTCTCTCCAAGCTTCTCTGAGCGCTCTTCAAAATGATTGTACACCATGGATGATTGTATGATATGTGAATATATCTCAATAAAACTGAATTTAAAAAAAATGTCTCTGCCTTTTATCCTTTCTTAAGGACGCTGGTAAACTAATTTAGACCCACATTGAATGGGCAGGATCACATCTCCGTGGAAATAATCTAATCAAAAGTTCCCACCCACAATAAGTCTGCCCCCACAAGACTGTATTAAAGAACAAGGCCTTTTAAGGGGTCCATAACAGATTCAAACTAGTGCATCCTCCCAGCAATTTCTTATCTAAATCCCCAGATATTCTCCAGGATTTGTACTCCCTTCCTCTATAGTAAGACTCTGATCTTTTTAAAACTGGGGACAGAAAAAAAAAAAAAAAAAAAAGACTACATTTCCCAGTGTCCTTTCCAACCAGGTGTGATCAGGTAACAGGCCCACAGGATGAGAGTAGAAGTGATGGACACAAATTCCATGAAGTACTCTCCATGCCTCTATTTCCTCTTTCTATTGTCTAGAATGCAGATGCATCAACTAGCTTCTGCCGCATAACAAACATCCCCAAATTTGGTGGCTTAAACCATGATTTTTTTTTTTTTCAATTTTTATGGGTCAGTAATTTGGCCTTAGCTCAGCTGGGCAGTCCCTCTGGTATTGGTTGAACTTCCTCATTCATCTATGGTCAGCTGTGGGTCAGCTAGGTGACCCTGCTTCAGGAGGGGTCTGGCTTTCAGATGGGATGATGGGTGTGCCCGAGCCACGTATCTGTCACGATCTCATGGGCTGGCCTGGGCCTGTTCACGTGGTGGCTGGCAAAGGTCTTGGGGTGGGAGGGGAGCATGCAAAACCCTTGAAGTCTCGACTTGGAAGGCATACAGTGCAGCTAACATTACATCCCATCAGCCAAACCAAGCCACAGGACCAACTAGACTGAAGGGATGAGGAAATGGACTGCACCTGTGGACAGGAACATCTGCAAAGTTGCATGGCAAAGGGGATGGAGTGGAGAACAGGGGCCACTTGTGCAATCTGCCCCAGCGGTTGTGGTGGCGAGCCACATGGAAAGAGACCGTGTCCAGGGAGTCTCCACACTGCTTTTACTCACCCTTGGAAGAGAAAGATTTCGATTTCGAGCTCTCTGAAGCCACCGTTGCTTCGTGTCCCTTTTCCAGCTGCCGAGTCGCGTGCATGTACTTAACTATCATGCTGCCAACCTCTGGAACTTATGTAAAGTGAGATAATAAATTTCCTTATTGTTTAAGCCAGTGGGAGCCAGGTTTTCTGTTACTTGAAACCCGAAGTAGCCTCACTACTGCGTCCAAAAAATATTGCTTTCCAGGGACAGAAATCCTAGTGGTCCCTGTCACAGGGGAGCACTTTCTTGGTTCTAGGTGGAAGTAAAGCAAAACTCCTCCAGACCAGCAGCCACCACACGCCTTCCTCGTGAGCTGAAGCAGCCGCATCTGAGCAGCTCTGGCAAGTGCCCCCTCTGAGCCTCAGCCCCCCGCCCTGAGAAATGGGACCAAATCCTCCCACATTGCATGGACGAGCAGAGGATTAAATGATGCAGTGACCGAGGGAGGATAGAGGCTTTTTAGAAAAATAAACTAGACAAAATGGTTTATTTTTTAAAAAATTTAAGTAGTGTGTGCACTTTGCAAAAAGAAAATGATTCTCTCTGGGTCACTGAGACTTGGTTCCCCACTTCTCACTGGAGTCTGTCAGATATCTTGTGTGTGCATTTTTCACACATATAGAGCACACCATATACACTCACCTGCATCTTACATGTGTGGGTGTGTATGCGTGTGTGAGTGTGTGCACACGTGTGTGACCATGCATTGCATGAGTGTGAGTGGGCACGGGGGAGTGTACACGTGTGACATGGATGTGTGAGTGTAAGTGTGTTGTGAGTGCAGGTGTGAGAGTGTATATTTTTGTGCGTGCACGTGTGTGGGAGCATGTGAGTGTGTGTGTGTGTGAGTGGATGTGTGTGTGTTTTGCCATCAGTGTGGCTTGGGGATGGTGGCCTGTAAGTACATACGAGGTCTACCGAGTTCTCTTTCAGTTGTGTGGCAGCCAAGTACTCCCCTGCAGGTATGTAACAAGCCCAAATGTATTTCACCAATCCCCTGCTGATGGACATTTAGATTGCCTTGAATCTGCTGTGATAATATCTTTGAAACTTTAAAAATTGTTAGATATAACACACATTCTGAAAAAAAAAAAAACACACACACACATTCTGAACAATACAAAAAGGGAAATAGGGAAATCATTGATTACACACAAAGCAAACACTCGTGCGACTCACCAGGTCGTGGACAGGGAGCCAGTCGGCCACCCCAGCACGCCCCCCGCTTCTCTCAAGCACCCCTCCATCTCCCTGGAAGTTAGCCGCTATCCTAAATCTCACTGTAAACTTTTTTGTTCCCTTTTTTCTCTGAAAATTTTAATCTGAAAAACGTAAAACACACTGTTACAAGAATAATACAATATACTTTTCAACTAAGCTTACCAAATGCTATTTGTCCAAACCCACATCTGTGTGCTCGCTCGCTCTCTCTCCACACACACAGAGACACACACCACAGTTTATCATCACGTGCAACAGACCGATGGTGAACAGGAAGTCCGGAGAGGGACCCCAGGCACAGCCGCCGTCCCTAGCAAGGTCCAGGGGTCCCAGGCACAACCCGGAAATTTCCAGCCATGTGAAAGCAGTTTGCCGACATCACGCTGTTCACCTGTGAACTCTCTAGCCTGGCTCTCCCGAGACAAGCGCAGCCTGCACAACCAGCACGTCAGAATCATCCTCAAGCACTTTAACGTAATAAACAGTCAAAATTCCTAATTGTCCCAATAATGAACTTTGTAACATCTTTTAAAAAGTCAGGAGCCTGTGAGATTCTTTTCCTCCCCCAAAAAGTGATGGTGTGTTAGGCGGCAAAAAACGCAGGTTGATCTCTCAATGCAGATCTAATAGATACTACATTCTATAAGGACACTGAAATAAAATTAGAAACTAATAACATAAGGATAACAACAACAAAGCACTCCAATGGCCTTGGACATTGCAAAACACCCTTGAGAAAACTCCTGGGTTAAAAGGAAAGGTAAACATAAATCCCTGTTTATTTAAAAATGAGAGCCGTACCCTCAAAGCTTGTGAGCTGGGGCCAAAACTGTACTGGGAGGAAAATCTATAGCTTTAACCCATAATTAGAAAAGAAATAGTCCGAAAGCATGTGAGCTAAGCAAACAGTTTGGGAAGCTGGAAAAAGAACAATAAAATAAATAAATGCACTCAAAGTTGAAAGAACGCATTGATAGAGATTAATGAGGAAGTTAATGAAAAAAGAAAAAGCAGTGAACAGTGATTAGAAGTTGTTTTCTTTTGGGAAAAAAAAACAGAGTTACTCTTTTCCATGCATCTCCTCCAGTACTTCCCTCTTGCTCTCTCTTCCCGCACATATCTAATTAATCAATAAATTAATAACAAAATAAATGCTATAATTTAATTACTAACTATAAGAATACTGTTTACATTTGCATGTTTGGACGTCTGTGAGTACTTCAAAAAGGGCCGCACAGCCTGATGTCCACTTACAGCTGGGTGACGCTTTGAGTTGCTTCAAGGCTCCGTGCCTCGGTTTCCCCCAGGTAGACTGAGGACACCCAGAGTACCTCCCCCCACCCCCACCCCACGTGGCCGCGGTGGGTAAGGCTGTCAGAACCCCCCGGAGGCGCGCGCGTGTTTGCCGTCAACCACCTTGTCTTCTTATAATAAATTCCTCCCACGGGGACTCCTGGGTCCGAGGGCGCCCGCCGCGCCCCGGGAAGGCTGAATCCGTTTCTCCTCCCCGGGCAGCCCCAGCCCGCAGCCCCGCGAGGGCTCCCCGCCCCCGCCCCGGCTTCGCCAACTCCACCGCAGCGTTAGGCTCTTCGATCTTTGTCTTCTCGGGGGAGAAAAGTGGGATCGCGGTGAGGTCTTTAATCTGCATTGATTTTACAATGAATGAGGTTAAGCATTCTCGCGGGGAGACTTCGCGGTTTTTAGAGCCGCCTTCCCCTCCGGGTGGCAGAGAACTAAGGCGCGGGGCCGAGTCGGGGGACTTGGTGCTCCCTGGGGCAGCTTCTGGGAGAGACGGCTGGGGAGGATGCTCCAAGCCCTGGATTTCTACTCTGCAAAATAGGGATTAGAAACCCTATGTATCGTCTAATGAAATTGCTCTAAGAACCCAAGAAGGCGATTCACTCATTCTTGCACGAAATCCTAACAGCTTTATGAACGTGTGAACGCGCGGACTCCACGTCTCGGCGCTCCTGGGGAGGGGCCTCGACTGCGCCCATTGCGCAGACGGGGCCAACTGAGGCTCAGGCAGGCGCTGACGCGACGCCCCGCGGCGAGGAGCTGAGCAGCCAGGACTTGACAGTCTGACTCCTTCCATCACGTTTACCCAGCACATTCCGGGGGGGTGGGGGGAAAGAGGCACCCCTGGTGACAGGAGGGCAGACGGGACAAAGATAACCCAGATTTGGGGGGCTGCCATCGGGGAGCGGGGCTGCCATGGGGGGAGCCGCTGGCCGTCTCCATCCACCAGAGCCGGTGGCCTCCACCTCGGCCGTGCTTCATACCTCGAGTCCCGGAGCACACAGCAGGACCCACGCGTGCCTCAGCCGCCACAGGACAAGATGTTTATCTCCCAGGCAGGAAGGAGGCAGTTACGCTCTCCTAATTGCTACCTCTGCTTGTCTCCAGAAACCAGGAAAGGGAGGCGGTGCCCCCGGTCTGGCCCAGTGTGAGTCGCTCCCAGCCGTGGGAGACAGACTGTCATCAAACGTTGGAAAACGGCTGTCATGACACGCTTCACCCCCCTGACACCTCCCAGCCCGCCGCTGCGGCTGCAAACCTGGAGGCTCTATTCCTGTCGTGAGCTCTACCCCGGCCATGAAGCTCCAAGATGTAGAAGGCAGGGTCAGGATTCGAACCCAGCGCTGTAGAGCCTGCAGCCCACATTCTTCCCTGAGTGCATCCCGATGTGCCATGGGTTTCCCTGTTGCGGTTTTTGTCCCTGAGGAATAAAATGAAAGGGTGGGGGGATGGGCCAGCCTCACCTGGGAATGTCTTCCCCACCAGGGTGGGTCTTTTGTCTGGTTCCTTTCTGGCCTGGCGCAGCAGCTGTGAGGGATGATGTGCCATCCCATTCACAGACACATCTCTCACTGACCCGGGCTGGGTTTATGGGGCCACGGTGATCCACTCACTGGAAAAGGGGGGCCATGGGGGAGCCCTGACCTCAGAGAGACCACAGAAGGGTGGTGGCCAGGCTGTGCGGGGCTGTGACAGGGAGAGCCAAGGCCCAGAGGTCCAGGGGACCAGACCTCGGGGCTCCACTCAAGGGGAGCAGGTGGGTGGTCAGCCCTCGACCTTGACCTCTTGAGTCCAAGGTCAGGCTGAGGGGCTGGGACTTTGTTGGAGGGTGCTGGGGAGCCCCGGAGGGCTGTGGGCATGGGAGGGGCAGGGTCAGCTCTGGGGGTAGAGAGACCCCCTCTGGGGCAGGGTGAGAGGACCAGGCCAGAGCTGGGGCTGGGCGATGGAGACAGTGGGGGAGGGGCAGGAGTGACAGGAAGGGGGTGATGAGGAGGGAGAGAGGGGAAAGGCTGGTGGTGTGCTGTAATCCAGGACCCCCCCAACACACACACACACACTCCATCCATCCCTGGCCGCCTGGGTCCCTGACTCCCACCCCTTCTCCCAGAGCAAACCCAGTGGCTGAGCGACCGCTTGGCCCAGGCGAGCTGGCTCCTTCCAAAAGCCTCCACTTGTTGGTCTCTCAAATGGGAGTATCAGCTTCCCCTGGCTGGTGTAACAAATTGCTACAAATTTAGCAGCTTAAAACAAGGCAGTTTTCTTATCTTCCAGTTCTGCAGGTCGGAAGTCTGAAATTGTTTTCACTGTACTGAAATCAAGGTGTCAGAGGGACCACGTGCTTTCTGGAAACTCGACGGGAGAATCTGTTTCTTTGCCTTTTCCAGCTTCGAGAGGGCACCTGCACTCGTTGGCTCATGACTCCTTCCTCTGTCTCCAAAGCCAGTGACTCAGCGTCCTCGAGTCTCTCTCCAGCTCCCTCTTCTGCGTCCCTCTCCCACTAAAGGACCTTTGAGGTTACACTGCCCCCCCCCCCCCGATAATCCACCTCCCTGTCCTAAAGCCCTTTTATTCCATCTGCAGTCTCCCTTCCCCTTTGCCACGGGAGGGGATATAGCCCCATGCTCCGAGGAGTCAGATATGGGCATCCTGGGGGTGGGGTGTTATTCTGCCGACCACATTGGACATGGGAGCCCTACTTGCATTCATTCAACAATATCTGAGCACCTACTATGCACCAGACTCTGTCTTAGGTATAGAGGATACAGCTGTGAACAAAAGAGATGAAAATCCCTGCTCTGACAGAGTTTGTATGTTAAAGCATTGAACGACTCACCCACATGAGGCTCGGGATATGTCTGCAAACAAATGAATGAATTTATTCCCATTGCCACCTGACGAACTCCTACCCAAACATCAATTCCCAACTCAAATATCCCCTCCTCCAGGAAGCCCTCTCTGACTCTCCCAGGCAGAGTCCTCCTACAGCCCCTGTCCTCATGTGGGTTGGTCATTAAAGCATTGGGAAGAGTAGACAGACAATGAACACAGTCCAGAAATTAAACAGTATGTGATCATAAGTGTTATGGGGGTCAGGGGAAGGATGGTTAAGGGCTGCTGTTTTACATGGGGTGGTCAGGGAAACCTAGAAAGAGGTGACTTTTGAGCAGAGGCCCAAATGACATGAGGCAGCCTAGAGGATGCATGGGAAGAGCGTCCCATGCAGAAGGCAAGGCAGATGCAAAGGTCCAGGGGTAGCAACATGCTTGGCATGTTCAGGAAAAGTGGGGAGGGCTGCGGGGAGCCTGCTGGGAGGATCCCATGTGGCAATGTCTGTGACATGCTGTATTATTCACCCCTGAATTGTTGATGGATCCCTCATTCTCCAGGTGAGGAAACAGGCTTGGAGAGATGCAATGAGGGATCAGACACCCAGGAGGCAGAAGTGGGTGAGGGTGAGGTGATGGGTATCTGGACTCCTGCTACAGTGCTCTTTTAGCCTGCACCCTGCAGCCCCGAGCCATCTCCTTGCTGGAGAAACAGACTGAGGTTTTACAGCTGTTTCCCATTGTTGGCTTTCTCCTGGTCTGTCTCCAGACTGTCAGCTCCCTTCACAAATACATCCTGAGGCCTCCTGTGGGCCTGGCCCTGAGCTGGGTAATATCGGGGACACAGGGTCAATCAGTCCTCAGGGGGCCTCCAGCACAGTTGGGGAGACGGAGACGGCACAGCCAGTTGCAGCCTGGAGGGATCAGGGCTGCAACAGAGGGAGGGACAGGGGCTGTGGGAGGACTCTGCCTGGAAGAGTCAGAGAGGGCTTCCTGGAGGAGGGGATATTTGAGTTGGGAATTGATGTATGAGTTGGAGTTTGCCAGGTGCAGACATGTCCTAAAGGCCTCACATGGGTGGGTTGTTCAAGGGTTATTTCCTTGTTCATTTACTCATCTGGGCAGGATAATGCACAGGTTGAAAGCGGCAGGTCCTGGGGTTGACCAACCTGGGTTCCCTTCTCAAACCACTAATGGGATGACCTAGTTACTTAACCTTGCTCTGTGCCTCAGTGTCCCCCTTGATTAAATGAGAACAGCAATAGTATCTTTCTCATAGGGTTCTTGGAAGAATGAATTAAAATGGTACAAGTGAAGATCTTTGCACAATGCCCCATACACACCAGACACTTACTTCCTGCCCCGGTTCCCAGCCTGAAAGAGGAGGCAGAGGTGGAAACCAGTGATTACAGCCCCGGGTAGCACAAGGGCAAAGTGAGCTATGGGTGGGCTGAGGTGACACAAATCCTGGCACCCAGCAGTTTTGAATGCAGCTGGAAGAAAAACCCTAAAAAGATTTTAACCTGTTCACCTTCACTGGGTGGGGGTGGGGGGGACCCACAAAAATTTTTTCCTTTACTGTAGCTTGAACCCACTTTCCCTGCCTATGAGGAAAGTGACACCTGGCCCAGTCTGGTGTGCTGAACGGTGGTTAGACAAGAATTTCTGGGGAAGGCAGCATTCAATTGGGTTTTGAAGGATGAGTAGGAGTTTGCCAGCTGAAGCTATGGGGTAAAACAAGGTGCTCCAGGATGAGGAAATAGTCAGGCAAAGGCTGGGTATGAGTGTGTGTGTGTGTGAGACTGTGCAGCTTGTTCTAGGCTCTGCAGGGCAGGGGGAAGGGAAGTGGCCAGCTATGGGGCTGGTGAGGTGGTTGGGGCCACAGCGGGCTCTGTCCTGGGGTGATGGGGAAACCGAGGCCCATGCTCACACCCTGCCTGATTGCTTCTCTGATTTCCAGTCACACCTTGGTTCCTGCTTCTGTTTTCGTCCATTTCTGAGATGCCCACACATCCCCGCCCTGGAGCCCTCAAGGAAGACAGGCCACCAGCTCCCGCCCAGATGCCCTGGAGGACACCTGCCCCCACCTGCTGGTGAGCTCAGGACATGAGGGAACAGAGGGGGCAAACTGAGGCCTGCCGACAGAGCAGAACCTGGGGGCGGGTCCCTCAAGTTAATATCCTGGACTTTGGGGTCAGAAAGATGTGAGTTCAAACCCAGGCTCTGTCTCTGCTTTGCTACAGGATTCTGAGCAGGTGAATCTGTCTCTGAGCCTCAGTTTCCCCCCACCAGTCAGTAGCAACCTTCTGAGGGGGCTTGACACGGCAGTGCCAGCTGACCGGAGGCCGGGAGGCCGGGGAGGAGGTGGGACCTGAGTCCAGGCAGGAGGGGATGAGGCTGGAGCCAGGGCGGGGGCTGTGGGATCGGAGAGGAGGGGCCGTGCTGAGAGATGGGCCTGAAGGCGATGGGCTGCTGGAGGCGAGGGTGAGGATGCAGGTGGGGGGCCGGGCTGGTGACTGGGCAATCGGAGGATTGTTAGACGGGGCTACACGGAGGCCTGTGGCCCTGCTGACCCCTGGAAGGCCCTTGTGTGACTCCGGCTGGTGGCTCTTCCTTCTCGGCTCCCGCGTGGCATTCTCTCGGACGCTGCCGGCCACGGCCTGGCTGTCGGAGAGGTGGGACCCCACTGGCATCTCTCCCAGGCACCCCTCTGTTTTGGCCACCAGGCCATGGCTGATGCCACTTTCACCTTCCTCCTGCTGCTGACCCCCTTCCAAGACCAGCTCCTGCTACCCCCGGGGCACCTTCTGCTTCCTGGACCCCACCCTCGCCTTATGACCCCTGAGGCTGCGGTGCTGGGAGACGGAGACCAGGGAGGGGGACAGAGACCCAGAGAGGGGGACGGAGACCCAGGGAGGGGGAAGGTGGAAGTGGAGACGCTCAGAGAGAGAACCAGGCGCAGACATGGGCGGCAGGTGGAGGTGGGAGGGAGGACCCTAGTGGGAGGATCCCAGTGGGAGACAAGACTGAGAAAGACCTGGAGACAAAGCCACAGTGAGGGGCAGAAACCGCAGACTCTGCTGAGAGATTGAAACAGAACCAGCATCCACCCAAAGGAGAGGCGTGGAGAGGGACGGAGGCAGACGGACTGACGGACAGGGACGCAGAGTCACGGAGGCAGCCATCAGGGAGGGACAGCCCAGAGGCGGACGCACAGTCCCAGGCGCACAGGAAGGAGCACGGACAGGGACAGGGCGTCAGGCTCGGGGTGCGGACGGGCAGGGTCAGGGCCCCCGGCCCCCGCCCTGGGGAACGCGTCAGCTCCCCAGAAGCTTCCAGACTAAAGGGCCACCTTTGCCCCCAGTTCTGAGCCTCCTGCGCCTCCAGCTGCAGCCTCTGAAAGGCTCCTCTCCGGGGAGGAGCTTCTCCGCGGTCTCGGAAAACGCATTAGAGAATCGATGCTCTGGACCGCGGACGCACACTGGCATCTCCGGGGGGAGCTTTTAAAGCGAATCGAAGCCCGGGCGGGGAGGTTCAAGCAGTGGGGCCACCGAGGGATTTTCAACGCGCCCGCAGGGGCTCCCACACCGCCGGCTGTCCCCATCCATCTCCGCTGCCTGTGGCTGTGAAATTGCCATGTTGATGGCTCCCGGGGGACGGGCAGACCCAGAACTAAGCGGTCGGCAGCCCCCCCGGGGTGGGGAAATGCAACAGCTCTTCACGGTCAATGCTGGTTTGTTTCAGACACTGACCGATAAGCCCCCAGGCTGGGGCCAGCAGGAGTCAGACCCTGTCCTGAGCAGTGTCCATCACCCCCCCCTCCTGTCCCTCCCAAGCTCCAGTCGCAGCCATGGGGGTGGGGGTGGGGATGGGGGTGCTGGAGGGGGGGTGGCCGAGGCAGGAGCAGCTCGTTCTGCCCGGGGGAGGGTAGCCATTCTGGAGGAGGTGACACGAAAGAGGGATGGTAAGGGCTCCCGGGAAGGGGTGCAGCCTGAGCAGACACACGTGTGCGTGTGTGCATGGCTTTTGGACGATCTCTGAGTTATATGTGGCTAAGGACATAGCATGGAGGGGACATGGGAGGTGGCTGAGATTAAAAAAAAAAAGACTGAGGGCGTTGGGTTGTGCAGTGCCTCAAACACCAGGTTGATGGTTGAGAATGTGGAGAAAGAGGAACCCTCGGGCGTTGCTGGTGGAAGGTCAAATGGTGCAGCCACTGCGGAAACCAGTTTGGAGGTTCCTGGAGAAGTGAAACCAGACTTATCATATGACCCGGCAATTCTACGCCTAGGTGCAGGCCCCAGAGAACTGAAAGCAGAGATCTGAGCAGACTCTTGTAGACCCGTGTTCATGGCGGCACTAGTCACAGTGCACTAGCAGATGCGTGGGTCAGCAACGTGTGCTATGTACATGCCGGGGAATATTATTCGGCCAAAAAAGGAACGAAGCACCGATACATGGTACATCCCAGATGAATCTTGAAAACATGATACTAAGCAAAATAAGCCAGGCAGCAAGGGCCACTTACTGTGTGATTCCAACAACAAATGTCTAGAATAAGCAGATTCATAGACAAAGTAGGTTAGCGGTTACGGGGGGGGGGGGGGGGGGGGGGGGGCTGGGGGAAGGGGGATGGGGAGCTGATGCTTAAGGGGGGGGCAGAGTTCCTGTTGGGGGTGATGGAAAAGTTTTGGTAATGGAAGGTGGTGATGGTTGCACAACTTTGTAAATGTAATTAATGCCATTGAATTGCACCCTTAAAAAATGGCACAATTTATGTTATATATATGTGTGTTACTACTTACACACACACACACACACACACACACACACACCAAATCATGGTCAAAATGGAACCAAACAAAAATACCACCAGGCTGAGGGTCTGGACCTCTCCTCCAGGGCACTGGGGAGCCATGGGAGGACTGAGAGCAGGAGAGAAGCAGGGTGAGCTCTGGGCATGGAGAGCCTCCCCCACCCCCAGCCCAGGTCTGGAGGGGAGAGCTAGGAGGCCGAGGAGAAGGCGGGGGCGGGGGTCCCGGGGAAGAGGAAACCCAGGCAGGGAGGAGGGAGGAAGCAGCAAGGACGCCCCCGCCCCCGGTTTGCAGCATGCTGATTTTGCGGAGATAAGGGTCCCCTCCAGAGCGCAACTCGTGGGCCGCCCCTTCGGGCTGGGAAAGTGGTCCAACACCGCCCCCGCGTGGTCGCTCCGAGTTCTGCAACCAGAGCTTCGTGAGTAATCCTTGATCTTCCCAAATCAGGAAGCTTTTGAGAATTAAAAGGGGCGCGTTTCCCAACGACGCTGCAACTGGCCTCAGCTCCGCCTTTCCCGGGACACCCAGGATGTAGGGACACCCTACTCAAAAGCTGCCTTTCCACATCTTGGGTTGAAGTTAAATTGCTTCTTGGCATCGAAGGCTCGGGGGCCTCCCGCCTCTCCACTCCCCGCAGGGGATGTGGGCAGAGGGTGGGGAGGGGGCGGTAGGTGAGAGCCTGCTAACAGGCTGCCTGTCTGGACACTTCTACAGGGGGGGATTGGCAGAGGGTCTTCAAAGGTGAGTAGAAGTTTGCTCAGAAGAGAAAAAAGGAAGGTGTGTTGATACTATATGAAAATGATAATTCCAGACCCCCTTGCAATTTGCAAAGTCCGTTCATGTCTGATCTCAGGCAGCCCTTGCCGTGGCCCCCTGGGGTCTACTGGATAAGGCTTTTCACCTTTGTTCGACCAAGAACAAAACCAGGGCTCAGAGGGAAGTAATGATTGGGTGTTGAGCCTTTGCACCCAAATGTGGAATGTCCTCGCCTCCCAGCTCAGATATCTGGGTCCTCAGCCTCAGACCCGGAAGCTACTCCTCTCTCATGGCTGAGTCCAGCCCCCAGCCCCTCCGGCCTCAGACCCAGGGATCCAGGCCCCCAGCCCCCTCCGGCCTCAGACCCAGGGATCCAGGCCCCAGCCCCTCCTCCCTCAGACCCAGGGATCCAGGCCCCAGCCCCTCCTCCCTCAGCCCTGGGCCCAGCCCCTGATCACAGAGCTGTACGGGGAGGGGTCTGCGGTTCAGTCACATTTATTTGATCTTAGAGGCCAGAGTCAAGTCCAGGGCAGAGGTGGGGACCTTAGGTTGAGATCTTGCGTTCTTCTCACTGCTGAGCCTGAGAGAAGCAGAGAGACAGAGTGAGTCAAGCCACACAGGGGACAAAGAGCGGCAGAGACGCTGGCCCAGGGGTGCAGGGACAGAGACACCCCACCCCGCCCCCAGCCCAACTCGCCTTGTTGAAGAAGTAGATGGAGGCTAGGATGGTGAACACAGCCAGGGCCAGGGTGACATTCTGGGGGGAGGGGTCAGAGGTCAGGACACCTCCTCCCCCTCCCCGGCCACCCCCTACCCCCCACCCCCCACCTGCACCGGACCCCTTCTCACTTCCTGAAAATTCACAGCCATTGAGCCTGAGCCCTCCACTGTCTTGACCTGTGTCTCTTTCCTGGGCCTCTGAGTCAGAAAGGGAGAAGCCCTGGAACCAAAGAGGGGGTTGTCGGGGAGACCAGAATGGTGGCCATGGTGACGCAGGCCTTGTGTGACGGGTGGGAAGGGCATTCTGGGAAGAGGGGGCTCCTCAGGCAGGGGCTCGGAGTTGGGAGGTTCTTGGGTACAAGATGCCCAGCATGGTGTCTGGTTTGGGGAGGGGGTTTGGGTCGGACAAGATCGGAGAATCGGGATCTCCAACACCTCCCCAAGTTTTATTTTACCTGAGGGCACTGGGGAGCCATGGGAGGAGTGTGAGCAGGGGAGGGCACAAGTTCAGCTCTGGGTGCCGGGAACACGCAGAGCAAGGAGAGGCAGGGGCTGGGAAGGCCGGTGGGGTGGCCCAGGCAGCAGCGACCCCCATGTGCCGGCCAGGAGGTGTGGCGGGGAGACATGCAGTGGGCACACTCAGCTCTCCAGCATCAGATCCTCAGCTCTGGGGTGAGAGTGGCAGTTGTCATGCTGGAAATTTTGGTGGCAGCAGCAGTGGCTTCCCCACTTCTGGGCCACAGGGACAGTGACATGCCCTTGACCCTGACTTTTACCACCCCTAGTTTTGTAAGCCCCTAACTCCTTTTGTCTATCATGCCTTATGTTTTAGTTTGCTAATGCTGCCAGAATGCAATATACCAGAAATGGGTCGACTTTTACAATGAGGATTTATCTTACAATTTACAGTTCTTAGGCCTTGAAAATGTCCAACTCAAGGCATCAACAGGACGATACCTTCTCTGAAGACAGGCTGCTGGCATCCGGGGTTCCTCCATTACATGGGAAGGCACGTGGCTTACGTGTGCTGGTTGCTCACTCCCAGGTTTCGTTGTTTTCAGCTTCTGATTTCAGTGGCTTTCTCTCTGTTTACTGTGTGTCCTCCCTCAGCTTCCGTGGGGGCTTTCTCTATGCTTTATTCTCTCATAAAGGACTTCAGTAAGAGGATTAAGACCTACCCTGGGCATTCCTCAACTGATATAACCTAATCAAAGGGTCTCACCCACAATAGATCCACACCCACAGGAGTGGATTAAAAGAACATGGTCTTTTCTGGGGGACATACAGCTTCAAACTGTCACAAGAACCAAATTCCAGGTTATGAGAAATACAAAGAATAGAGAAACAAGTGAAATGATACCTCAGGGAGAGAAGCGACAGAAAATTCTAGAAGGCACATTTGATGAGACGACTGGCAGGCCTCTCCCACAAGTCCATGCCATTAAAAATAATGATGGAAGAAGGTAAAAAAAAAAAGCAGATGGACTTGCTGTATTAAAAAAAAATTCCCTTAGGGACATACAAGCAGATTCAATGGGTAATCTTGGGCTGGATTCTGGTTCACAAACCCGCTGTTGTGAAGGATATTAGGGAGCAAGTGGGGGGTGCTGGAATAGAGAGGGAGCCTCTGAAAAGATGTACTGAAATACGGAGACTGTGAACTGAAAAATGCAGATTACAAAACTGCATGTCCAGTAGGATCTCAATTTGGTAAAAAGTCCATATATTTAAAAATAGGCATAAAAAATCAGCATCACAGCGGGAAACAGCAGGCGCGGCTCAAGGGGTCAGCTGGAGAGGGTTTGCCAAGGGGGGACGTGCAGAAGCCGGGGTTTAGCGACTGCAGGGGCCGCTGCGTCCCTGGGTGCTGAGGGGCAGGGGAGAGAGCGGTGTCACCTGAGACCTAAGAGAAGGGGGTCATCCCCTGGGAGCTGAGCCGTGGACGGAGGGCCCAGCCTTCCTACCCTGAGCTCCTGCTCCTCCCCCTGGCTGGCTCCATCTGGAATCCAGGGGGACAAGGGTGGCGGGTGGCACTGAAGTCAGGGGCGGCAGGGAGAGTGGACTGGGAAGCGGCTGGGCCAACGGGAAAGCAGCAGGGCATTTTTGCAGATTTACTTGTAGGAGGCTGAGTGGTGATCCCCCAAAGTCATCCACGAGCTCACCCCGGAACCTGCGTGTGCGCTCGCTCATGGGGTGAAAGGGCCTTTGCAGGTTGGTGAAGCTGGGGGTACTGGGAGGTGGGGGGAGACGGGAGGACATGGGCAAAGGCCACGTGACGACTGGAGTGAGATGCCAGCTGCCAGCTTGGAAGACGGAGGAGAGGGCCAGGAACCCAGGAGTGCAAGCAGCGCTGGAGAGGCCGGGCAAGGCCTTGGGTCTGTCCCCGAGACAAGGCATCAAGGGGGAAAGAGGCTGGCTGAGCCCCGTCCAGGGGACTCAGAGGTGGTAGCCGATGCTCAGCTGCAGAACTGAGCATCTTCATTTATTTCACAGTGTGACCCTGGAGCAGGCCCTCGAGAGGCCCCCCTGGTGTCTGTGCCTCTGTGACTGCCTCCCACATCGACTGTGGAAACAATCGGACGTAGCAGAAATGGCCGAGTGTGACATTCGAGGCTGGGTCGTGGGATGCTGCAGGCTCTCGGGTTGCTCGCTCTGGGGAAGCCGCCATGCTGCAAGGATGCTCAAGCAGCCCTGTGCAGAGGCACTGAGGCCCCTGCCCGTGGCCTTCGGAGGGCCGTGGCCCGGCTGCACCCCAGCAAGGGACCCCGAGCCAGAAGCACCTGGCAAAACTGTTCCCCAATTCCTGACCTGCAGAAGTGGTGAGATTTAATGAACATTTACTGTTTGAAGCCACTGTTAGGGTGATTGGCTACGCGGCAATACACAGTGCGGTTACTTAGTTCTCTTCGCAAGGCCCTGTCCTAAATGCTGAATGTATTTGAAGTGTTTGGTGCTCCAGGTGCCCCCTGAGGTATGTACAGACTGTGCTTGTCCCTGTTCTGTGCATGAGGAAAAGAGGGGACAGAGGGGCAGGAACTTGCCCAAGATCACACAGCTTGCTCAGGGTCGATCTGGAATTTGAACTCAGCCTGTCCAAAGCCAGGGTCTGTGTGGCCCACCCCTGGGCCAGCGGAGGGGTGGCTCTGGAAGTGGGTGAAATCTCTGGGGAGCCCAAGCGAGCCTTTACAGAGGTGGAGAGGACGGAGAATGTGTTTAGGTAAGGGCTGGGGGGTGATCTTAGGGTCACGGCTGCGATTTGGCGGCCACCCAGCTGGAGCCCCAGGCCCTGGCGGCAGGACCCCTGGGTTCAGGGCTCTGGGGAGCTGTACGCCTCCCACCTCCTGCAGTCCAGCCTTGACCCTGTCCTGTTCCCTGACCTCCCACCTCTGACCTCCACTGGTTCCAAGATGCCTCCTGGGCCTCCACCTCTGGCCTTTGACCTCCACCAACCTATCTGACCTCCAAACCCCTGACTAACCTACACTGACCTTTGACCTCCAACTCTAACCCATATCTTGACCTCTGGCCTCCAACCTCTGCCAACTGACTTTCCTTCCCAGGCTTCACCTCTGCATTTTGACCCCCACCAACCTAATCCAAACCCCTGACCTCCAACGTCTGATGTCCCAATCACCCCTGATTCTGCCTCCAATCTGCTCTCTTCACCTTGACCTCTGACCTCCGATGTCCTCCAACTCTGACTTTATTTTCTGGCCTCCACCTCTGTCTTCTGACTCCCACTGACCCCAATCAGATCTGACCTCTGCCCTCTGAACTCCAAATTGACTGATTCTAACTCTAAACTGACTGATTCTAACTTGCCTTCTAATCTACACTTGTCTCTGACCCCCATTGACTCAATTTTCCCTCTTTTATTAAATTCAGTTTTACTGAAATACATTCACATACCATACAATCATACATGATATACAATCCACTGTCCACAGTATAACAGTTATGCGTTCATCACCACAATCTATCTCTGAACATTTTCCTTACATCAGAAAGAACCAGAACAAGAATAAAAAATAAAAGTGAAAAAAAAAACACCCAAATCATCCCCCCATCCCACCTCATTTGTCCTTTAGTTTTTATCCCCATTCCTCCACTCATCCATACACTAGATAAAGGGGGTGTCACCCTAAACCGGATTGATTCTGTCTTTGACCCTTGCTGAGCTCACTTGCCCTCCTGACCTCCAACTTTCAACCACTATCTTTCGTCAATTCTGACCTTCCTTTCTTGTCTCATCTGTCTTCTGACATCCATTAGGATCAGTTCTCCTGACTTCTGATCCCTAATGAAGACACTGAACTCTGACCTCATGCCCCCATCTTGAACTCTTAACTCCCCGCCTCCACCAATTCTGGCCTTGCTTTCTGACCCTCCTGAACCAAGCAACCTCTGGCCCCTGACCCTTTAATCCAATGTGTCCACCCAACTCCAGATGTTGACGGCTATGTCTTGACACCTAATGACGGACCTTCAACCCAACTTCACCTGCCCCAACTGAAGCTTTGGGCTCCAGGGCTCTGGTGTGCTGCACGCCCACTGCTGATCCCTGACCTCAACCGTGGCCCCTCTGCGCCCCATCCCTAGGTGTACGTTTGCAGCACCGATTTGGAGAGGGCACTGGAGAGCACCCGCAGCCCCGAATCTTTCTGGAGACCAGTCTCTGTACACAGTGCCCGCTGCTGAGGACAAGGTGGGGGGTGAGAGTAGGATGGAGGGGGCAGAGGTTTGGGGAGGCAGCTCTGGGCCTGGCCTGGGTGGCTTCTGGAAGCCTTGGGCGGCTCAGGGCCGCGAGGCCTCCCCTGGGGCAGAGCCGTGGGCTGCCCAGCCCTGTCTGCCTGGGCTCACCGCTGCCCACACTGAGCCTGCTTCCCCACCCCAGCTGCCCAGGCTCCCCATGTGCCACTGTCCCCACCGCCGGGAGCTGCTGCAGGGCTCCCCAGAGGTGGCCGCGCACCAGGCAGCTCTGGAGGGCTGGATGGGGAACGGGCTGGGTGTGGTGGAGCAGGGAGTGCTTCATGGGGCTCTCACTGATCGGGAAGCCACTCAGCAGCGTGTGGAAAGTTCTGGACACACTGGCCTGCCCACTGAGCCTCTCCTCCTCCGCTGCCCTCCACTCTTAGAGATTCAGGGCAACTGGGCTCAGATCCCAGCTCTGCTGCTAGCCCTTCTGAGCCTGATTCCCCACCTGCACAGCAGGGGCGGCAGTAACTACGTCAACCCCTCTCGGGGGTCACTGTGCAGATTAAACGCGTTTGCAGCACTTAGAACCACACCCTGCACCCAGGGAACCATGCAGGGGTTGCCCTTCTGTGTTGGCAATCCCTCGTGTGCAGTTTCAGAATCGGAAAAGCCCCAGGCAGCAGCATCTGATCTGACTTTATCCCACTTGGTGTGAATGTTTTTTAATTTCGTGGCAGGGACTGACCCGGACTCCGACAGCTGCACCACCTGCAGCGGGACCTTCCTAAATGCCAAGGCCTTCTGAGTTTTGAAACACGCCTGAGCCAGGTTTCAGGCAAGGGCTTGCGGACTATACAAATGTTTTTAAAAATCTTTTGTCCACCCCCCGTAATTTCTCCACCGGTCGCTGAGGGCTCAGGTGAGGGTGTGTGGTGTTGGGAGCATTGGGGGCCTGGGGCAAGCATGAAGCTCAGGACATTCTGGCGTCCCAGCCTCTCTCTCCTGCCCCCTCGACCCCTCCCAGCAGGCCCAGGGTCTCGCCCTCCCATCCTGGGTGTCCTGCATCCTCACCCAGACCTCGGCTTTGGACACCTGGATACTGGGGCCCGCTGGGCCCAGCTGTCTGGGGGTGGGATCTGGGGCTGGGATGGAGGATGATGCCCTGCTCCCGCCCCCAGCACAGGGGCTCCCTCTCAAGTGGGTTGTGTCCTTGGGATGAGGTTGAGCCCTTGGGATGGCATGTGGGTGTGACTTGGATACGAATCAGTGGTCCCAGGGCAACTTCAGCCCACTGCCTTGGGTTAACCCCCATCTGCAAACCCTTCTCAGCATCACTAGTCTGGGAGAAGGAAGTGAGTGTTATGGGACAAAGAATGGGGCTGACTGCTTGTGCTTTGCATGGGCTGATCTTTAATGATCCCAGGTAACTGGGGACGAGCAGGCAAGGAGAGGGGAGCAGCAGGGGGGTTGGTGCTGAGGGGCATCATCTCAAACCCTGGCCTGCAGCACCATGCTGGCCCCCAGGGTCCCTGTGCTGGGAACCCCGCACGACAGGCCACCTACCTGGACCCTGAGTTCTGGAGGAGCCCTGGGGAACCAGCCCCTCCTGAGCAGGGTGCTGGAACGGCCTCACCTGAGGGCTCCAGAGCCAGCCCCACAACCCGAATCCACACTGGGAGTTAACTACACACAACAGCTCAGGGGACGCATGTGCCAAAGTGGTCCCACCCCCCAAGCCCTCAACCCCAACTGGTGCAGCATTCTGAGGACCTCCCCCATTCCAGGTAGAGGAAGCCAGCCCTGAGGGGAGCTGCACCCCTTCCCCAGGGCAGTGAAGGGCAACTGCAGTTTGCAAGGGAAAGCTGATTCAAAGAAAGAAAAAACAAAACAAAACAAAACACCACAACACACAAGGAAATCAGTGTCACTAAAATCAACCTGTTGTGTTAAACGTAAAAATACTGCATTTAAAAAAACCTTTAAAAATGGGTAAACTTCATTCAGCCCTCGCGTGGAGGGCCTACAGTGCTTTGGGGCCCCACCTGCTGCGTCACACAGCCCTGCCCCGACAGATCTCCCACGTGCCCTGTGGGGCCACAACCCTGCTCAGCACCTCCACCTCGGGTGGGTCCTGGCAGTGATGCCCACAGGATGCTTAAGGGCCGCCCACCTCGTGTCTACCCGGCCCCCACCCCCTGGGATCCTGCCTCTCCGACCCCCAGAAGCCAGCGAGCGCCTAATGGGGCAAGGTGGTGGCTGTGCCAGGCCTCCAGGATGTACGGCTCCAGCAGGGCCTTGGTGGGCTGCTTGCCCAGCCTCTCCCTGGGCCATGGCCCAGGAGGACCACCGCATGAGGCCTGGCAGGAGCATGGTGCGGCCCAGCTCGCCCTGGCACCCGAGGTGGCCCACGGTGGCAATGGTCTGGATTTCTATCGCCACGTCCAGCAGTCAGGCCCTTGACCAGCAGGCTGGCCCCGAGAGCTGCAGCTCGGGGAGGGTGGCTGTCAGCTGGTGCTGCTGCAGGCCCTGGGAGAAGGGCATGTCCTTAGGCACAGGCTCACAGTAGATCCAGTCGAGCAGGCCCAGGGCTGGAAGAGCTGCTCAGTGGCCTCAAAGTACAGGAAAGATGGGCAGCTGCCCGCAGGGCCTTACATGGTAACTGAAGCCAGAGCCATGGGTGAGGTTGCCCAGAAGCGCCGGCTCGCTGGGGCTGAGGGTCAGAGCTGAGCCATCCTGGCCATACACACGAGAGCCAGGTGCTTGGCCGCTCACGGGGGCTCTGCCACCAGCATGACACAGCCAGCAGCTGTGTAGGTGTAGGAAGCCCCTCTGGCCAGCGGGGCAGGTGCTGGTGCTTGTGGGGCCATGGCCTGGGGGTCTGCAAGGAAGGACCAAGGGGCAACGTCACAAATGAGGGCCACCCCCCCCAACCCAGCATCTCCCCAGGGCCGGGGACCCTCAGATCCCTGGGTATCAAAGGTCCCAGGGCGGCACCGTGTCATCATGGGTGATCGGAGCCCAGTGCTGAACATCATGGGGGCCCCCAAATGCAGCCCCTTCAGGAGCCTGCCTGTCTCTGCCTCAAACCCCAGCACCTCCCACCTCAACCTCCTCTCACACCCCCCCATGTCTGCAGAAGATGCCACAGGATGTGGGGTTCACAAAGGCCAGGGTCTGGTACACCCAGTTCTCCCCCCACCCCATGACCTTCCTCTTTACCAGCTGTGGGGAGGGGAAGGGTTGCACCTCATCCAAGTCTGCACAGATAAGTCACGAGGGAAGGTCCCGTAAGATTCAAAGTGGCAGAACTGGAAATCACAACCCAGCAGGAGCCCTGCAGCTGAGGGAGGCTGCAGGTAGGAAACCTCCCCTCCTAAAGGGCAGCGAGCTGGCAAGCTGCAATCTCTAGAGCTTTCCCAGCTGCAAGGCACGGAGAGAAAGGGCCCCAGTTCCACAGGCCACTGGGGAGACGGAGGGAACGGAGGGGCCAGGCAGCGCTGGCTCCAGGTAAGTGCTAAGTGTTAGTCTTTATCATATTAAGAGCACTACCACAATTTAAAATTCTTACAATTATCAGTTTAATATGCTATTTACGGCAACAGCAGGAGGGAGCCTCTCCTGTCCTTACCGAGACGGATGGCTGGGTCAGGTGGTCCCACTCCTGGAGGCCCCACCTGTGGGCAGGAAGTGGGGAGAGGTCAGTGGGGCACAGGGAAACCACGGTCACCCCACCCAGGCTGCCCCAGAGCCAAGGCCCCTCAGACCCCCGGGTGTCAAAGGTCCCGGGGGGCACAGCATCCTCAGAGGTGGTCGGAGCCCAGTGCTGGGCATCACGGGGGCCCTGGCACCCTCGTTCCCCTCTCATTAGGGTCCCAGGGGGGGCACGGGAGTGAGATCACGGAGACCCGCCCCGCAGTGACTCCCTCACCCCCAGGTCACTCAGTGTTGCTTCTGGCAGGATCTGCAGCACCTGACCTCAGCTTCCCCTACCCCCCAACCCCCTGGTCTCACGAGGAGCTGTGCCCCGCATCTGTTCTGCCTCCCCCTTAGGTATGCGCGTCCTTCCCACCCAACTTTTCCAAAGCTTCCCGTTTGCCTGGTGGATGTAAGCCCAGACTCATCCAGCACACTGCTCCAGTTTGAACCCTGCAAGTCTCTGCCTCCTCTGTCGTTTGGGCAAGTGACTTCCCCAGCTCCCCTTCTGATTCTGTCTCTCCTCAGGAACCTGGGAAGGTTCGGCGAGCCTTAAACGTGGCAAGTGCCCGCCAAGCGGGTGCCTGTTTTTGCCAACCAGAAGCACTTAAATCCATGTTTTATGTAAACACGCACTGTCTAGAAAAGGCAGCCACTATCTGCATTACTTAAACGCCCCAGGCACACCGGCCACACGCGTCCAGCAGCGACCGTTTAGAAGGGAACCTGTGTCAGCCACTGTGGAAAGTTCCTCTTGCTTAGAATCGGGGGATGTTACACGACCCCTAGGTCTCCCCAGCCCACAGCCAACTTCATACCTCTTCTCTTCCTCACACATCTCACCCAGCTGACCCCAGCCCCACCCACATTCTTTCCCAGGAATTTCCTCTGAGGCACCAACAGCCGGTGGTGGTCTGCAGAGTGCACAGCAGATGATCAAGTCCGGGGGAAGGGATCTGGGGCCAACCCTTCAGAGAAGCCAGCTCCTCATGTTGAACCAGCCCCCCAAACCCCAGAGAATACACTTTCAGCTCTTTCATTTCAGCCATTGTCCACCGCCCCCCACCCCCATCCAAGGGACAGATCACAAGTCCTCCTTGAGCTGAAAACACCTGTTTCTTTTCTGATTTGGCTCTGAGACACTTGTGAAACACTGCCCAGATAAACTCATTTTAACAGTGGCTGTTGGGAGAAGTGAGGCTGGTGTGAAAACTGCAGCAGTTTATAATGTAAACGACGCAACAGGAAGCTGTACAGTAACCACTCCCCAGAGCACGCCCTGCGACAGGATCTGTGATGCGATCGGGCCGGGCAGCCTGTTTCTTTTCCTTGCCTGAATTTTAGATTCCAGATTAGTCCCCTTTTCTAACGAAAACGTCTCCTTCCACAGCACCTGCATTCTGTATCTTATTATTCAAACCTCCCTCCCACTACCCGCCCCGATGCCCCGCGCCCATTCCAGACAGACAGACAGACAGACAGACAGACAGAGAGGCTCCAGGACCAACGGTGCAACCGACAGCAGTGCCCACCCAACTGCACAGAATTAAACTAGTCTGTCTGCATGAAAATCCGAGTGTGACTGCTGGCACAGAAACTACGTCCCAAAGACATCTGATGTGAAACCCTCCCACGATGGGTGAGCTACTTTAGACCTGGGGGATTAGAGGGGAGCAAGGGTTTCTCACCGAGGTGGGAGTGGCTGGGCGGCCCCTCAGCTTGCCGTCGCACCTGTAACACAGGAAGGACTTGGTGAGGGGGGAGAGATGGCCCGGGGCTCCAGGATAGTGTCCGAGTCTTCCCCAGAGCTGGGGCTCCTCAGACCCCAGGTGTCAAAGGCCCTGGGGGGGGCAATGTGTCCTCAGGGGTGATCAGAGCCCAGTGCTGGACATCAGGGGAGCCCCAGTCCCCCTACAAGCAGGTCTCCAAGGCCACTCACCTCAAGGGACAAAGCTGCTGAGCTAGAGAAATAAAACCCAAGGAGGGCACAACAACCGAGGCTCTCCCTACAGAGACACAGGATGCCCCGGCTCCCCGCCTCCCCCCCACCGCCACCAGGCCCAAGGTCACAGGGCCTCCTCCAATGTCACCTCATGAAGATCCCATTGCCCTCCCCCCGGTTTTGCAGATTTTCAGCCCTGGCAATATCACTAGCAATCCCTAAATGGGGGAAGCCTCTAAGAGGAAAACTCAGAAAACCCTGTTGGTGGGAATATGAAGGGATGTATCCTAGGAAAGTAACTACCTTGACTGCAACCCGATTTGAAAAAATCAGCAGCAAAGAGCCATTCTGAGGACGATTTGGAAACTTATGAACACAAAGCAGGTATCAAGTGACAGCATTAGAGAGTTACGGTCTCACCAGGGGTGACAACAAAATTATGACTCAGTAGAAAAACGTTACAAGAAATGTAAGCGTGAACTGTTAGCTATTTTGGATGAAATATAAATATAAAAACTACTTTTAAGACGCTAAGCACAAATAAAGCAAATACGGCAAAACATTACTGCTGCAAGAGCTTACAATTTAGGGACCATTACGGTAAACACTGCCCTGATAAGCTGTGCTCTAAGAGTCAGTTCCCAGAGTTTGCACATTATAGTTAGTACATATTACTGAGGCACTATAACGTTTGCCTTTTCGGTTCTGGCATTCTTCACTTAAAACGCTGTCCTCAAGATCCAGTCACCTAGTTGCATGTCTCACAGCTTCATTCCTTCTTGCAGCTGCTCAGTACATCTTTACGATCTACTATTGCCTACTTCTCTCCAAGTGTGAAAGTTTTAATGAAAAAGTAAAAAGGAGACACGGGGCCACTGGGCGAGTAGGCCACCAATAAATGGATGAAAAAAGCCTTCCGCTTGTGATACGCCACAGTGGGGAAAAAGCCAAGGTTTTTCTGAGCCGTTGTCCAAATGCGGAAGCTCAGTCAAGAGGATGGGATGCCCACTGGGCCGTGGTAGAGGGTGGATTGGAAACCAGGAGGGTGCCCGCAGGGGGGCCTCGCTCGGCAGTCAGAAAGGGGGCTGATATTCGTAGTGACCCTGGCAAAGAATTCCTGCAGATCCACAGAATTCTAGTCTGCTTTCTCCTAAGGTGACTCCTACCGGGTCCTCAGAAACAAACCCAGGGATTCCCCTAGAAACCCCACTCCCATGATCTCTGACCTCACGGAAAAGCCAGTATATCCCCTTCCTCCGCCGCCGCCCCAGAGTCTTTGTTGTGCCTAGTATGGAGAAAAGAAACGCAACTGCCTAAGGAAAGCCCCTGTAGCCAGCGCGAGGGGCGGAATCCTAAGAAAACCTCACGTCGCAACCCCTCCTCGCATCCCACCCCACCCCAAAAAAAGATGAACAAGATGGCGGAGACACGTGGGCAGCACGAAAGCGCAATAGGGATGCGGTGCAGACCCAGGAGGACTCCCCACGCTCCCCGATCGCCACTGCACGCCCCAGCGCCCCGACACGGCCGCCCCTGCCGCAGTCCCGGCACCACGCGACACCCCAGAGCAGAAAGCCCGCCCCGTGGATGAAGAAACACCCAAAACCAACCTACACCTCGTGCGCTCCGAGACGTGCATGGAGCCGCACTCCCGGCTTTATGGAGCGCGCCGCGCAGGGCCCGCCCCCCAGCTCCAGCCTAGGCTCCGCCCCGGGGCGTCCTGAACGCGCGCCGGGCAGGGGACCTTGAGTGGGTACCGGAGGAATGGAATAATACCTGTCCCCGCCAGGATGTTCCTGGAGAAGGAAGGAGACGTTGTCTCTGGAGCCTGAGAAAAAGGATCAATGCTATCTCGGGGACGGTCATCTCGTCATACGCGTCAGGCAATAGGAAGGCCAGCCCCAAAGGCGGGCGGTGGGGAGGAAGGACCCGAGGCTGGGCGGGGCCAGGAAGGGACGCTACTGAAATTGCCCGCGCGGCGGTGGCGTGAGCTGCGGCTGCAGAGGCGGGGCCTGCGCCGGAAGGCGCGGCGCGAACCGAGGCGCCGCCGCCGAGCGCGGGGAGGCACAGCGCGGAGATTGACGGGACCGTTGTGGGAAATAGCCCGCGTGGCGCAGAATTAGAGGCGGGGCCTGCGGGGTGAGAGGCGGGGCCACGGCAAGGACAAGGCTCCTGGGTCTGAAGGAGGAGGGGGCTGGGACCTGGGCTTCAGGGTTGAGGGACCGGGTGCTGGGGTCCGGATTCCCCGGGCCGAGGGAGCAGGGGGCTGGGGTCCGGATTCCCGGGGCCGAGGGAGCAGGGGGCTGGGGTCCGGATTCCCGGGGCTGAGGGAGGAGGGGGCTGGGGTCCGGATTCCCGGGGCCGAGGGAGGAGGGGGCTGGGGTCCCGACTCCTGGGGCTGAGGGTGGAGCTGGTTGGGAGCTCAGCCTCGGTTTAGATGTGAGGAGCGCCTTTCAGCTGTTGTACTTGTAAAATATTTTTTTAAGGTAAAAAGTGAAATTTCTTTACCCCAAACCCGCTTCCGGTGGTCGCCGCGTTGGTGATTTGGTGTGGCACACACGCCCATCTTCACCCAATTTGTCCCACAAGTGGTCTCCGCAGTCAGTACATGTAAAACCACCTCATTCCTTCAACATTCCTTAAACCCCACTTTGTTTGCTGCTGTCCCTGGTCACTTGAGTTGTTTTCTAACTTCTAGTGAAAAAGTTCCTCCCGGGATCCTGAGGTGTGACATGAGGGTGTTACGAGAATAAAAAGTTTAAAAACAAAAAGTAAAAAAATGAAAGAGACCTAAGTTCTCCTTTTAAGAAAATAGGGAGATGATTCCTTCACTGGTTTCTGCCTCAGAGTAAAATCAAAGTCCTCCCGGCCCTGCTTCCATCTTCACTGGCCCTTGCTCGAGCTGTAACCAGCACACCGGCCTCCCTCGTGTTCCCGGAACCTGCCAAGTACATTTCCACCTCAGGATCTCTGTACTCGGTCTTTCTGCCTGGAATTCTTCTCCACCACCTCTCCCATGGCTTTCTCCCTCCCTCCAATCATGTCTCGAGTCAGATGTCACCTTAGCAGAGAGGTCCCTTCCTTCCCAGGCTCCTCTCTCTTACCCTGCTTTCTTTTTCTTCACAGCTCTTATCCCCTAACGTACTATCTGTTTATGAGCCTATTTTCTGCCTCCCCACTGAAATGTTAACTCCGCAAGACAGAGTTTTGTGTCTGATTGCATCACTGCTGTGGAGATCCAGTGTCTGGCACATAGTTGTAGCTCAACCTGTTAAATGAATAATTCGGGAAACAAGAGGAGGGGCCATTGTAATAACATATACAGGGCACAAGCTCTGGGTCAGGCATTGTTAAACTCAAGTACCATCATTGTCCCCAGTTTACAGATGAGAAAACTGAGGCCCAGATGGTTCAATGCCTTGCCCCAGGCCACAGACCAAGGAAGTGGCAGAGTGCCCTCAAAACCTGGCAGCTTAGCCACCCATGTGAGGGGGTGTGGAGATAGATGGGGGCCCCAGGTCAAGGCCCCACAGGGGACCCAGACAATGGCATAACCATACTAGGGTTTTCCTCTTGCCCCGTTTGGTCCCAAACCATCTGCCAAAGTCTGCTACAGACAACAGCTTTGTGTTAGGGGGACTTTGGGGAGAATAAAGAGGGGGTGGCAGGAGGAGCTGCTGGTAAGGGCAGGAGGTAAGGTGTGAGTGCAGGGAGACTCTGCCTTGGAGGAAGGGGAGTTCTTGGAGTTACAACATAAAGAATGAACCCTAAGGAGTTTGAGGAGAATCAGCTATTTGACAAACACTGATTGAGCACTGTCTGTATGCTGGGGGGGCCATTGACCCAGATTCTTTGCTGGCCTGTGTACCTAGAGTCCCTTCCCCTTCACCCCGAATCCCTTCCCTCCTCTATCCCTCTACCCTAGGATGCAAGGGAGGGCCCCTGGGTGGGGGTGGGGGGCGATGGCAAGTCCACAGAACACTTCCCAGCTACTGAGTTAAAAGAATCTGCTGGACAACAAGTAAGATTATAATAAAATATTGATTATTAATCTGGGCTGGGTGGTCCAAGGGGACTGAAAAAGGACAAGACTCTTCATCAGGGTGGGGAGCTGTCAGATTCTTGACCGGGAGCCCTGGGAGCAGACCAGGAGTGGGGTCATTCTTGCGCCCTAAGTCCAGATGGCCTGGAGTGCCAGGATGGACCAGAAATTCATGTAATTCAGATAGGAAAAGAGACCTGGGGGAGGGAGAAAGCAGAGGGGTTGAGACAGAGTTCCCCAGCCCCAACCGAGTCCTGTCCCCAAACCCAGTCACATCCCTTATTCTGCGTTCAACCCCATCGCCAAACCCGTCCCTAAACCCAAACCCAACCCCTTCCCATACACTTTCCCTAATCCTATGTTGAAACCCAAGCCTAAGCCCATTCTCTATACTGCCCCCAAACTCAAACTCAAACCCATCCACAAGCCCTTCCATGTCCCAAACCCCACCCCCAACCTCCCTTCTCCCCAACCCCTTCCACCACCTCAGTCCTATCCCCCTACCTAACCTTGTCTGCACCCCCATCCCTATTCCCAACTTCATCCCACCTCATCCCCCTCTGTATCTCTGAACCCAGCTCAACCCCATCCTGCATTTCCAACCCCCATCCCAGCCCCAGACCAGAAATCAGGAAGAAGAAGATGCCAGTCCACGCCAGGTAGAAGCTGCACCCCAGCCTGTAGGTCATGCCTTCCTGCAGGTACTCCTGGGCCTGAAGCAGGTAGAACAGGACACCCAGTATCATGCTGGTCACTGCGGGGGCACAGTGCAGGCGTCAGGAGGCCAAGAACCGGGTGTGTCAGGACCCCTGCCGAGAGCTGTGTGGCTGCCCAGCTCTGGCTCATTCCTTCCCCACTTTCTCTACCCCACCCCTCCCACCCCCACCCCAGACCCTGTACCCCTGCTCCCAGGCAGGAAAAGTGGGCTCCCGATGATGTCATGCTAGAGAGCGTTGGAAGTGTGAGTCCTGGTCTTTGAGCAACCATTGTGATGTCCAAAACCACAGGCTTTGGGGCCGACAGATCGGGGCGCTCATCCTACCTCTGCTTCTCACCTTGGAGTAGCCTCTCCATCTCTCTGAGCCTCAGTTCCCTCATCTGTAAAGTGGGCATAACCATAGGGCCCCTCTCCTTGGGCTGTCACAAGGAGTTGCTGAGATTTGCACAATTCCTGGCACACAGTGAGGCCTCGAGAATTGGGACTGACTGTATCACATTATTGGGTCTTTAATTTGGGGCTTCCGAAGCAGGGGGCCTGGAACTCGGTCACTCTGGATATGTTAACTTTAGTTTGAAATGCATCGAATTAAGGGGAAAGAGGTTTTTTTGTTTTGTTTTGTTTTGTTTTGTTTTCCAGATAGCAGAGTTCGGGGTAAGTTTTTCTTTCATTATTGAAAAATAGTATAGGAGGGATTTTCTGTTGAATAGAAAGGGGGAGTGGGCAGAAAGGATTTTTTGCAGAAAAATGTTCTATTTTAGATATCATAAAACCAAGCTCTTTGCTACCCTTTGTCCCTTATATTTAAAACAATTAAGAACAGCTGTTCGAGAAACTGGATAAATGCCAGGTACTAACAAGCAAACAGGAGGTTGAGTGTTCTGTGTTTGGCCTTACTGTCTATCACTCACCGGAAATGTTTTCCTGATGCAATGGAAAGTCACTACAAGGGAACACAATATCCCTCATTTCCAACTAAAATCTTCCTTTTTAAAAACAAAACAAAACAAAACGTTGTGATTTGATATGCAAATAGAAAATGGAAACTTTCTAATCAGAATTTAAATTCTGATGTATGTGGGTGGGGATGGAGGATTATCATGGTAAGGACTTGCACAAAGTTAAATAGCTACCTTCAAGTACTGACATTTTCTAATTTGATCCCTCACTATATCTCCACGTGGTAGGACATTTTAACCCTTTCCTACAGATGAGAAATGTGTGGCTTAGAAAGATTAAATAACTTGGACAAAGTCACAGAATGGGTTGGGGTGGGAAGGATTTGGGATGGCTTCGTGGATAGGGTAGGAACTGGAGATAGTGTTGGGTATTGGGTAGAGACTGAAGTTCCTTGGGTGATAGGCATGGGGGTTGAGGCTGAGGCTGGTGTTGGGGGTGGAGATGGAGTTATGGCTGGGAATGGAGATGGGCAGCATTGGGGATGGGGATGAGGATGGAGATGGAATGGAGATGAGGAAGATCATGGAGTTGGAAAGGGGTGGAGCGAGTCTAAGAGTGAGTTTCAGGTATCTGGATGGGGTGGTAGTCGGGGATGTGATTAGGGATTGAGAAGAAGACGGGGTTGCAGATGGACTGCAGTTGAGGTTGAGGCTCACAGGTGATAGGGTTGGTTTGAATTTAAAACGAGTGTTGAGAATGGTTAGGCATGGCGTTTAGTTGGGGGTTGAGATTTGTGAAGGCATTGGGGGTGGCAATGGGGTTGGTTTGGAGATTGGAAAGAAGATAGAATTGGATTGAGTTGGGGATAGGGATGGACATTAGGGAAGGGGATATGAATGAATTTGAGATTCTTTGGTGATGGAGATGGAAGCTGAAGTTGAAGCTAGGGTTGAGGTTGGGTTGGGGTTAAGATTTCTTTTGGGGATGGGAAGGAGATTGGGAGTGAGGTAGGGTGGTGACTGGGGGTGAAGGGGAGCATGGGGACAGTGTTGTGTATCATGATGGGCAAGGTTCTTGCCCTGGTTCCCGAAGGAAGGATCCCAGTGCCATGCCTGTCAGGATGCTGGCGACGAAGAAGGAGAAGTCCATCATGGGAGAGCTGGAGCTGTTAAAGAAGATGGTGTTTATGAGGGCGATGCAAAGGCAGAGACTGGTGAGGCTGGAGATGACGAAGAAGGCCCAGGCAAAATCCAGCAGGTCTGGAGAAGGAAGAGAATCAGAACACCAAGACTGGCCCTCAGGCACTGAACATGGGGGAGGTCACAGGTGGGGCTGGGAATGTTCTCAGACCCCTCCCTTGAAAAGTCTCCACCCCCGCTCTAAGAAACTTGAAATTGGGGCTCAAGAGAAAGGATGTTGAGGCACATACTCACCTCTGAGTCTGTGAGTACAAGCTCTTGGGCAGTGATTAGTGGGGTGGGCATTGAGGAACCAGGGAGAACAGGATGCCTGGAGTGAAAAACCCTCAGTGTAGTGTGTCAGGTCCTAGGGTTAGGAGTGTGTCTGTGTGTGTGTGGATGGGTCTCCTGTAGCTGAGGACAGACAACAGGGCCGTGAGAACAGTCTTGGGGCAGGCAGGACCATTCCGGGCTCTGAAGGACATACAGATGCCTGGGGCACTGAGGACCATCCCAGGACAGGGAGGGACCATCCTCCGAGAGGTGAAGGGGTCCCTGGAACAAGGAGGGTGTTGAGGGTGGGACAGGCCTTACAAGCATTCTGGTCGTACTCATGCAGGCGGGGCACCGCACAAAGAATATGGTAGTGATGGGGATGGTCTGGGGACCAGCAGGGTCCCCTGCAGGCCTCAGTGGCACCTGAAAGTGGATCCAGGGCTGGCCCAGAGTGATGACACCGATGACCACCATGCCGGCCACGCACAGCACCAGGCCCAGCAGGCGGCTGATCTTCTTGGCCTCGAGCAGCAGCCGGAAGCCCACGGGCATCAGAGAATAGCTGCGGCTACTGTACCTCTGAGACCTGCAGCAGAACACCCACCACTGGCATCAGCTTCTCGGCCAGCTGCCCAGCCTGGCCACCCCACGCCCATCCTCCAGGCCCCTGTGCCCCCCAAATCTTGCCTCTAGGATTTGCTCCCCCAGGTCCATCCTCCAGATTTAGCAAATTCAGTCTCTAGGCTGAATCCTAGGTCCAGCCCCTAAGCTGTGCCCACTCAGGACCGGCTTCCAGGTCCTGCTTCCCAGCTCTGTCGACCACAGGCCCACTCTCTAGGCTCTGTTGCACTAAGCCAGGCTTCCAGGCCCTGACTTTTGACTGCTGCCCTTCCCCCAGAATTCTAGCCCAGAACTTGGCCTATGGCCCAGACCCTGCCTCTTACCAGGCAGAACTGGTCCTGCTGGAGCTGCCTGACTGAGACTTCTGGGTTTTGCCGACTGGCTTACTAGAGATGTGTTGGGAGTTGTGCCCAGAGTCTTTAAAACTCTCCCGGGAGCTCCAGATAATTGAATCCACATGTTTGACACCGGCCTTGAGGTTGTCCGTAACTGATGGGAAGACATCGACATCGGCCTGGGTCGGTGACGGGGGCTCCACAGTGCTTAAGCGGAGACTCTGGGTTGCTGGTGGGAAACCTGGGACACCAGTCGGGCTATTGTAGGAACCCAGTGTGGAGGTTTTGATATTGCCCAGGAGGCTGTGAGTAATTGATGGAGGGGGTAGAATGCTGATGTGGTGAGTTTGGACAGTAGATAAAGCATCTTGGTTACTGATACGGTGACTCTGGGTAATTGGTGGAGGCTCTTGGATACTGACCCGGCGACTCTGGGCAATTGGAGGCTCTTGGATACTGACCCTGCGACTGGGGGTGATTGGCAGAGGCTCTTGGATACTGACCCGGCGACTCTGGGCAATTGGAGGCTCTTGGATACTGACCCTGCGACTGGGGGTGATTGGCAGAGGCTCTTGGATACTGACCCGGCGACTATGGGTAATTGGCGGAGCATCCTGGGTGCTGGCGTGAGGGTCATTGGAAAATGCTCGATGCGAATCTGGCTGGGTGCCCTGGTGATCAGATTGCGGTCCCTGGGACATGGGGAGAGGCAGGGCCAGTCCCCAGATACACTCAGCAGCCTGCCAGCTGCCTCAGCGGTTCCTGCCCGGCTCCTCCTTGGCCACCTGGAAGCTGGTTTGTCTCTCTGCGGGGTTCAGTCTCTGTCTCTTAGGGTTTGGATCTCTGTCCCTTCTTCTGTGTTTCTTGCTCTCTCTTGCTGTCCGCAGGCAGGTTTTGAGGCTGGGGGGCGGGGGAAGGTTCCATGACAGTTGGAGGGGTTCCAGGGGGTTGGGACACTGGCCATGGACTCAAAGCCCCCTCCAGCCCTGTGTGAGTGACATGGGGGCTGGGTTTGGGTCAGGGTGGACTTAGTGTGGGGTCTGGGCAGGGTTAGGATTGGGTCAGGGCTGGGTCAGAGAGGGAGCAGGGCAGGACCAGGGTGGGGTCAGAGGGGCAGAGAGGGGTCAGGATGGAGAAGAAGGTGAGAGAGGCGTCAGGGCAGGGACAGGGTGAGGGCAGTGAGGTGCCAGGGTGGAGACAGAGCAGAGTCAGAGAGACGGAAGAGCAGGTCAGGACTGAGTGACTTTTAAACAGTTTCTGGAAGGCCTGGGATCTGAATTTCTACTTCTCTCCTCTCACCCACTCCTCCACCCCACCTCCCTCCCAGGGCCTTCTCTGAATTAGTTTCATCTTTTTATTTCCTTCTGAGGTTCTGCATCTCTCTTTTCTCTCTCTCTCCCCTGTCTCTGTCTCCCTTCAACTTTTCCTGAGACTTCAGGGCCCCAGGGAAGATCTGGGCCTGCTTCTTACCTTCCAAAACCTCCAATCTGGAATTGGGGATGGGAGGCAGACCCAGCCACAGCTCGCCAAAGGCTCGAGAGAGGTCGGCAGGGCCCAGGAACCCGAGGAGTTCATGCAGCTCTCCCGTGGGTCGGCAGTGGCAGCTTTTCAAACTGTTGTTCCCCATGTGTCCTTTCCCCATTCGTGATGAGCTCTTGAGGAAAAAACACCACAAACTTCTATTTCTCTTTAATTACATGGATATCCACATCATTATATTTTAACTTCACCATAGCATTGCATTTCATAGAATCCAAGATTCTATCATTAGTAGATGTTATAAAGTTAAAAAATGGCCAAAGGTGATTTTAAGATACCGATTGTGTGATACATATGATTTCAGAGGTGTTAAAGTTTGGGGTAAAAATGTGCACATTAGGATCAATGAAATGTGGGATTCCACTGTGGCTTGGTTGGGATGTTTGACTGCAGGAATAGGGTTTTAAATTAAAACCGATGGTGGTTTAAATTATAAAAAATTATTTCACCCATAGATGAGCCCTGATGCCAGGGCCTGGGTTCCTTCTGTCGTTTTGCACCACCACCAGTTGTCTGCCATAGCTCTCCACTCTGATCACATTGCACCCAACGGAAGGGAAAGGAACGTAACTCTCTTCCTTTTTTGAGCCGGAACCATTTCTGTTCCTATTCCATTGGCCAGAATGTAGTCACATGGCCACACCGAGCTGCAAGGGAAACTGGGAAATGTAGTCTTTATTCTAGGCATGGCTTTGCCCAGTTAAAAAGTTAAGGTTCTCTTTTATTGCTGAAGGGGAGGGTTAGCTGACTTTGCCACCCACCCACGGTTTGTTGCATGTTTCAACCAATCTGCTCTTATGGGACATTTAGGTTATCCCAATCTCATAGCAGTTATCACATTTAGTCTCGATATTTGCATGTGATTGCTGGTGCAATGCCTGCTTTCACCAGATCCTCGTAAACTCTGAGAGGGCCAGGACTGGGGCTTTAACTGTCTGGCTTCCAGTTCTGTTTCTGGCACTCAGCACAGGTTCTGATACATAGTAGTTGCTTAATAAATGTTTATTGAATGAGTAATTTTTTTTTTTGCCAAGGTCAAAAATATCACAACAATCATTTTTTGTTCCTAGTTACTCTCTTACTCTTTCCATAGAGTAACTTCTTAGAAATTCTAAGCCAAATGGTATGCACTTTTAAAAAAGGCCATTGTGCTTATCATTGTACCTCCAGCACATGCAGTTAATTCTAGTATATGATTTACTTTTATAGAAGGGAAACCAAAAATGAATTGATTTCATCCACAAAGACAAAAATAGGATTTGTGTAAGAAGAGGAGAGAGGAAGAAGGAAAAACTGCTGATATACTTGGGACAGTGAATTTCATTTTCCTCTCCTTGGGTAGGTTGCCAGTGAGCCATCAGCTAGGAAAAAGCCCAGGCAGGGCATTCTGCCCTAACAATTTCAGTTGTTTACGGATTTTCCAGAAGATCTTTAGGTGTCTAGCTAACACCTAGCATGTATTATATCTATCATGTATCTATTCTGTGCCTCAATCTCCCCATTTGAAAATAGGAATAATAAAACAGCCTTGTTCGCCCCTCCATCTCAGTTATGCTGGGCCTGCACTGTTTTTTTTCCCCTGTCAGTTTCTAACCACCAAACTGCCCTCTCAAAAGGTGATGTTAATTTTACAGCCTCCAGGAGTGCCTGGGTTGTAGCACTGTCATCAAACTGATCACTTTCAATTGCTTTAATTGATGCCATTTTAGTAGACGTTAGTGGTCATTTCTTTATATTTACTTGCATTGCTTTGATAAGTGATGTGTCTTCATATGATACTGGAAATTGGTATCTCTGCCTTTGAGTAGCCTATTCTTCCTCTTTTCCCATTTGTCTTTTTCTTATTGAATTGTAGGAGCTCTTTGGATATTAAGGATATGAAAAGCATTATAGCATGGTGGTTGGAGAGTAAGGACGCTGTGTCCTGAGACTAGATTACCTACGCAAGAGTCATGGCTCTGGTGCTTACCAGCTGTGTGTGAACTTGAGCAAGTCATCTAAGAGCTCTGTGCTTCTGCTTCCCCCTCTGTTAGTGGGGATTATACTACTTCACAGGGCTGTTATGAGGGTGGGATGGGTTAATAACGTGTAAACACAATTAGAACCCATTGTAATTAAATCTCATTAATTTTTCCCACTTCACAGATGTTAGTTTAATTTCCAAAAGTTCCTTTCTCTATCCCACAAGATCCTTCCTGAGTTCCAGACCTGTATGCCCAGCTTCCTCTGAAATACTCATTGAATGGACACAAAGGAAGAGAAAGGAATCGTTATTACTGAACACCATTAATTCATTCATCCATTCATTGATCCATGCATTCATTCATTACTCCTTTTATTTAACATATAGCAGGGGCTCTGTACCAGGAGATGGGGTTGCAGTGGGGAACACCCATTTCCTATCCTCATGGAAGTCTGTTGGGGTAGAATGGTGGAGGAAAAAATTAGTCAAATAATTAATCTCACATCCAGTGAAGGAGAAGTACATTGTGCTTTGGGATTATTTAATGGGCTACCTGACCAAGAATTTGGGATGGGGTAGGGTTCAGGGAAGGAAACATGGAGGACGTGACATTGGAGTTGAAACCTAAAAGGTGTTGAGCATGTCTGGGCAAAGCTGGGGGAAGGGTGTCTTAGGCAGAGGGAACAGCTTGAGCTGAATGAAGGCCCTATGTGGGACAGCTCTTGGTGGTGGGAGGGGCCCTGTGAAATCCGGAGTGGCTGGAGGTACGTGAGCCGTGGGACAGGGTTGGGATGAGATTGGGAAGGTTGACAGGATCACAGGCAGGTGGAGAATGGCGGCTGAACACAGGAGTGACTTGGCGCCATCTGTGTTCATGTGTTGCATACCTTCACGAATGTGCTTTGGCACCGATGTCATGGTTGTCTGTGTCCTGATTGGGTTTGGGTTGGGATTTGGGACAGGGATGGAGATAAGGGAATGGGGTTGAGCGTGGAGAGGGAGCTAGGTTTGGAGAATAGGAACTGGTGAAGGGTTAGGTTGAGGTTGTGGAAGTGGGATGAGTTTGGCATTAGGATTAGGGATGGGAATGGAGATGTGAGTTAGAGACGGGGATGGGATTGTGGTTGGGGTTTAGGATGGGGAGGATATTGTGGATGGGATGGGGTTCTGGAGATGGAGGCAATTTGGGGGAATGGGATAGGAATAGAAATGCTGATGAGACTGTGGTTGGAGTTTGGATGAAGATGGGGAGATGGTTGAGGGCAGAGGAGGATAAACGGGGTAAAGGCAAGCTTTGGGTTGGGATGGGGATGGAGAACAGGGTGTAACAGGGAGGTGTGGGCAGACCCAGGTCCCCAGAACTCTCTTCTTTCCCAGTGAACCCGGTGTCGTCCTGGGAGGAGGACCGCAAGTTCATCCTGCGGGGCTGGTCTCTGGCCTTCAGCACGGCCTCGGCCCTGATGATGCTCAGTGTAGTGGACGGGCGCATGGCCTACGTGCAGGGCTCCTACACCGGCTACCTGGGCTTCTGGACCAACTGCAGGAGGAACCAGTGCACCAGCGTGGGCCAAGTCACCAGTCAGTAGGAGCCTGGATGGGGCGTGGGGTTCTCTCGAGGTGTCTCTGGAGAGCATCAAGGGTGGTCCCCAGGAGGGTCTCTGTGGGTGTTCTTTGGGAGAGTCTTTAGAATCCTCTGGAGATTCTCCGCAGGTCTGGCAAGGGAGTCTTCTGGAAGTATAGGCAGTTACTGAGGGAAATGGGGCTGGGGCTGCACACGGGAAGGGGAGCATCACACGTTAACCAGAATCAGTCTGCCTAGTGATTAGTTGCTGAAGACACCATCACTCTCTCTCTCTCTTTTTAAAATAGTTTTCTTTTAATTATTGCAGTAAGAGGCGGCCCAGAGACTGAAGGTGGACCGCCTGGTTTTGAACCCGTCTGGCCCACTGGGTGATCTTGGGCACATGGCTTCACCTCCCTGTGCCTCGATTTCCTTATCTCTAAATGGCAATAACAGTAGTATCTATTCATGGGTTATTGGGATAGGAAGTCAATTAAAACGTGGAAAGGAGTTAGCACAGTGCCTGGCCCATATTAAGCACTATGCTATTTTTAGTAGCTATTATTGTAAGGATTTTTTTTCAATCAATTCACCTGCCTTCATTTCAGATCTCAAACAAGTGCCTGTGAAACTTCTGGAACACTCTTTGCGCATTAATCTCATTAATTATTTAGAATCTCTCTTTCTCTTATACCTCTCAAACTCAAACTGGCTTACATGAACATGTGGTTTATAGCTTCAAGTTATGGAAAAGTCCAGATGCACAGATCTATCCAAATTCGGGTACTGCTGGATCCAAAGATGCTCGAAGGATCCCATTGGGGATCTGTCTCTTGCCATCTCTTTTTGCAGGTTTCTTCATGTTGAGCTCTCGGGCTTGTTGTACCTGTGCAGTGGCATGAGGGCTGTGGGCAGCAGCTGCTTTCCTGCTACCAGTGGACAACCACAGGGATGGGAGGATAGAGCCTACTAGTGGGCAGCCACAGAGAAGGGAAGATAGGGTACAACTAGTGGACAACCGCGGGGAGGGGAGGATAGGTTGCTTTCTGTGGCCCACAAGCAAACTTCTCAGGATCAGATTTACTTCTCTGGTGTCAGTCTGCCAGGGCTGCTATGACAAATACCACACAATGGGTTTGCTTAAACCACAGGAATTTGTTGGTTCATGGTTTTGGAGGCCAGAGGTCCAACACCAAGATATCGGCAGGGTAGGTTTCTCCCAGAGTCAGCAGCATTCCGTTAATCCTCCGTCATGTGGCAATCTTTATTTCCTTTTATCTGTTCCTCTGGTTTCTGTTGTTTTCTGGCTTCTGCTGACTGCATCCAAATTCCTCTGCTTATAAGGGCTCCAGTCATGTAGACTAAGGCTGGATTCCATTTGGCCTCATCTAATTAGGATCATCTGGGATCCATTCACAGAGTCTATTCACCATCTTCAAAGGTCCTATTTACAAGTGGGTTCACATCCCCAGGACCAGGGGTTAAGACTTGAATGTGGCTTTTGTGGGGGACACGATTCAACCCCCAGCACATCTGGGATTATTTGCTCTTTCCTGAACCGGTTTCCAGAGCCAGGAGGATATCCTGCATGATTGGCTCGGTCTGAATCACATCTTTTCTCAAGAATTCGTGGAGGAGGCTTTTCTGCCAGAAGCACGTTGGGAAGAGACTTCCTCTGAACAAAATCAAGTTGCTCTTGCCAGAAGAATGAAAATAGATGCTGGCTGTAAAATGCTTATATTACAATATTTTACTTGAGCATCATTACATTAGGATAGCGTCCCAGGAATGGAAGTGTTGCTTCGAAAGGGATGTTGAACCTATGGCTTTGATATGCATCACTGTATCAAAGTCAGGATTCTCAGAAGAAGCAACAGAAGAAGCCAACTCAAGCTGCTATAAGCAGAAAAGAAATCTAAACAGTATGGTTGGGGAGCTTGTAGAATCTCTGCAGGGACAGAGCTCTGGGCTCAGGGCTGAGGGACCAGGAGCTGCCCATGGGCTCCCTGGAGAATTGGCTGGCTGGACACACACTCTGCAGCTTGCCCTGTGGAACCTCTCTCTTGGCTGCCAACCAGACCAGATTCTATGGCTACATCTTTGGCTGCTGATTCCCAGTCTAGTGTGGCCATGTCCTGTTGGTGGAGCCTGGTCACGTGTTCAGGCCCTAGCTGTAAGAGAGGCTGGGAAAGCAGTTGCTTGGGTTCTTTATTGGGAGGTGCCTTAGTTTGCCAGGCTGCTATAACAAATGCCATAAAATGGGTCTGCTAAACAATAAGCATACGTTTTGGTTTGCTAAAGCTGCCAGAATGCAATATACTAGAAATGGGTTGGCTTTTACATTGGGGTTTTATTAGTTTACAAATTTGCAGTTCTAAGGCCATGAAAATGTCCCAATTAAGGCATCAACAGGATGAGACCTTCTCTGAAGAAAGGCTGGTGGCATCTGGGGTTCCTCTGTCACATGGGAAGGCACATGGCCGGCATCTGCTGACCCTTCTCTCTTCTTTTTTCCTTTTAATTCAATTTTATTGAGATATATTCACAAGCCATACAGTCATCCACAGTGTACAATCAATTGTTCACATTACCATTTTATAGTTGTGCATTCATTGCCACAATCAATTTTTGAACATTTGCATTACCACGAAAAAGCATAAGAATAAAAATTAAAGTAAAAAAGAATACCCAAAACATTGTATACCCCCATCCCTCCCTATTATTCTTTACTTTTTGTCCTCATTTTTCTACTCATCCATCCATACACTGGATAAAGGGAGTGTGATCCACAAGGTTTTCACAATCACACTGTCACCCCTTGTAATCTACATTGTTATACAATTGTCTTCAAGAATCAAGGCTACTGGGTTGCAGTTTGACAGTTTCAGATATTTCCTTCTAGCTATTCCAATACACTAAAAACTAAAAAGGGATATCTATATCATGCATAAGAATAACCTCCAGAATGACCTCTCGACTGTTTGAAATCCCTCAGCCACTGCAACTTTATTTTGTTTCATTTCTCTTCCCCTTTTTGTTCCAAGAGATTTTCTCAATTCCATGGTGTTAGGGCCAAGCTCCTCCTCGGGAGTCATGTCCCATGTAGGGGGAAGGGCACTGAGTTTACCTGCAGAGTTGGCTTAGAGAGAGAGAGGCCACATCTGAGCAACAAAATATGATCCTTCTTTCTTGGGTTTCACTGCTTTCAGGTCTAGTTCTTTCAGTTTCTGTGGGTCCTTGCTTGCTTCTCCTGGGGCTTTTCTCCCTCTGTGAGTGCTCTCTCTGGGTGTTTCTCCCTTGGTCCTCTATTGGTATTCTCTCTAAGCTCTCTCTCTGGGAGTTTCTCTCTTTTATCTTCATAAAGGACTCCAGTAAAGGATTAAGACCCACCTTGAACTGGGTGGGTCACACCTCAACTGAAACAACCTAACCAAAAGTTCCCAACTGCGATAGGTCTGCACCCACCGGCATGGATTAAAAGAACACAGCCTTTTCTGGGGTACATAACAGTTTCAAACCAGCACAGCAAATATTAGCTTGTGGTTTCAGAGGCTAGAAGTCCAAAATTGGCAGGGAAATGCTTTCTCCCCAAAGTCTGTAGCAGTCTGTGGCTTGCTTGCTTCTCTGTTCCTGTCACACGGTGATGTCCCTGATCTGCTCCTATGTCTTTTTCTGACTCCAGGCTTCTCTTTATAAGGCTTCCAGTAATATGGATTAAGGCCTTACCCTGATTCAATCGGGCCAGCCCTAAATAGGACCTTAGAAGATACTATCTACAAACGAGTCCATACCTTAACTGATAATATATCATCAAAGGGCCCCATTTACAAGTGGGTTCACACCCACGGGAATGATGAACATGTCTTTCCAAGCAGGAACTTGAACAGACATTTGCATACTGATGTCCACAGTGGTATTATTCATGGTAGCCACAAGGTGGAGGCAACCTAAGTGTCCACCAACAGATGAATGGGTAAACAAAATGTGTTCCATCTAAAGAATGGAATATTCAGCTATGAAATTATTATTCAGCTGTCACAACATGGATGAACCCTGAAGACATCATGGTGAGTGAAATAAGACCAAAAGTCAGATACAAAAGGACAAATATTGTATGATCTCACTGATAATGAAATAATTAGAATATGAAAATTCATAGAATACAGGTGTGCTAGTTTGAATGTATTATGTCCACCAGAAAAAGCCATATTCTTTGATGCAATCTTGTGGGGCAGACATATTAGAGGGGATTAAGTTGGAACATTTGGATTAGGTTGTTTGCATGGAAATGCACCCCACCCAACTGTAGGTGATAATTCTGATGAGATATTTCCATGGAAGTGTGGCCCTACCCATTCAGGGTGGGCCTTGATCAGTGGAGCCATGTCAATGAGCTGACAAACAGAAGGAACTCAGTGCAGCTGTGAGTGACATTTTGAAGAGCAACTGAGAGTGACATTTTGGAGAGAAGCTGAAGCCTAGAGAGGAACGTCCTGGGAGAAAACCGTCATGAAACCAGAACTTGGAGCAGATGCCAGCCACGTGCCTTCCCAGCTAACAGAGGTTTTTCAGACGCCATTGACCATTCTCCAGTGAAGGTACCCGATTGCTGATGTGTTACCTTGGACACTTTATGTCCTTCAGACTGTAATTGTGTAACCAAATAAACGCCCTTTTATAAAAGCCAGTCCATCTCTGGTGTTTTGCATTCTGGCAGCATTAGCAAACCAAAACAACAGGTTACAAGGGGCCGGGGTAGGGGTAGTGTATGGGAAGTTAAGGCTTAATCGGTACAACGTTTCTGTTTGTGGTGATGGAAAAGTTTTGGTAATGGATGGTGGTGATGCTAACAGAATGTCACGAGTGTAATTAACACCACTAACATATTTTAATGTGGTTAAAAGGAGAAATTTTAGGTTGTATATATATATATATATATTACTATAATAAAAATTTACAACAACCCATAGCGCTATACAACAGGAACAGTGAACACTACTGTAAACCATGGACTATAGCTAATTATACAATTATAATAGTATTCTTTCATCAATACTAACAAGGTACCACATGCATGCGAAATGTTAGTAATAGGGGAAACTGCGTGTGTGAGGGTGGTGCTATGTGGGAACTCTATTTTCTGCATGATTTTTCTGTGAACCTCCAACTTCTCTACTAAAAAATCATATGTATGTAAAGAACATGTCTCTCCAGATTAGAGGTTGAAGGGGAGGAGGGAAGGGAGAGATTTTCTTTTAAAAATAAAAATGTTTTAAAAATTAAAACAAAAGAGCATGTCTTTCATTGGGGTACATAATTCAGTCTACCACAGGAGATGTGGACGGATAAGTTGGGAAATCACCCAAACACAGAACTGGCATTTAGAGGGGCTGGGAAGAGGGAAAAGAATGGCGAATGTTCATTATATTCCTCATTGGTTCTAAAACGTCAACTCTGTGGGATTTCAAATTTGTGTTTATTTTGAAATGTAAAATGCATTTATTTTATTTGAATCACCTAGTGGGTTGAAATGGTGTCCCCCCCAGATTCACATCCCCCTGCTACTTCAGAATGTGACTTGATTTGGAAATGGGATCTTTGCAGATTTAATGAGTTAAGAGGAGGCCCTACTGGGGTATCCATTGACTGCTGTCCTTACATGAGAAGAGAGACGCACTGGGAGAGGCCGAGGGGCTGCAAGATGACAGGGCAGAGGCGGGAGGGCTGCAGGGCTGCAGCTGCAAGCAGCGGGGGCAAGGAAGAGCTCCAGAGGGAGGGTGAGGCTGCTCGCACCCTGCTCCCAGCCTTCTTGTTCGAAGCCACCCGTTTGGGGTGCTTTGTTACAGCAGTCCCAGGAAACCAATACAAATAGGTTAGTATATTCATACAGTTCTGAATTTTAAAAAATACGGAAGTCATCATCTCATTTGCATTCTTCATCCGACCCAGTTCCCCTCCCTGGGAGCAACCAATGTTACTAAGTCACTGTAAAGTTTCCATTATTCTTCTAGTCATGTTCTCTACATACATGCGAAAATGGCTATACACACATATGATATATATACATACCCACATATAAACATATGTGTGTGTGTGTATATATACATATATACACATAAACATGTGTGTGTGTGTGTGTGTATATATATATTTAAACCCACATGGTCATATTATAGTTCTCTTTTAAAAGATGAATCACTATTTATTGAACACTAAGAATTTACAAAGTTCTATGGTTGGTATAAAGAAATGACACATGTAAATTATGAAGGGTTTTATTTTTTTAAGTTACCAAAATTCAGAATTTTTATGTCATTTAATTCCTCCTTCTTTGCCTCCATAACTCTATCAATTGTTTCTTGGCTTTGGGAAGTTCTTCTCCCTTCAGATTTTTGGTGAACATCCAATTTTATTTTCTTATGGTTACTTTTAGGGTTTGACCATATGAATGTTTAATTCTTTGATCCATCAGAGGTAAATTTTGGTGGGTGGTATGCAGCAGCCTATGGGTTCTCTCTTCTCTGCTGACCTAAGGAAGGGACCTAAAGTCAGGAATCTTGGGTCCCAAGCGACAGGAACTGTAACTTGAACTAGTTGAGTGTAAAAAGGAATTTATGTATTCACCTAAGTGAAAAGGGGGCAGGTAAAACTGCTTTCAGGTATGGCTGGATTCAAGGGTTCAAGTGATAATAGCATCACTCGTTACCTTCTGTCTGTGTGTCTCTGAATATTTGGGTTGGCTTCATTCTCCAGGCTCCGTGTAGGGGCAAGTCAGGGTCAAGTTATGGGAACAAGTCATTCTAGGAGTCTCAGGAGGCAATGAATATAGAGAATTGTTTCATGGGCAACAGGAGAGCTAAGGCAAACCAGGAATTAGCCACGGGAAGCTACTCTTCTGCTGGGCCAGAGGGACAAGGGGAGGAGGTGATATGACCAGAGCCCAAAAGCTGGGGCCATCTGGAAGGCTATGGAGAGCTCCATGCTGGGAATCAAAGAGATGGCTCGATTGCCCTGGCTTCTCCCCTCCTTCCAGCTCCAGTCTTCTGCCAATGCCTCCCATTAGCCAAACAGTGGGAAGCAGTGAGCAGAGGAGGCTGGGAAGTGTGGTCCTTGAAATATGGTGCAGGGAAGACTGGGTAATGAGCTGAGAGCAGACAGAGAACATCTTGGGCCTCAAGTCTGGCAGGAAAAAGGGGGCAAAAGTAGTCCCTGCAAAAGTCCTGTGTGGCTTGGGTCACACGGGGACCCTGAACTGGTTATGGTGCCCAGAGATTGAATGCACTGATTGGTTTATGACAGCGTTGGAGAGTGGGGGCAGACAGGAGGGTGACATCATGGTGGGGAGTTAAGCCACAAACGTCCACTCCTCCTGACCAAACAAGCAAGGGACTTGAGTGTCATCTCAACTATTTATTCTTCCCTCTTGTCTGCTTTTCTCTCTCGGTTTCACTCGCTCAGGCCTCCTGGGCCCCTTGAGGCTGGGTCCCAGGCTCAGGCAGCTCTGGTATTATCAACCTCTTGACTAGAGAAGAGAGATCTTCCCTGGATCTCCGGTTAGAAAACCATCCCAGGGCAGAGTGTGGACATGTGCCCATCTTTGGGCCAACTGCTGTGGACCAGGGCACGGGGACCCTGGGATGGCCTCAGCTAGAGTCACATGACTGGCTCCATGACCCCGAGGGTGGTGGATGTCACCAGAAGCTCTCAATCAGGATACTGTGATTTGGGTGGAAGGTGTCTCCGGGAGAGATGGCCGCCGTGCTGGGCAGACCAAGCTCTCTGTTCTGGGTCTTGGTTTCCAGCTCAGACCCTTCTCCCTGCCTCTGTTTCTTGATTCTGGTATTTTCCCGAGTCCAGAGTGTTCTGTTTATGATTGATCTTTCCTGAAAGTCTTCCTTTCCCACTGGTGCTAGAGATGTGCCGTCGGCCAGAAACAAAGCAGATGGGGTCTTGGCTCATTTGGCTCAAACGGTCTTGCACCGTTGAAAAGTAGGCAAAGTAGAAAAATGGATAGGAGGAGGAGAAGCACTTTTGGGAAAGGGCTGAATCGCTCCTGTTATATTGGAAATGTAAATTGGATAAATATCAATTTTAAGCCAAGGGTGTGACTAGGGAGCTCAGCTTTTGGCCATGATGGTTTTAGGTTACCTGATCTGGGAGTCTGTCCTGTGTGTGTGTCTGTCCATGTGTGCACTCTGGAGGCTGTCTGTGGGGTCGTGTGGGGGTGGGGGTGACATTGAGACTTGAGCAGAAGTAGGGCAGCTTTGGAGATGGTGGGGTGACTGAGTGTTCTAAAAGGGGTGCCTAGAGGGGATGAGGATATTAACGTGAGTTGCTGTGGCACATTTTTTGGGAATATGAGTAGTGTGAATTTGGGGATATCTGTGGGGGTTACTCTAGAAATGATTGAGAGGGTTCTGTGGGGTGGCCTTGGGGTGTGGGTGGGGTTGATTATGAGGGTGCCTGTGGGATGATGTTGGGGCAAATTTGAGGGTGTGAGTGGGGATGATTTTGAGTTGACTTTAGGGGTGTCTTGGGGTGCCTTTGTGAAAGTGGAGCTGTTTGGGGTTTCTGGGAGAGATGGGAGTGAGTGATTTTGAAGATGCCTGTAGGCAGACGCTGGGGGTAGCTGATGGCCTCTCCCTGGGGTCCGGCGGTGACCTTGGGGCGTTTGCTGGGCTGTGCAGCAGAGGGGTGCTCTGCCAGGGGAGGTATGGGGTCCCTCTCAGCCTCGTCTCCCTGCAGTTCTCCTCCACCTGGGCACGGGCTTCATGATCCTGGCTCTGGGCCTGAGCCTCCTGCTGCTCCCCGCCATGGCCTTCTCCTTCAGCCCCGCCTTCCGCCGCCTCACCAAAGTCGACCTGGTCTTCAGTTTCCTCAGCCTCAGCGTCGGTAAGTGGGGCTCGGGGGAGGCGAGCTCCCCAACCCTGTGGGGGCCACCAGGTCTGTCTTTGCTGGGCTCCTGCCTCCCTGCCCCTGGCGCCCCTAGGTTCTGCCTTCTCCAGCTTTCTCCTGCTCAGGCTGGGTGTGGGCGCGAGGGGAGTGTGCAGGAGGGGTGTGTGTGGGATGGGGGCGTCTGTGGGAGGGGGGTGGCAGGTCCCTCTGTTTCCCTGTCTGTCATCCCACTCCGTCCAGGGATCTTTCTGTCTGGCCCAGAGGCGTGTGTTTCTCCCTGCTTGTCATGGAGGGTGGGAGAGGATGCCTCCGTCTCCCACTCTTTCCGGGGGGCCCTGCGTGTCCCTGTCCAGCCTCGTGTCCGTCTCTGGCCCCACCCCAGTGCAGGGCTCCAGATTCTCCTCAGCCTGACGCTCTTCATAGTCAACTGCGAGACGCTGCACCCGAGGCCGCAGGTATCCTACCTGGTGACCTTCTACCTGTGCTGGGGCTCCAGCGCCTTGATGCTCTGGGCCGGTGAGGGTGAGGGCGCGGCCTCGGGCGGAGGGGGCGGGGCTCGGCGGACAGGGGGAGGAGCCCGAGGGCCAAGAGGCGGGGCCCTGGCTGATGGGGGCGGAGCCTGGGGGTTTCCCGAGAGGCGGGGCCCTGGCCGATGGGGGCGAAGCCTGGGGTCCCGAGAGGCGGGGCCCTGGGTGATGGAGGCGGAGCCTGGGGGTTCCCGAGAGGCGGGGCCCTGGCCGATGGGGGCGGGCCGGCCGCGGGGGCCCAGGCCGGGCTCCGAGGCGCACGGCCCACCCCGCCCCGTCCCCCAGGCGTCCTGTCCTTCTTAAACCACGTGGGCGTGTGGAGCTCGGGGCGGCCCTGCACCGAGCGGCGGCTGAGCTATCGTAGGTGGGCCTTGCAGCAGAACGCTCTGAGGCGCTTGTCGAAAACGAAGAACTCATCCGCGACCCCCCTGCCTACCGAGACCAGCCCGGTTCATTCCGCCTCCAGGATAACCCCCTAAACCTCTCCTCCTTTACCCAGGGCACCTCTGAACTCTGACGGGCGCCTCAGAACTCGGTTCTCAGGTGCCGGCCCCGCCCCCCGCCGCGTGGCCCCGCCTCCGCCCCTTGCGAACAGGCCCCGCCCACCGAGTCCGCTCGCGCCCCGCCCTCCAGCCCACTCCTACCGGGTGTCGCGCCGAGCCCCGCCAACGGTCTGTGTGGCTCCGCCCCCGCCCGACCAGGCCCCGCCCCCGAAGACCACGCCCCCCGGAGCCCAACTCGGTCTTTGCAGACCCGGCTGTCGAGGGCTCTCCCCCCCGCACAGCCGACCCCGCCCAGCACCTGCGCCCCCCGCCCCGGGGCGGCTGGCTCTGAACCCCTCCGCCACAATAAAACCTGGGCAGCACGGTCCTCTCCGAGTCCGACGCTCGATGGCCCCTCTCCCCCAGGGCAGGGTCGGGCCCGGCGTGTGCGAGCCTGTCTCGCGTCCCCGCTCTGCCCTTTGGGGTCCGAGGCTCGCCCTGTCTGCCCACACCCCTGCCCGCCCCTTCCTGTCCCTCCCCGCCCCTGACTCGACGCGCAGGACTCGAGGTGGGGAGGGCCGGCGACGCTCTAGCTTCAGCCAGGCGAGATTCCCGGGGCCGGCGTCTGCACAGGCGGGAAGACGCCGGAATTTGATGCGCATTCAGTTTTACTGGGGGCGGGGCGGGGTGGGGACGGGGCACTCAGGTGTTGGCCTCCATGGTGTCCTTGATCCAGTCCAGGTGCGGGATCAGCTTGGCGCTGATGCCCGGCTTCTGGGGACTGCCGCACGGGTAGTGGCCCCACGACGTGATGCCCTGAAGCACGCCATCGCAGATCAGCGGGCCCCCCGAGTCACCCTAGTAGCACAAGGCGAGGGGGGAGTGGGAAGGGTCAGTCCGGCGCTCAGGCCGAGGCTTGCAGGTCACAGAAGGCGACGCGACGGGGAGAGACGGGTTTCCTCCCGGCAGCAGCTCTGGGGAGCAGGGGAGGCCGAGGCTTGCCTGGGATGCCAGCCCGACCCCGGGTGCCCGCGCTCAGCCCGCTGCGCCGGGAGGGGCCCGGGCTCACCACGCAGGTGTCTTTGCCGCCCGCCAGGTGCCCGGCACACAGCATGAACTCTGTCACCTTCTGGGGGTGGGATTTGGCACACTTATCGTTGGGCAGGAGCTCCAGGTCCACGCACTGCAGCTCGTCTGGATACGTGACTGCGGGCCGGAGAGAAACCCGACAGTGGCGGGATCCCACCTGGCTCCTCCCCGCCCGCCCCTCTCGGGCTCCCGGCACCCAGCCGCCTCCTCCCTCGGGCCCGGGGGTCTGGCGGGGTCGGGCCGGGCGTACAGTGCTCAGGTTGGATGCTGCCCCAGCCCGAGGTGATGCAGGTGCTCCCCAGCTCCGGCTCGGTGCTGGGCAGGTCCAGGACCTGCACGGCCTCAGTGATCTTGGCGGGCTCCTGCAGGCGGAGCAGCATGAGGTCGTGGCTGTAGTCCTCGCCCGGGAGGCGGCTGTGGTTCTGCAGGAGGCTCATGTTGAACTGGGGGTGAGGGAAGCTCTTGCTGACGAGGACAAACTGGGCCGTGCTTTCTTCCTCAAACAGGTTGTGTCTGCCTAGCCAGAGCTGGTAGTTGCTGGGAGAGGGGGCGACAGGGAGGAAGAGGAGAGAGGAGGGGGCCGGGAGGTGAGGCAGGGGGGTATGGGGGAGGGTCCCAGAAGGGAGAGAGAGAAAGTGGGAAAGACAGAGTCATGGAGAAACAGAGACAGTGAGTGAGGCAACAAGAATGTGGAGAAGGGAGAGTGTGAATGGCAGAGAGAGAGGAGTGGAATGGAAGGAGAGCATAAAAGGAGAGAGGGAGTGAGAAGGGCAGAGAGGGAGAACAGTGAGAAGTGGAGGGAGCAAAAGGACAGTGGGAGCAAGAGAAAAGGGGGGCAGTGAGAGAGAGACAAAGAGGAGAGGGAGTGAAAAGACAGACCAGGAAGGAGAGTGAAATGGACAAAATGAGAAAGGGCAGAGGAGGTGACAAAAAGAGAGTGAGAAGTGGAGTGGAAGGGATGTTGGTGAGAGCCAGAGCCAGAAAAGGGAGGGGGACGTGGGGTGGGAGAGGGGGAGCAGTGGGAGCAGGGGGAGGGGGAGAGGCCTGAGAGTCGGCTCAGCTGCAGCCCGGGCTGTTGTGCTAGTTCCCAGGAGGCGGGGGCCTGGCCCGCAGCCCAAGGTCGGCGTCCCCCCTCCCTCCCCAGCACCCTCTGCTCCCCTCTCTCATTCCCGCTTCTCCTCCTTCTGTCTCGCGCCTCCCCCCATTGAACTCCAGCTCAAACTGGCCCTTCCTTGTGTCTCCCTGGAGTGGACTGACCGAATTGGAGGCTGGAACTGGGAAGGGGAATGTGGGAACCTTCTCTTTCCCTTTTAAAAATCATGTAGGGGGTAATTCCCTCCATTCTCCCTGGGGGGGTCCCCCTTAGGCCCATCCTGGGTGGTGTACTCAGTAGTGATGGGGACAGGGTGAGGCAGAGACCCAGAGAGATGGGGGCAGAGCCCAGGCAGTGATGGAAGGTGAGACCTACATGGCAGGGAGACCCAGAGATGGACAGAGACAGGGAGACAGAGAGACATGGAGACAGAGAAGAGAGAGAGATAGAGACTAAAACGTGCTCATAAAGAGAGAGATGTGAAAACAAGCAGTTAACTGAGAGACACAGAGAACAAGGCAGAGAGACACACAGGGAGACACCCCGAGAAGGGCCTCAGGCAGCCTTGCAGAGAGCTGCTCTGGGGTCGCCCAGCCCCAGCTCTGCCTCCCTCCCTGCCACCCACCCGGACCAGTGCCCCTTCCCTGCTTCCTTCTATCCCCCTGGACTCCCCTGTGCTTATCCATCAACTAGGTCCCCCTCCCCAAAGCCCTGCCCTACTCACTCGTTTACGCAGTGGGCGGCCGTGAGCACCCACTGGGGGTGCACCAGGACACCTCCACACTGGAATCTGGTGAAGTGGTACACAGCCACCTGCCAGGGCTGGGAATGCTCCTTACACTCCCAGCCCCCCACGATCCGGGACTGGATGGGGGGCGCGGCGCCTGCGGAGGGCGGAGGGTGGGGGGCGGGCTCAGGAGGGGCTGGGGGCTCTGGGCCAGGAAAGGGAGCTGAGCTGTGGGTTTGGAGGGGTGTGGGGGTCTAGGACCAGGTAGATAGCCTGGGGGGTGAAAAGGGCATGGAATTCTGGAGCCATCCCTAGGATTGTGGGTTAGTGGGTGGTCCTGGGAGGGGAGACTTGATGCTCTGAGAGCAGAGCAGCCCCCAGGGATCAGGGGAGGAGACCCCCAAGACAGTGTTTGGGGCAGGCATCAGGTCTGGGGGATTGGGCTCTTTGGAGGGGATTTGGGATCTTGAACTGGGGGGTGGAGGCTGTGAGTTTGTTGGGGAAAAAATTTCCAGAAACCAGGAAAAGGTCCCCAAAGGAGTAAGTGAGGGCTGGGAGAGGAAGGATTTGGGAGTTTAGGGGGTCCTAGACTGAGGAAAAGATTAAGACCTGTGGTGGGTTTTGGGGGTTTTGAAACGAATTTAGATTTAAGGAATAAGATCTGGGAGGTGAGGAAAAGCATCTGGGCTGGGGAGTTTAGGGGTAAATTTGGGGGTCCCTGGATTGGAGCTGGAAGAGGTCTGCTGAGCTGAGAGAGGTAGGAAAATTTGGGGAGAGGGATCCCACGAAGATTTGGGTTCCGTGACCTGGAATGGACTCTAAGAGGGTGTGGGGGACCCCAAAGAGCAGGGTTGGGGGTAGAGCTGGGGTGGGGCTTGGGAAGAGGGAGGAGGATAGACTGAGGGACGGTGTCTGTCTCTGTATGGGGTGGGGGTCACAGTCCAAGGGTACCGGAGAGATTTGGGGTTCTTTGGAAATGGAGAAAGGGCTGACATGGGGGCCAAGCAGCTGTGGGGCATGACTGGAGGACCCATTAGAAATGGGATCCTAGAATCCCTTATTGAGATGCTTGGGGAAGGTCTGGCAGGTCAGCTGGGGAGGTACTGGGGAAAACCAGAGCTGTGATAGAGGGGGTTTGGGTGGGAGAAGGGCTGGAGCCTGGGGAGGGATGTAAATTCTCTGAGGAGAGGGGGTAGTGGTTGGGGAATTCTGAATGTTCCTCTTGGGGTAGAAGCTGGGGGTGCTGGGCCAGCGTCTGGGGGCAGAGAGGCAGAGATGGACAGGCTCTGCCACTCAGAAAGGTTGCTGGGGGCCAAGAGTTGGCTGGGGAAGAGTAGAAAGTTCTGGAGGTTCCCAGGAGGGAGCGTGGAGGGGTTGGGGGAGAGAGAGGAAGGAGCCAGGGGCCCTGTCTGCTGTGGACTGCGAGCAGGAAGGGCTCAGGGTGGGGTGCTGGGTGGGAGGGGAGGAACTCATGGGGGGTGAAGGAGACACGAGAGTTGGGGTCCCATCCCCCACCCGTGTCCTTCTCCCTCTGTCTCACCAGTCCCCACCAGGGTCAGGGAGAGGCACAGAACCAGGAGCCACATGGTGACACAGGTGTCCAGGGGCAGGCAGGCCATGAGCTAGGAGCTCCCTGGTGAGTCTTTTAAAGGCCTTCTTTCCCCCAGGCTCCCGCCCCTGCCCTGCTGGTGTCCAAATGTTGACCAAGGTCCCGCCCATCCAGCTGGGGGCTGGACACCCCCCTCCAGAGCTGTGGAAGGGGGGTGAGGACCTGCGCCTGCTGTCCTGCAGGCCCTGGATGCATTCCCAGAGGCCGAGGCCAGTGGGGGAAGGGCCCGTGGCTGCTGAGCCTTGCTCTTGGGGACAGAGCCAGGGGAACAGGAACATGGGGGTGGGAGAATGACACCCCCCCATAAAAATCTCATGTGCCTAAGCCCCAAGATCTAGTGTACCCTCAAATACCAACAGTGGGGTTTGGACTCTCTGCTCCCCACACCACTCTGAGCCAAGATGCAAGTAACCCAACTTCCCATGCCCCCTGAAATATAAGCCGTGGCTTTCAGAACTCCCTGATTCTTTCCCTCCCAGACCCAGAATCTAGCTCCCCAAATCTGTTGTTCATTTCGTAATATCTTGGGGTACCCAATGACTGACCATCCTAGTGCTCCAGATCCGGGTATATAAAACTCTGGGGATCCCTCATAGTAAACTCCTTAGCATTTCAAAATCCAGTGCCCTCCAAACAATATTGGGGTCCCAGTGACCCCTCACTCCTTGTTCCCCAGAGCTGAGTGCTCAAAGTTGTCCTCCAAAATCCCAGGGGTCTTGGGTTCCTTGCTCTTCTCAGTCAAGAACATTTTCAAAGCAAAATCCAAAGCTTACCCTCACCCCCAAATAAAATATTGAGGTCTCAGGAGCCAGGTCCATGTACCTCAAGACTCGGTGCCCTTGAAAATCACATTTTGGGGTCTCCAAAGAGGATCAGGACCCCTGGAGCCTCTGCATTAAGCACATGGGTGTCTGACACGTCACCTTGGCTAGTTAGTAAAGTCAAAGCAGCTCCCGCATGTCAGGAACCCGAGAAAATCTTTCCCCTTTCCTGGTTGAGGAAAGGAGAGTATTAACCGCTTTGTAGAGCTCTCAGGAAGCCCAGAACTAAGTTTTGAAGAGAAAGAAGTAATCCTTGCTCCTCTAGCATGTGCTGTGTCCTTCCTTCACTAGGGGCTAGAGATAGAGGGTCCCTCTTCAGGGCCAGACCCAGTCCTCATCAGTTTGTATGGATACCTCCTCTCATCCTCTCAAAGTAAGCAGTGTTACGATCCCCGATTTACAGATGTGGAAATAGGCTGAGTTAGTCTGAGTGAGTTTGGGTCTTTTGCTGAAGGTCACACAACTGGTCATATGTGTTGGATGGACAGAGTTTTGTTTCAAGCCATGTCTCCTCACCTAGGGACCGAGGCAGTGGGTGAAAAGCAGCAGTGTGTGTGTGGCTCTGGAGTCCCTAGAGGTCTCCTCCCTACCTGGGCTGTGGCTCCCATTTCCCTCCATCCCCAGAAGAAAGTCACAGAAACTTAGATCAGTGCTCTCTGTTATCTTGGCATTAAACAGGTGACCTGGAGCACAGGCTCTGGCCTCGGCCGGGATAGCCTTGACTAATGTCTGGGCATTGGACAGGGTCTTGAGAGATGGCCCAGTTCTGTCCCGGATCAGGATAGGGCTGCCGGCCAGCCGAGGGGGCTTCTGCTCAGTCTGCGACATGCACAGAAAGCCAGAACAGTCAGTTCTTTTTCATGGTTTCTCTGATCCAATCCACGTAGTGGCAGACTTTGGTATAGACGCCGGGCTTGGTGGTGGTGTCACAAGGGACATCACCCCAGGACACAATGCCCTGCAGGATGCCCCCACAAACCAGGGGTCCCCCGGAGTCACCCTGTGGGGAGAAGGGGGCCTCAGCTTCAATGGCGGCCTCCTGGATTCAGCACCCCTACTCCAATCCTAATTTCCATTCACAGTCTCAACTAAAACCCAACTCAACCCAATTCAAGCCAACCCCATGTAATCTCAACCCAGCGCAATTCCATCCAATCCTATTTAACACAAACCGTTCTAGCCTAACCCCGCACAAACCAAAGCAGCTCCACTTAATACCACTCGATATCCAACCTGATTCCATCTCAAACCCAGGCAACCCCAACCCAACTGAACTCAACCCAACCAAACTCATGCCAGCATCCACATCTTCCCCATTAAAAATCAAAAATCAAACCATGCCCATGTCCATCCTCATAGCCAACACAACCCAGTTACTATCTCCATGACCTCTGCAACCCAACCTACCCCACCCCCATTCAACAACCACCTATTTCCCATCCAAAAACAAAGCAAGCTCATTCTGAACCCCAACTCTACCCATGCCACCTCAACCCAGCCTCCAGATATTCCAACCCCAATCCAACCCAGCTCCAATCCTATCCCCATCTCCTACCCCAACTCCAACCTCACCCTCCCCCCCCCCCCCCATTCTACTCCATCCCCTAACATATCCTCAGCATCTTCTCTGGCCTAAAGCAGACCAAATCCACCCTCACCCCACTCCCAAACCTGTCTCCATCCCCACGCAATGGCCCCCTCCCAGCTCTGACCTCACAGGAGTCCGTGCCTCCACCCGCCACGCCTGCACACACCATGGTGTCCCTCAGGCGCCCTGGGTACTCCTTGTTACAAGCTGCCGTGGAGATAATGCTGATGTTGGCACAATGCAACGTGTCCGGGAGGCTCACTGGGGAGGACAGTGGGTTTAGAACGGGCCCGGGAGTTCTCGCCCCGGCCCCCTCCGCCCTGGAGCCCCGGATTCGAGGGTTCCTAGAGCGCTGACATCCAGCCCCTCGCACGCACCTTGCGGTCCGGGGCGCCCTGTGGTCTCCGGCCTGTTGTCGGACACCAGGCCCCACCCGGACACCAGGCAGGCCTCGCCTGGGTAGGGGCAGCGCGTGGGGAGCCGCACGGGTCTCACTTGGCGGGTCTGGTGCGCGGGTCGGGCGAGCCGCAGCAGCATGACGTCGTGGAGGTGGCTGCGCGCCTCGTACGCCGGGTGCGGGATGATGCGTGAAATAGGCAGCAGCTGCTCCGGGCCGTCGTGCTTGCGCAGGTTGTGCTCGCCCAGGCGCGCCCGCATGAAACTGTGCGCGCCGGTGAGGACCCGCAGCGCGGTGAGGAGCAGACGGAAAAATCTAAGTGCGGGCAACCTGGGGTCCCCCGACCCTTTGGGAGTCTGGAGGTCCCGTTACCCTCTCTGAAGACCTGGAGCCCATGGTCCCAGCCCCCGCCCCTCAGGAACCAAGGAGCTCCAGGTCCCGCACGTACCGGGAACCCAATCGCCAGGTCCAAGCCCTTCCTTCCTCGGAATCCGGAATTCTCAGACCCTTAGTCTCTTCCCACATCAGGAGACGGAGCCTCACCAGGCTCCTCCTTCCTCTCTCAGGGGCCTAAGAGTTTGGACCCCATACCCCTGCCCCTTCTCCCCCAGGACTGGGCCTCTAGGCTTCCTCCTTCTGACCCAGGGGCCCCGGCTCCTCTCACCTCATACACAGCCGTGGGGACCCCAGCCTCTGGCCCTCCCCCTAGCCCAGGAGTTCCGGACCCCAGCCCGCCCCCTCAGGGCCCTGAGCCTTGGTACTCACCGGGTCTGGCAGTGGGCGGCGGACAGCACCCAGTAGGAGGCGATGAGGGAGGCACCGCAGTTGAAGCGTCCGCGTTCGAAGAGAGCCACCTGCCACGGCTGGGAGTGGGGTGCACACTCCTCGCCCCCCAGAGATTTGTCACCATGCTGAGCCACTGGGCGACGGGGTAGAGAATCCCTGAGGGCAGGGGTCTTTTCCTGACCCCGACCCCTGCCCTGCACCTGCTCTCCCATATTCTTCACCTGCAGCTGTCACCCCAGTTCCTCCAGAAGCCTCTGATTTTTCGTAAGCACAGCTTTCACCACTGCTGCCTGTTTTCTCCTGAATCTTGCCCCCCGTCCCCACCCCAGGGGAGACAAGACAGGGGAGAGCTGGAGGTCAAGAAGTCCCCCATGATGGGGGGTGGACCTGGGGACAGTAGATACAAGTTCAGGCAGCTGGTCACCTGGCACCAGCCACTCAAGGTCACCGAGCTGTCACAGACAGCACACCCATGGGGCCACTCAATATCCGTGACACAGTCTTGGCCCCAGAGTCTGGACGTCTCAGCCAAGCTCAAGGACATGGATGCAGCCACCACAAGGTCACAGACATACAATCCCCACACCTGGGCTTCCCCATGCAGGTGCGGATATGGACAATACACTCGAAGCTGAAATTCTCACACATTTAGTGGGTTGTGGCTTCAAGAATCACCACACAGATGTTCATACGTGATATGGACACGGGCAGCTAGGGCAGGGGCACACACACACACCGTCCGGAGACTCGGACAGAGGAGCCCGGACCTAGAGCTGCCGTCTCCAGATGGGTTCTGGGTATCCAAGGTCACGACGCACACGCCGGGACACGGGACCTGCACCCACATGTGAGCACATGAGGGAGGGACCTCCAAGGGCTTGTCACTGACACGGGTCAGTGGGACAGTGGTTAGATCCAGAGTCAGGCCGCTCGGGCTCAGACATACTCTGGGATTGTGAGCAAATAATCTGACCTTTCTGTGCCTTTGGTCCCTTGTCTGTAAAAGCGCATTGGAAGGATTAAAGGGGAGAATATGGATGTGTGCATGTGTGTGTGTGTGTAGCAATCATCATGCATCGATACGTATACACACATACATCTGTCTGTCCATCCATCCATCAATCTATCATCTTTCTACCATGCCTGGCGCATAGTAACTACTTAATAAAATTTGGTTAATGTTAGTTAATATTAACCAAGGACACGCGGATTTATTTATGGGCCTGTACGTGTGGACGATCAAGTTGTCAACACAGATATGGCCAAAGTAAGTCAGACATGTGCACAGACCAGGTGTGCTTCATCCCCAGGGCCACTCTGCAGTGACTCAAAGTTGCGGACACACACCCGGAGGTCAGGGGCTCAGCCGTGGGCCCACCGGGTCAGACCTCAAGGCCACTCCCGGGCACAGGGTCCAAGGTCAGAGAGAGACACAGAGGGTCAGGTCAGGGCATCTTCATCCAGCCCTGGGTCAGCCCCTAGGCCAGGTACTTGGTGGTCAAGGTCAAGGTCAAGGTCAAGGTCGGCCCCCCACAGGCACACAACTGCAGTGTGTGCAAGGACACAGAGATGTTTCCAGGTCCCAGGCTGGGCAAGGTGGCTGCGTCCCCTCAAAGTCACAGCCAGGCACACATGCACGCCGCTGCCCACCGAGGTCGGGAACCGGGCTCAGGGCTCCGGTGAGGCCGGGGAAGGCCGATGTGCTGGACAAGCGTTTGACAGTGGAAGGGCGAGGCTGTCCCGTGGGGAAGGGCAGAGGGAGCGGGCAGAACAGCTGGTCACCGAGGCTGCACCCGGCCAGTCCCAGCCGGAGGTGGGCGGAGGCCCCCGCAGGGCACAGCACAGCGGGCGGGGGGCAGGGAGGAGAGTGGGCGCAGGGAGAGCCTGGGGGGTGGGGGGGAGGCCGCAGGCGAGGGGAGGGACCCCAGGGGCGTCCACCCCACCCTCTGCAGGGCAGGAGCATCAGGTTACAATGGATTTCTCCGTGGGTGGTGGTTGATGGTGACTGCTGGGTCCTACAGCCACCCAGGGTGACCTTGACCCAGAGGGCACCCCTTTCTGAGTCGCAGTCCCCTCCTCTGTCACATGAGGCCAGGACCACCCACCCCGCAGGGATGTTGTGGGATTAGATGGGTGTCCGTAAGCCCCAAGCGTCACGCCTGGTACCTACAAAGCCCCTGGCAAGGCCGCGGACCCCGACCCTGGGCTGGATGCTGGCCGTCACCTCACATGCAACAACCCCCGCGAGGAGGGTCTCTCCTTCTCTCCAGTTTACAGCTGAGAAACCCGTCACAGAGGCAGCAAGTGGACCCAGAATTCGAACCCACAGCTTGTCCTCTTGACCTTGGATGCTTGTCCTGTGCTTCACCTACACTAGGCCATTGCCACTCCTGAGAATCCCCTCATGGAGATTATAATTGTTTGAGGGAGCCGGCCCCAGAGGCCCAGAGAGGTAAAGGAACTTCCCCAAGGTCACACAGCAAAGGAAGAGCTGACTCAGCCCCTGGCCCCAGGTCTGTGTGACTCTAGGGCCGCTGTTCCTTGTCTGGGGCTGCTCTCCAGGCGGGTGGTGACTCAGGGATGTTGGCGGGTGGCTGAGATAGGGTGGGGAAGGCATCAGGGGGCCCCTGGGTGAGGGAGGGGCTGGGAGTGGGGAGGGCCCACCTCACCTGCGGCCGTCAGCAGGCTGGAGAAGGCGAGCAGGGGCCACATGGCAGAGGAGGGGCCAGGGCTGAGCTGAAGTCTGGGGAGGTGGAGAGTGAGCAGGGGTGAGGGTCCGTGCCAGGAGCCCTCCAGACCCTCCAGACCCAAACTCTCTCATCCCGCTGCTTAGGAAACCCCACCCAGTCCCTTCCTCACTTCCAACCTGCTCTCCCCTGCTCCCAGCCTCGCCGCGGGGGCTCTCACGACCCTGTCCCCAGATACGGCCAGTGCCACCGTTTTCCCTCCTGCCGGGCTTTGGCTCAGCTGTTCTATCATGTGCCTTTCCTGTCAAAGCCCCTTCCTCCGCGAGGCTCCTCGGACCCTCCCTGATGCTCTGCAGAGTGGGGTCTGCCTCCCCCATCAATCTGGGGGCCCCCCGAGGGCAGGGCAGAGCCCCCAGCACTGCCCACTTGAGGTTCCAGAAGCTTCCAGGACTGAATTAAAGTCCTTCTTCCCCACCCATCCTCTGAACTTGTACTTGTTCTTTCAGGTGTGACCCCGCCTCTCCCAGAGGCCCCCCACACCTGACGGGTGTCTCCTGTGCTCTCCCCAGCACCCCTGCTTCCTCCATCACAGCCCAGATCCCAGGGACACTGGTGCCTGTCTGGACCCCCACGGCCGGCCAGGCCCTCCCGGCATCCCCCAGCCGGGGGCCCGGCACCCAGGACACCTCGGGGAGCTCGCCGGGAGCTGACTGGAACCGGTGATAACTGCTGGCCTTGTTCTTGGCTCTGGTGCAAACACTTTTGGGGACATCCTCTTAGTTCACTCCTCCCCCCTCCCCAACTGTGGCTCCTTCTCGCGGCTCTTTTGACATTTTCCTGGTTCAGGGTCAACACGAGGCCTCAGCAAAGGACGCGGGAACGTCTGCCCTGCTGCCCTTGGCGCTCACCTCCCCCAGGGCAGCCCATGCCCCCAGCCCCAGACCAGGGTGGCCCCTGTACCCCCAGGACCAGGGGGAGCTGATGTCTTCCCCAGACCAGGGGAGGGCCCCCTCCCCTCAGCCCACAGGCCCACCACCCCATGTCCTCCCCTCCCTCCCACCCCTCCCTTGAAGGTCTCACCCCCTCCAAATCCTCCAGCAGCATCTGAGGCAGCTTGGACGCCGGAAGAGGGGGAGTGGGCACCCTAGTGCCTGAATTTATAAGCTCCCAGCCCCGCCTGCTCTCCGGGGCGGGGTGGGGTGGAGTAGGGGGTGGCCAAGAGCCCTGGTTTACAGGCAGGGACGCCTTGGTGGCTGGTGATGGAGGGGGGACCTGGTCTAATGAGCATTTATGAGGCTGAAGCTTTTGTCTGAGTCTACAAGGAGGAATTACCCGCCAGGGGCAGTTCCTTGAGGGGGAGGGGATGGGAGGGCAAGAGCAGAGAATTGGAGAAGATCAAAATACAGAGCCTGGAGTCTGGAGGCTGTCTTCTGGATTTGGGGTCTGGAGCGTGGAAATTGGATTCTAGAGTCAGGCTCCTTGTGCCGCAGCAGGGCCCTGGACCTTTGATTCTGGGTTCTGGATCTTGGGTTCTAGATTCAGAGTTGTCAAGAGTGCGACGTTCATGACCTGAGGTCTGGAATGTGGATTTTGAAGTCTGCGTTCTGGGCTCTTGAATCTGCATCCTGTAGTCTAGACTTTGAGTGACAGGTCTAGGGCTTCGATTCTTGGATCCCTGTATTCTGAGCCTCTGATTCTAGAGTCCAAGACTCTGGCAGTCTTCAGTCTTGGAATCTGAGGCTTGAGGTCTGAAAGCTGCACACCTACTGGGTGGAGCCTGGGGCCTGGAGTATGAATGGTAGATACTGGACTTTGAGTTTTGAGTTCTAGAGTCTAGAATCTGGGTCTAGAGTCTGAGGTTTCACAGGTAGATTGCGGAGCACGAAATCTGGAGCTTCACATCTGCATTGGGCCTTTACAATGCTCAACTAAGAGACTTGGAGCTGGCTTCCATGATTCTGGAGCCTAGAATCTTGATTCTAGAGTATGAATTTAGAGACTGGGAGCCTGGACTCCCTGCCTGATCCTGCAGTCTTGAGTCTGGGTTCTGGATTCTGCATTCCAGAGGCTGGAGTGCATCAATAAGATGACCCAAGGCTTTGGGAATTTGTGTCTTGGAACCACAGAGAGCCCTGAGCAATTGTCTAGAGTCCATCCTGGCTTGGTGAAAGAATGAGGAGGCCCAGAGAGTAGGAGGGACTGACCTCAAGTCACCTGGGGAAGGACAGGGACTGTTAGAGGCATGGTTCCTCCCTGTCCCTCGAAAGCTGTCATCACATTTATGGGCAGAGGTTGCAAAATAGGGGCTTTTTAGGACATCAGTGGCCAAGGCCTAGGGGCCTCTGGTCCTCAGTTTCCCCACAAACAATAAATGAGAGAATAGTGGCATCTGAGACCCAGATGTCATTGAGGCATTCCAGAACCAGTTATTCCAGAACCCCAGCTTCTCCATCATTCTAGAACTTAGGGTCTCCACTTTTCTAGAATGCCAGACCTTTGGATTTTGGAATTTCGGGCCCTATGACATTCTGGGAGTATAGGTCCTCAGACACTATAGGACCCAAGATTTTCAAATGGTCAAGAGTCACAAATCTTCAGAACTTCTAGAACTTCAGAACTTCAGGCATTCTGGATGCCCATGTGGGTAGAAATTCTAGAACTCCTTGTCCCTCTGACTCCCCACAAATTATTGCTCAAAGTCTTTGCACCTTACCCAGTCCACAGCCTCCGTGGACCAGCCCCTGTTTACGTTGTTGACCACAGGCCACTCCCCTGGCCAGGTGCCCTCCTCTTCACATCACCTCATGCATCCTGCCGACAACACGTGAGGTGGTTATTATTGCTCCCTCTTTATATTGGGGACAATGGGCCCAGAGAGGGGCGCCACAGGGAGGGAGACAGGAACCTCGGGCTTGGATGTGGGAACTTTTGGCTGACCCATTTGCTCCCACCCTGAAGCCACCTCTGTCTGGTGGGAGAGGGAAGGGTCAGGGGTGGAGGTGGTAAGCTGAGGGAGGTGAGCCCTGGGATGCAATGAGGCTTTCGGGGCACCCACCCAGGCCGTGCCTGGGCTACCCCACTAACCTTGCCGGCAGGTGCAGTTAGCGTCCTCTTGGCACAGATGGGTCCCCAGGGCGCTCACATCGCAAGGAGCCAGGTGCACCCCAGATTCGGAGGCCGGGCTGGCCGGGAGGACGCCTGCCCACGGCTTCCCCAGCCCCGCCACTCGGGGACCTCAGAGCGCCCCCTCCAGCGCCCTGGCTGTGCCATCAGTGCCCTCCTGGACCCCTCCCCGGGCGTCGCTCACATCCACCTCCGCCCGGCTGAGCCTCGCCTTCTGCCCTCCCCCCTCCCGCCCCCCGAACCCCCTCCCAGCGAGAGGCTTCTCTCCAAACGCACCTTTCTCTCGTGGATTCCCGAGGTTCAACCCCCAGCCGCGCCCTCTTCCCTCTGGACGCCGCCCCGGACCTCCCCTGGCCGCTCCCACCCCGCATTTCACCGCCGACCGCGTCATGCGACCAGACCCCGGGCTCCCCCCGCGCCCCCTAAACCCCCAGCCTCGGCCCGGGCCTCCCGCCCTCCCGTCCCTCCCTCCAACTTCCCCATGGGGCGCAGGGGGCGCCGCGCTCAGTCGTGATAGTGTTAAAGGCTACGGAAATGCTTTAATTTCTTTCAAGTCAGAAGGGAAAAAAAATGAACTTGTAGGATCAAAGAAAATCTTTTAATATTTTGCCTACATCAGAAAAATTTTGGGATCCACAATAATATAAAAAATGATGTTCATGTATATATATGTATATGTTTTGATGTTCATATATTTTTTTTATGAAGGAGGGGGACACACAAAAGCCAAAGTGCCTGGGGCTAGGGGAAGTCTGATGGAGCCCAGCCTCCAGTCCCGAGATTCCAAAGGGCTCTCTCCACCCAGGGCTGCCCCTGTCCCTGCCTTGGCTCCCCTGCACCCCTGGACAGGGGTACCCAGAAACCCGGGATTGCTGGATGCTGTGAGTGTGGACCTGGGGACCAGGATTTACAGTGAGGCCTGAGCCAGCAGGGGGATCTCGTGGGGCCTGGAATGCCAGGCTGAGGGGCTGGGGCTTTGTCCAGGGGTGCGGGGTCGGGGAAGGGAATGGTCCCGAGTCCTGGGCTCCCTTGGCTGAGAAGCGTTACCTGGCTCGTTGACAGACACTCATCCATGAAGGGGTCCTGGGTTGGGGCCGGGGTGGGCAGGGGGTGTGGGATCACTTGCGTTGGAAGAGATCATACACCTGGAGCCAGTGTGTAAATCATAAAGTTAGGCTGAGGCTGGAAAGACGGGTTAGCACAGCACATGATTCAGATGTGGACCCTGGAGGCAGACAGCTTCTGCCACACACTGCTGTGCATTCTGAGACAGGCCACTTGGCCTCTCTGGGCCTCTGTTTCCTAGTCCACGGATGGGAGGAATCACTGCTTCTGCCTTGAGGTGTTAATGCCTGTAAAGCACTTAAATTAGCACCTGCCACTTAGTGCTGTGCGATTGTGGGCCTGGGGACAGGGGCTTTGGAGTCTTTCTCAGTCAGGCAGCAGGAGGTCTGGGCCCGGAAGAATAGGATCTCTGTTTCTGGATCTGTCAGGTGGATCTCCTGAATCCCTGAAACCCCTTTATCAAGACCGCTGTTTTACAGATGGGGAAATTGAGGCCCAGGGAGAGGAAACGGACTGTGGGAGGCCCGGGAGTCAGAGTGCGAGTTCAAGCAGGAAGGATGGCACACACAGAGCCTGGCTTTTTTCCAAGACTTGATTTCTTTGGCTGAGTAGGGGAAATGGGAGGGAAGGAGGCTGAAAAACCTGCTGCTTCTCTTCTTGTTCTGGTAGGTTCGCCGCTAGGTGGCGCCAGTGAGGTCTGCTCCTGGGTCTGAGGGAGGAGGGAGTCGGATGCCAAACTCTAATCCGAGGGAGGAGGGGCTGGGGGCTCGGATTCCCGGGTCTGAGGGAGGAGGGGCGAGGACCCCCTGCACACCGTGGGGCTGCCAGAGTCTCCCTGAGAGAGAGACAGAGGGTCAGAGAGACAGGACGAAGAACAGGCAGGTCTTTCCCTCAGAAACCACTCCTTCAGTTTGACTTCCCAATCTCATCGCCATTGTATTCTCATTTCCCAAACCAACTTTTGCAGCCATCCTGTCTCGGTTCCTTCACCCTGTCCTCACAGCTGAGGAATGGGAGATTCAGAGAAGAAAAGTCATCTGCTCTGGGTCAGTTGCCATCCCAGACGCTGGCGCTGGGATTTGGAGCCAGGTCCTCTGGGCCTTTGCACTGCACCAGCATCTCCTGCCCTGACTTCTCTTTGCTGCCCCTTCTCCAGGCTCAGGCCATTCCCTCCAACTTGAGTCTCCAGTGGTGTCCGCCCCAACCCCCTGGACCAGGAGCAGAGCCGTGGGGACCAGGGACGGAGGACAGGACAGAGAGGCAGGTGCAGGAGGGGTGGGGCTGGGGATGGATGGGCTGTTGGGGATGACGGAGATGAGGATGGCACCAGGGAGCCTGGTCACATGACTAGGTGGATGGTGGGGCTGCCCTGAGATGGGGAGCCTGGGAGAAGGAGCAGGGTTGGGGGAAGGGAGAAATCCACTAGGCTGCAGTGAGTGAGAGGGGCCAGGGGCTATTGGGGAGGATGTCCAAAGCAGGTGGCTGTAGGAGGCTGCAGCTGAGGTGAGATGGAGGATACAGCGTGTGGTTGGTGTTTGTGAGAGTCAGTGGAGAGAAAGACTGGGTTTGGAGCGAAGCATCCTCAGGCCTGAGCAAACCCAATCAACGCCATGGGAAGCATCTGCCCCAGCCAACCCACCAGATCATGAGCTAGCAAAATGGTTACTGTCTTAAGCCATTAAATTTTGGGGTGTTTTGTTACATAGCAATAGAGAGCTGAAACCTTCATAGCGAAGAATTTCCACACTCTCCCCCATTAACCATAACATTTAGTAATTTGTTTTAATTATTGAGACATAAGAGAGTTTTGAAAAGCTCTTATTTTATTACTGATGTTCAATTTTATGGCATTTTCATGAAAGAACACCGTTTATATGATATTGGTTCTTGGTAATTTATTGAGGCTTTCTTTGTAGATGAGCGTATGATTTATTTTTGTAAAAATAGTTACTTTTATTTTTAAGCCCATGTTATTAGGTGCACATACCTTCATTATTATTATATATATATATATTTTATATATAATGTTTTCTTTTTCCAGGAAGAGTTCTAGGTGCTTGGGATAAACAAGGAATAATATGTAATGTCATTCTTTGACCATTAGATTGGTTTTCATCTTTAAATCTTTTTTTTAATTAACTAATTAGAATAGGATAGATAATCCAGATTCCTTCTATTTCACATCTGCCTGGTATCATTTTCCTTTTTATTGTATTTCATTTATTTTATTTTTGGAACTGAGATACACAGACTTGGATAAATCTGATCCCTGTTTATGACACACTTTTGTTGCTTCTCAACCATGATCAGCTTTTATTTATTTTTTAGATTTTTAGTGTGAAGTTTTGCAGAATAATTCACATGTAGTAAAGGGTGCAAAGCAGAAGTGTAAATTGATAACATTTCACAGAGTGAACACATTGTGTGACCAGCACTGTTACCAGAACCCCACACGTCCCCTCATGTCTCACTTTCAGTAGCCACCCCCCCCAAGGATGACCATTACTCTGACTTCTAACACTATAAATTAATTTTGCCTTTTGCTTTTGAGACATATGTAAATGTTATCATAGAGCATGTGCTCATTTATGTCTAGTGGTTTCTTTAAACATTATGTTTATGAAACTCATCCAGCTTGTGTGTAGTTGAATGTTTCATTCCCATTGTTGTGTATGTATATACCATTTTATATATGTATGTATATATGTGTATGTATATACCATTATTTAAAAATTTTGTTTCTTGTAGATAAACATTTAGACAATTCCACTTTTTCACTCTCACAAATATGCTGCTATGAACATTCTTTAACAGGCCATTGGTGAACACACACACATTTCTGTTGCATATAGTTTTAGTTTCCTGGCTGCTAAAGCAATACCACACTACGGGTTGGCTTAACAACAGGATGTCATCGGCTCACAGTTCTGAACCTAGAAGTCCAAAAGTGAGGTGTCCTCAAGATGATGCTTTCTTCCTGGCTACCGGCGATCCTAGGTTCCTTGGCTTTTCCATCACGTGGCAATGTCCTCTCCTTTCTCTTCTGGTTCTGTTGATGTCTGGCTGTTCCCCACGGCTTCCTCTCCATCTGACTTTCACTCTGCATGTAAAGGACTCCAGTCATCTGGATTAAAGGCAACCCAAGTCTATGTGGGCCATGCCCTAACTGGAGTACCATCTTGGAGATGTCTATTCACAACAGGTCCACAGCCACCAAACGTGGACCAAGACCAAGAACAGGTCCCAACTGGGGTGCACAGTTCAACCTCCACAGGCATGTACCTTGGAGTGGAACTGAGGGGCGCTGGGGAGGCACGTGTTCAGTTTTATTACCCGCTGCCACACGGTGAACTCGCTCATCTCGGTCTCTGATTTACAGTGAGGAAACAGGCCCAGGGGAGGAGGCGTTTCAGAGGCTAACGGCCAGGAGCATACAATCAGCAGGCAGGACACAGCACACGCACTTTCCCAGACTTGATTTCTGAGGCTGAGTTGGTAGAAGGAGGGAGGAAGAGAGCTGAAAACTGCATTTTCTGTCCCTGCTGTCTTGCACAGCGGCGGCCACCAAGGGGTGCTGTGTGCTGTTAAGAGGTTTTCTGGGGCTCAAGAGGGAATGACGTGGGCATGTCAGGAGGAGTACAGGGGAGAGACTCCTTGGTCCTGGGGCCTGCAGTAACTTGGTCCATACGGACTTAAAAAAGAAATTTTTTTTTTTTAAAACCATCTGAGCTTCCTGAGGAACTGCCAAACTGCCTCCCAGAGTGGCTGCAGAATTCTACATTCCCACTAACAGTGAATAAGTATACCTATTTCTCTTCATCCTCTCCAGCACTTGTAGTTTTTTTTTTTTAATATATACATGGAATGATCATTATATTAGATGTGAGATGGTATCTCATTGTGGTTTTGATTTGCATTTCTCTAATAGATGGTGTTCCAGTTTGCTAATGCTTCTGTTAAGCAAAGTACCAGAAATGGATTGGCTTTTATAAAGGGGGTTTATTTGGTTACAGAATTAGTCTTAAGGCCATAAAGTATCCAAGGTAAGGCATCAACAATAGGGTACCTTCACTGGAGAAAGGCATTTGGCATTCAGAAAACCTCTGTTAGCTCGGAAGGCAAGTGGCTGCCATCTGCTTGCTCCCAGGTTGCATTTCAAAATGGCATTCTCCAAAATGTCAGCTTTCAACGGCCATCTTCAAAATGTGTCTCTCAGCTGTGCCTCTTTTTAAAGTACTCTAGTGATTTAATTAAGACCCACGCTGAATGGGCGGGGCCACACCTCCATGGAAACATTCAGAAGTGTCACACCCTAACCAAAGGTGTCACTCACAGTTGGGTGGGTCACATCTCCATGGAAACAATCTAATCCCAATATCCCACGAGATTGGATCAAAAGATCATGGCTTTTTCTTGGGGGACATAATATATCCAAACTGGCACAGATGGTGAAGTTGAGCATCTTTTCATATGCTTTTGAGCCATTTGTATGTCTTCTTTGGCAAAGTGTCTATCCATGTCTTTTGCCCATCTTTAAATGGGGTTGTTTGACTTTTTGTTGTTGAGTTGTAGGATCTCTTTATATATTCTGGATATTAAACTCTTATTGGATATATGATTTCCAAATATTGTCTCCCATTGTGTAGGCTGCCTTTTCACTTTCCTGACAAAGTCCTTTGATGCACAAGGGTATTCAATTTGAGGAGATCCCTTTATCTATTTCTTCTTTCATTGCTTGTGCTTTGAGTGTAAGGTCTAGGAAACCAACTCCTACCACAAGATCTTTAAGATATTTCCCTATACTTTCTTGTAAGAGTTTTATAGTCTTAGCTCTAATGTTTAGGTCTTTGATCCATTTTGAGTTAATTTTGAATATGGTATGAGATAGGGTTCCTCTTTCATTCCTTTGGATATGGCTATCCAGTTCTCCAAGCACCATTTGTTGAAGAGACTGTTCTGTCCCAGTTAAATGGACTTGGTTTCCCTGTCAAAAATCAATCATCTGTAGAGTTCTATTTCTGAACTCTCAATTTGATTCCATTGATCGGTATATCTATCTTTATGCCAGTACCATGCTGCTTTGACCACTGTAGCTTTGTAATATGCTTTAAAGTCAGGTAGTGTGAGACCTCCAACTTCATTTTTCTTTGTCAATATATTTTTGACTGTTCAGGGCACCCTGCCCTTCCAAATAAATTTGATTATTGGTTTTTCTATTTCTGCAAAGTAACTTGTCAGGATTTTGATTGGTACTGCATTGAGTCTAAAAATCATTTTGGGTATAATTGACATCTTAACTATATTTAGTCTTCCAATCCATGAACATGGTATGTTCTTCCATTTATTTAAGTCTTCCTAGATTTCTTCTAGCAATGTTTTGTAGTTTTCTTTGTATAGGTCTTTCATGTTCTTGGTTAAATTTATTCCTAAGTATTTGATTCTTTTGATTGCTATTGTAAATGTATTTTTTTTCTTGATTTCCTCCTTAGATTGCCCATTGTTAGTGTATAGAAACACTACTATTTTTGCATGTTGATCTTGTATCCTGCCACTTTGCTGAACTCATTTATTAGCTCTAGTAGCTTTGCTGTAGATTTTCAGGATTCTCTACATAAAGGAGCATGTCATCTGCAAACAGTGAGCCTTCTTCTTCCTTTCCCACATGGTCTTTTGAATATAATCAGTGAAAAGACAGACTCTGGCACAGAAGGTACATGTGTTGGGGTCCCCATAGGGGATCTTTACCAAGACCATGAGGTCCTGCAGGGGCCTTCTGCAGATCATGGGGCCCCTGGAGCCTCCTACCCCCACCCCCCAGGACAGAGAAAGACCAAGAATGAGAGAGAGTGTAAAAGACATGCAGAGAAAAACATGGGAGGGAGAGGAATAGAGGAAGGAAAATAAAGTGAGGGAGGGACAGGTCTTTCCCCCAAACACCAGCTTCCCCCGACCGCTGAAGCCCCACTGCCCATGCCTCAGGAGTCTTACTTCCTGAACCGGAGACACCTCAGTCCAGCACAACCTGCCCTTCCCTTCATGCCTGGCTTCCTTGGGGCCTGAATTTCTGATTCTCTGTGTGTCCCAAAGTGTCACTTTATCTGTTCGTCTCTGTATTTTGCTTAGTAGTTATCTCTGTTTTTCTGCCTCCCAGTATATGAACTTCTTTCTCTCTCCATCTCCGGTTCTCCATCTGGATGTCTCCCAAAGCCCACCCACTGAACTGGGGCCACCCGGTAGCCCACCCAGCCAGCCGAGGCCACGCCCCACTGAGACCCGCTCAGGGAGCTAGAGCCCCGCCCCGCCAAGGCCCGCCCACCGAGCGGAGGCCACGCCCCAACACTCCGAGACCACGCCCCGCCCCGCCCCACCCTCTGCGCTGAAGCCGCGGCCCCGCCCGCAGCACCCAGACCCCTCTCTGCAGGGCCAGCACCCACAGCTTGCAGCAGCGAGCAGTCGTGAGCACCCACTGTGGGTGCACCAGGGCGACCCCCTCAACGTAAAAAGTCCCCTTGGAAGCCGGCTGCCGGGCAGGGTTGGGTGCGGGCTGCGCTCTTCCTGGTTTACAGCTGAGGACGTTGTTGGGTTTCCAGAGCTCCTGGAGGGCAGAGTCTGGCCGGGGGACTCAGGGGCGAGAGGAAGGCGTGTGCGCCCGCGCAGTTGCTTGGATCAAGGGTTGAGTCCAGGAATGAGCTTTGGGTTGAGAAATCAGCTTTTGTGGCCGCGACCTCTTGGGGACCCGCTCCCTGCACTTCTGCCCGTTTGCCCCTCCGCCCCGTCCTCCCACCTCCTGTTCTCCCGGAGCACGGAGGCGCCCACGGCCCCTCCTACACACACACACCCGTTCCTCCTCCAGCCGGGCCCTTTCCGGAGCTGCTGGGCAGTCCCACAGGGGTGGGCCGGCCACCAGGATGTCAGACACCGCAACGCGCGCACACAGACGCCACTAGACGTGCACACAGCTGGGCATCCTTACACCCTCACCGACGCCACAGTCACACCCGCAAAGGGACAGCGGCGGCCGCGCTCAGCTCTGTCAGGTGTCCCTGGAGCTTTCAGATTTGGCAACATACCCAGGGGCAAGCACAGATGCCCACACAGGTGTTCAGACACAGAATCCCACAGGCACGGATGGCACGCACAGCCATGCAGCCACACACTCCAGTCTTGCACACTCACATGTGTGCACACTCAGGGAAATGTGACACAGAGAACGAGGGACCCGGGGAGCCAGGCCCAGGGGCCTCCAGGGGGCAACTGGTGAGAAGGGCCATCCGAGTGGGTTTGGGGACATTTCCTTCTTCTCTAACCCCCCAGGACCCCACCCTGGGATCTGAGATCACGCCCGGGGTGCTCAGAGGCTAAGAGGGACAGACGGAGCCAGGAAGGGGAGATGAGGGACAGACAGTTCCAGAGCCATTGGAAGGGAGGGGTAAGCGTGCAGAGGAGGCATGTGGGGGACAAAGAGAGGCAGAAAGAAACAGACAGAAAGAGGCGAGGGTGGGAGAGACCAAGTTAGACAAAGGTGGAGATGTCCAGGGATCCCACAGCCTAGAGAAGCCAAGACATCAGAAGATGTAAAGGCCATTCAGGGTGATGAACATACGGAGAGCAAAGACCAGAGACACAGAGTAAGATCAGAAAACAGAGACCTGGAACAGAGCCCTCCAGAGCAGGCTGGGATCCCGAGTGATGGGAGCGGGAGGGAGGGATGGGTAGTGACCAGCCGTCTCCCAGGCTGGTGGGGGTGGGGGACCCAGGGCCAGCTCCCCTGGCCACTTCTGGACTCCGTCTGCCCTGGGCTGGGCCTCTGCCTGCTCCACCCTCTGGGGACCCCGTGGGGATTTATGCATCGCCACCTGGGCCGTCTTAACTCCGAGGTCAGGGATACGTCCGGCAAAAATGCTGCAGACTTTCGGGCAAATGTGCTCAGGCCCCGACCAGGGTACCCGGGGCAGGGCTAGGGTGGGGACCTGGGGGGACACCCCTGCACAGACTCTCAGTGCACTCCCCTCCACTGTCAGCCCCCTCTGCCTCTCTGATTTCTCTATCTCCTCTTCTCTCGGTCCCTTGGTCTCGTCATGGAAATTTAATAAAAAACAAACTCTCTTGTCAACCCAGAGAGCCCCTCCACAACACTGGAAGAGAAGGAAAACAGATTTATTACTGAAGAAGCATTAAATGTGGATGCAATACATATCACAGGCAATCTGCTAGAGACATTGCAAAAACAGAGGTGTAATTTACCCTTTCATACAGCCAGGCAGGTACAACCCATGACACACCTGTTCTCAAGATGAACCATAACTAGTCCTACAGGAAGAATTGACAGCACCATTTCTCACACACCTGGTCATTGGGGTGGCAAACAGTGTTTGCTAATTGCCTTTATCCAGAGGAAAAATAAATTTCTTACATCTCTGTGATAGGAAGTGTGGTTGTAACTTAAAGTCACGTTCCTACCCTTCCATCAAGATAGGGGTGTGATCTTTGATGATTACATTTCAAGGAGATGGCTCCCAGGTCCTTAAGAAAACATTCCTGGGTTGTAAAAACTGGCAAGAGGCTTTTTAGCCTTTAAAAAGATTTACATACTTCTCAAAGGGGCAGAGAATGAATTCACAATTGCAAGTTTTCTAAAGGAAATCTAAGAAAAGGGAGGGGGTGTCTCTTTTCCTTTTTGCACCAGGGAAATTTGTTTATTTTATTTTGTTTTTTGATTTGCATTTACCCTTACAGTCCCTGGGTTGCTCCCCCTGACTTTAGTCCTCTCTCTCTTCAGTTCTCTCTCTCTTTGTTCTTGCTTCTGGTTTTTGGTTCTGTGTTTCATGACTGCGGGGTTCTCTTCCTCCCCATCTCCCCCACCCCCTTTCATCTCTTTCATTCCCTGTCTGTCTCTGTTGTTCTCTATTACCTTTTGCTTTTTGGACTTCAGATGCAGCTAGTTGGGTTAATCATTGTCCTAGTTTTCCACGGCTGCTGTGACCAATACCATACAATGGTTTGGCTTAAACAACAGAAATTTGCTGTCTTGCGATTTTGGAGGCGGGAAGTCTGATATCAAGGTCTGTCTTCTGGAGCCTGTGGCCTTTCGGTGCTGGCTGGCGGCAACCCTGGGGGCCCCTGGGCTGGCTTCTCTGCCCCCGGCACGGGGCGAGCTGCCTCACTCTCTGGCTTCTTCTGACCGACTGCATCTGAATTTCCTTTGCTTGTAAGGTCTCCAGTCACATGGAGATTTGGCCTCATCCTAACAGAGGATTTCCAAAGACCCTATTCACAAGTGAGCTCACACCCACAGCACTGGGGTTAGGACTTGATCTTATCTTTTCTGGGGGACACGAATCAATCCCCAACAATCCTGATTCTCAGCTCACACCAAATTACCTTCTGTGACCCATGCAAAGTCTTCTCTTTATTCATTCATTCATTCATTCATTCATTCACTTGCTCCCTTTCATCCCTATCCTTCTGTCCCATTTCCCTCCCATTCCCATGGACAGCCCTTCTAATGAATTAATGCATTCAAAAACCCTTTAGTGCCTTCTTTCAAGATTGCATTATAAATTTCACATACAGAGTGTGCTACATCTTATTCTTTAATCTTTTTTCTCAGCAGCGTGTTTGTAGGAAGCCTCCGTGTCTGTATGTGTGTGTCTAGTTGGTCGTCTGCAGCTGCTCTGTGGTGGGTGTCCACCCCTTTCAGTATCCGCTCCTCCCATGGTGGTTTCCCGCCTTGCTTTCAGCTCCCTCATGCCACACATAGCCTGGCCATGAACATCTGCAGGCATGTTCCCCCGGGAACTTGTGGGTTTAAAACATGGTTCAAATAAAGCTATTTCTTTCCTTCTTTTTAGTAACTTGTGGAAGAATAGCCCTGGAATATTTACCCAGGAGCAAATTTGCTGGGGCATAAGGCATTCATAAGTTTCATTCAAGCATGTCTCCAGAATGCCCGTGCCAGTCTTTATTCCCATCGTTCCCCATCGTTTGATCACATGCAAGGTTAGTGCGTTTGCCTTTCCTACATCCCCACAAATCCGCCCCACTTGGCAATACCCGGTTTTGTAACTTTTGTCAATTGGGTGGTGTAAATCATCTCCCATTGTGGTTTTAATTTGCCTTATTTTGACAACAAATGATTTCAAGCATCTCCTCATACTCATGTTAGCTTTTTGAGTTTTGTTTTTCAGTGAACTGCCTGTTCTATATCTTTTGCCCATTTTTCTTTAGGGGTTGCTTTCTTTTTCTTGTTAATGTTAATGGAGAAATCATGGCTCTTGATTCATGATATGTCATAAGTGGTTCACCTCATTCATTCATTTATAATACTGGAATATGCACCTATGAAACTACTACCAAAACAAAAGCTAACTCCTTAACAATAACCTCATCTAATTATATGGTTCAGCCTTTCTCATCCCATTCTCTTGCTCCACCTCTCCAGAGGTAGCAATTATACTGATTTTCATGTTTTATCATTCATGTCTATGTTTGTGTGTGTGTGTGTGTGTACATTCCTAAAATCTTATTTTTTTGAAAAAATTAAAAATATTGTGTTGTATGGTTATAATACTTTGGGACTTACTTTTCACTTGATAATTTACTGTTAATAGTCAGTGAATATCATTTGTCTTACAGTAAGGAACCATTTGTTACACAAGATGCAAAAAGTATTCAATATAAAAGGTTCGATACATTTGATTGTATTAAGAACACTCTTCATTAAAAGATACCTTCAAATAAGTGCACACTGGATGCAGACACCTTAGCATCCTAAGATATAAAGAACTCCTACCAATCAATAAAAGGAGCACAAATGGCCCAATAGAAAAATAGCAAGCAGCACAGATAGGAATTTCACACAAGTTCAATAAACATACAATGAGGTGTTCACCGTCATAATTGGAGACATGCAAATAAAGACCGTAGTATGATATAATTTTACGACCATTCTTTAAGAGTCTGGTGATCCTAAGAGGAGGATGTGATTCACAGGTCTCTCACACACCAGTGGTAGGGTGGTAAATTGGTGCCACCACTTTGGAAAGAAGTTTGATGACAGCTTCTAAAGTGCAAATGCTCGGCTAGCCCACCTCTCCATTTAGACCCTAGAGAAACTCTCTCCTACCAGCTGCAGGGGACCCCTCCAGGGTGTACACGTGGCGGCTCCATTCACAATAACTCACACCCCAAAACCTCTCAAATCCTCATCCTCAGGAGACTGGAATGAATAAACCATGGAACTTCATGCAGCAGTCAAAAAAGGTAAATGTAAGATGACACTCAGCCGTGTGGATGAATCTTTGTGATAGACTAAGTGAGGATGTGGAGTCCTCAAATTTCACCTTCAGCCTGGTACACTTTTTTTTTTTTTTTTTGTATTTATTTACAAAGTTCTTACTAATACAACTGCTTTTAAAATACAGCAATAAAGACTCATTTACTATCCTCAAAAGTGGTACATACATAGCATAAAAAAATCTACATAGTCAGTTTAACTATTAAAACAGATTATTGAAAATTGTTAAATGGCAATTAAATGTTTGCACTACTCCCTAAACAGGTAGGAAAAATGCATTTTTCAGAAAAAGTTATTTTGTATTACTGACTATAAAAAAAAGACTATTGTGAAAGATAACATCGGAGCTTGAAAAATACTTCACAACAGCAAATAAACGTATTTCAATATTACATTTAATTGTGACAATAAGAAGTTGACCACACACATTTCTATGCATTTCACAGATTAGAAAAACTGACGGCAACTTTAGAATTATTTCATAGAGAATATAAACAATCTTTATCACAATTTTCTCATCGTCTTATCCTTCAAAATACTTTTGCTGGTGGCTAATAATTACCACAAACATTTTGTCTCTGAAACAACTATAAGTATATACCAATACTAGGTTTGTGCAAAATATACAATATTTTTAAATTTTTCTGTCCTTATCTCAATTTGTAAAAGTATTTTTAAATAATGTCCTTTAAATGTTATTCTTGTTAACAGGGGCAAAGCTTTTTAAATGCATATGCTAGATCTTGGAATAATTCGAGAAGAAAAATACTATGTGAACACAGAAGTTAAATAACTACTTCAAATATCACATGTGATACAAGGCCCCGCTATTTAATCAGGAATTTATGTAGGCTTTTATCCATTAAGTATTGTGAGATCACTTAATTTCTGTACAAATTGAGATACACAAAGATGTGTTTCCATAAATTCATTCACAGATACTATACAAATAGATTCACAGAAGTATGTGGCAACTACCAAAAAAAGTATTTACTGTATCAGGGGCACAAAGCTACTGAGGTTATGAATAACTTAAATTCTTGGTCTTTGTATTAGGAATTTGAGCCAAGAAATAAATTACATGAAACTTGATATTTTTACATGAGTAAACTTATTCTTTCAAAACGAAAATCAAATGGCATAGTTTAGTGTTACCTATCTTCTTTTCAGTTTCCACCAAGTGCTAAGGAAAAGTACCATATAAGTTAGTTTCTTGTTCACATATGAGGTGTTTGTGAGTTTCTCTAATTTCATTTTTTTAAGCTTCATATCAAATGAGTTGTAGATCTACTTAAAGTATGACTTCTTCTTTCAAAGAAAGATGGGAGGCTGACAAGGGAGGGAGATGGTATACCTGCTAATGATGATGTGCTAGACAGGCGACTCATTACATGTTTGTCACTGCTGGGAGGACTTCTTCCCTCCACTGAGCTAAGGGATGTCATAAGAGCCCTTCGTAGAGCTCTTTTTGGAGTTTTGGAAAAAGAGAATGCTCTTGTAACCTTTTTGGAAGTCTTTTTTATTGCTCTAGATGCTTTACTCAATGTACTGTCCATATCTTTTGTATTTACTTCAAAGGATTCTGGATCAGCCATGTAAATAAGATTCTCAGCATCTGCTTTACAAATGGTGTTCGCTACGTGTCGACAAAGCATCTTTAGCCAGTTTTCTTTTGGGAGTTCCTCTGATGTCATCTGGAAACTGAGCAGCACATTTGCCTGCTCTGTTGGTGGTCTCACAAGCAAGGCAAAAGCATTATGGCAATCTTCTGTCTCTCTTATGTTCAGCACCTTCTTAATTTGAGAAAGAGGCATTAGATGAATATGCTTAAGAGAAGCTGGAGGTCGGGTCTGGCCGTGAGGACTCCTAAAAGTGCCAATAACCTTGTGTCGTTTCCTTGCTATCTCCAGACAGTCATTAAAGAGGAAGAGAGTTACTTGTTCTCCTCTGTCACAGGGGTGCTCACCGAGAGAAATTGTCTCAACTCGTTGTACTAAGCTTCGGTGAGAAGACAAAAGATTAGCCTGACATCCATCTACTTCGTAAACAACATCAAAAATTTGCTTTTGAGCTTCTGTTTTTCTCTTATCCTCATTAATATGCATCATTACTTCCTTTAGTGATCCAATAGCTTTTTCTAGAGTGCTTTTGTCAGGATTTTCATCAACTGTATGCTTCTTAAGATCGTTTAAAGGTAGTGCTACACTGGGTAACCTCTGTACTGGTCGGATGAGAAGTTCAACTAGGCTTTGGCGTCCACATTCTGGTTTCGCTTGGTTTATCTTCAGAAAAGCATGAAATCTTGGTTTCTGTTTTTCACATTTAATAATTGTTTCCTTGCTCATTTCAAAGAAGTTTACAAAGGGAGGGTAGATTCTAACCAAATCCTTTGAATATTTAAGAAAGATGTCACCAATGCTTTTGCTCTCATCCCAATTAATAATAAGGTCTTCAAGATCATCCTTTATCTTAGTGTGCACATCAAAGATATCCGGAATGCTACCAAAAATGGTCTTTATCTCCTCAGGTGCAAGGATAGGCCCACCACGTTGTCCTTCTTCTTCTAAGGGAACCTGAAATAACTGAATAATTGTCGCTAATATATTTACATAATTACTTTCAGTCTGATAGAGTTCTTTTGCAACTTGCCACCTAGCTGACTGCTTTTGAGGAACTGGAGTAGAATTTTTAGAAGATTTTGTACAAGACTTTGGTGTTTCTCCATAATTAATGCTAGACTCTGGTGTATTGGAGATATCTAAGAGTGACCCAATAGAAAGGGAATGTTCCGCTGATGGGCGCTTACGGGGAGGGAATGGTGACATGTCTGTCTCTCTTGACAGCTGAGCAAGTGTCTCTTTTAAACGACGCCTCTTTCGATTGCTATTTGGAGTATGTAGAGAAAGCAGTGACACTGATTTCTTGAGCTCAGGAGTATTAGCCTTTTCATATAAGTACATAGTTTCTCCAGCTCGGGCATCCATTTGAATGCTTCCCCAGAACCACTCTTGCTTAACAACATAAAGTTTCTCCAAAGGTTCAAACGGAAGTTCTTTTACTATATTCTCTTCAACAATAAGGTGAGTACATCTTTCATCTCCAACTGGTAAACAGTTACCTCCTTGCATTTCAGTCATTTCTTCCATATTAGTTTTCTCTTCATCTGAAAATCCCAGGAAACTTAAAACACAGTCTTGAAATGGAGGAACTTTAAATTCATTTTGAAAGTCATCAACTGCTGCACAGAAATCCTGTTCATTCCTCCTTTCCCAAGCTTTATAAATCCATTCTGGCTTCATAATAGGAGTGCCCAGGCTCACAGCAACCCTACATTTTTCTCCTTGAGTACAATTTGCCACCAAATGTGTAACTTTTGAATTAAAGTCTTTTCGAATAACTCCACCCATGTGATGGACCAATGTCACCAATCTGACTAGTTCTTCTTTCTTCCTGAATCCTGTAAAGCATAGTACTAGATTCATCATACTTGTACAATAGAGCGGACGACATGAAAATGGCAAAGGCTCTCCTTTTTGAGCACAATTAAATACCACCGGTGGTCCAATAACTCTACAGTCAGCCTTGTATAAGTCATTAAAGACAGAATCCTGGAAGTCCATGACTATGAATACATTTTCAAATTCTGGAGAATCCAAACCTTCAAATTCTTCTATTGATTTCATCTTTACAAAGGGTACTTTAATTTCCTTCATGGCTTTTATAAGTTCTTCATGTTTTCCAGCTTCCTGAACCAAGATCATCCTCGTTTCAATCTGAGGCATTTCTTCTTCAACACATGAAGTAGATCCAGTAAATAAGTTTTCCTTGGAAGTTTCAGTAACTTTAGAATCAAAAATGGAAGAGTCTGCCAAGCTAGTCCTCCCAGTGGTGGATGTTAATACACTATTGTCAGCCATTGTTTGTACTTTTCCACGTTGGTATGTGGCAGACACTGTTCTAAGCCAATTATTTGTATTTATTTAATCTTTGCAGTAATCCTAAAAGGCAGGAAATTATCATCTCCATTTCACAGATGAAGAAACCACTCTCGAAAATAGCCCTAGGAGCTCCACCACTTCAAGCACGGATTCCTCTCCCCTCTACCGCCATTTTTCGCCGGTCGCCGCCACAGCTCCTGGTACACTTTTAATAAAGTTGAAAATGATTATCATTAAACTATGCTTTGTAGAAAGATACATAGATGCCAAAAGAATCAGAAAAAAGGCATGGGGATTCTGAGGGCAGAATTCCAACATCATTCCTAGGTGGGGGAAGGGGAATGGGTGCTAGCAGGTCAATGGGTTTAAATGTGGGTTATTCCCAGAGGCATAGTCTCTCCAAGAATATCAACCAGCTGCAGCCCCTTCCCCATAATGTCAACACCCCTTTTCAATATGAACAAGTTAGGGTGGTCTCTGCCCAGATATCCCTGAAGATTGAGACAGTGATCAAATGAGGGAGGGTAGCAACAGACAAGACAGGATTTAACAAAGGATATGACTACTGAATCATTCTATAGATTTTTTTTAGTCTCTAGGATATTAGAACAGCTAGAAGGAAATAACTGAAATTGTGGAACTGTAACCCATACTCTACTTTGAAATTTGCTCTAAAACCACTTGTTAAACAGTACTTTGAAAGTTATCACTTTTCTGTGTATATGTTATATTTCACAATAAAAAATGTTTTTTCTTAAAAAAAAGGCAGTCATAGACAATGTGTTCATCAATGACTGTGGCTGTATACCAATAAAACTTTATTTATGGAAAAATGTGGGTTATCGATTATCAAGATCCTGGGTTTTGCTTTGAGGCAGGTTAGCAAGTACCTATCACTTCGTAATAGACAAGCAAACAGCAAGGGGTGAGTGCACAGGGAGAGACCATGTCCTCAAGTGAGGATTGCTGTGAATCTAATCCCACGGAGCTGAGCTCCGAGAAAGAACATCAACAAAGAGACAAAGCCGTGAAGTCGGCACAGAGGCAGAGCAATAGGACCCAGGCACGGGCCATGAGAAGGTGAGGAGGGGTCTGCCTGGGTCCATGCCCAGATCCCTGCTCCTGGTGTGCGGATCAGGGCAGCCTGAGGGGTCTAGATGAAATATTGCTGGCCGGGGAATGTGTCCGCTGTCCCGGAGGCAGGACGGCCCTGGTGGGGGTTGCTGGACAAGGCAGCAGGTAGGGGCTTAGCCCAGCGCAGCCCCAGGAGCCCAGAGATGCCCAGGAGAGTGTTCCCAGTGGTGCCCACCCTGGGGTCCCTGGAAGGGTCTGTGCACCCGTCTGTCCCCTGTCCATCTCTCTGCCTGGGTCCCTGCCTGGCTCTATCTGCCTCCCTCCATGTGCACCTGCCCCCTTCGTACCCCATTGCCCTCACTCTCCCTTGAGTTGGTGCCCAGAGACACCCTGACTCAGGCTCTTTGTGATCCTCTCCCTCTCATTGTCTCTCCTTCTCTCTGTAACTCAGGGTTTGCTTTTCTGGTTCTCTGAGCTTTTATTTCTGCCTCTCTCATTCCCTTTCTCTCAGTGAAGCTCTGGTCTCATCTCCTATCCACTTTCATCTAAATGTGTCCAACACGTGTTTTATCTTCCTCTCTCTTTCTTAGTCTCTGAGTCTTTCTTTTACTGCAGTAAACCTGAATCTCCGTCTCCCTATCTTCTCCACCTCTGGTTCATTCTCTCTCTCTCTCTCTCTTTCATTTCTCAGACCCTTAGCCCATGATCTCAGAGCCCAGGATGGGAGTGGGTGGAGCAGCTCCTTACCCACTTTCTCCTACAGAGTAATTTCCCCCAGAAACAGGATGTAGGGAGAAGGAAGGGAAGGGTGGGAGGAACTGGGTTAACTTCCCAAGACCCCCTAGAAATTGGCTGAAATCCTTCAAGCTCACCTGAGTCCCCTGCTCTCACTAGATGCTGAGATGATGATCAGAGCAGGCACCCTGGGTCTGGGGATCCCATCCACACCATCACAGCTCTCTGAGTGTGTGTGTGTGTGTGTGTGTGTGTGTGTGTGTGTGTATTGTTCCTGTGACTCTACAGCTGTGATTTCCTAAGGGCTGTGATGTGTGATGGTGCCTGTGAGAGTTGGTGGAAGATGCTAAGGGTGCGTGTGTCTCATGGACCATCCAGGACTTGGTCACTCAGGTAACTCTTGTGTAAACCGAGAGAGGCCGACGGAGAAGGGAAGATGCTAGTGAACAGGAGGTGACTTGGGTTCTCTGTGTGTATGCGGTTCTTGGGGTAGAAGGAGTGGGGAAGGGTTGCAGGTAATGGTTCTGCCCACAGGGCCATGATCTGTCTAAGGGGCCCACCTAGTCCTAGAAACATTGTGGTTTGGATTTGAATTTTCCTCATGACTAATGATGTTGAGCATCTTTTTCATGTGCTCATTGTAATTTGTATAACTTCTTTGGAGAAATCTCTATTCAGATCCTTTACCTGTGATTTAATTTGGTTGTTTATCGTTCTGTTGTTCAGTTGCAAGAGTTCTTTATATATTTTGGATACTAGAAGCTTATCAGATATTTTATTTGCAACTACTTTATCCCATTTGTAGGTTATCATTTTACTTTCTTGGTAATGCTCTTAGATGCACAAAAGTTCTTAGTTTTGATGAAGTCTAATTAATCTATTTTTTTCTTTTGTTGCTCATGCTTTTGGTGTCATATCTAAGAATCCATTGTCAAATCCAAGATCATGAAGATTTGCCTTAGGTTTTCTTTTAACAGTTTATTGTTTTAGCTTTTACAGTTATGCCATTGGTCTACTTTGAGTTAGTTTTTGTGTATGGTATGAGGTAAAGGCTCAACTTTAATGTTTTGCCTTTGAATATTCAATTGTCCAGCACCATTTGTTGACAAGACTATTCTTTCCTCATTGAATGGTCTTGAAACCCTTGTTGAAAATCAATTGACCATAGATGTATGGGCTTATTTCTGATCTTAGGGGGAACTCTTTCAGTCATTCACCACTGAGTATGATATTAGCTGGGGTTTTTCTTATATTTCCTTTATCATGTTCAAGAAACTCCCTTCTTTCTCTAGTTTGCTGATACTTTCACCATGAAAGGGTGTTGGATTTTGCTGCATCAATCCAGAGGACCATGTGTTCTTTTTACTTAATTCTATTTTTGTAATGTATTCCACTGATTGGTTTTGCTTGTCTAGAAGCAGAGCTAAGATGCACAGCTGGTAGGTGACACAACCAGATTTCCCTCTTACCCGGAGCTCTATGATGCTTTCATATCTCCTCTGCCTGATATGTACTGGAAGTGCAGTCCCTCTCCAGGCACTGGAGCTTCAGGCAGCCGCTCTCAACTTTATACATTTTTTGAGGGAGAATCTTACATGTGTCTCCATGACTTGCCTAATTCCAGGGAAAATGGGTCAGCATTCTCAAGAACTGTGACCTTCCTCACCTTTGAGCATCTGATTCGAAACCTCTCTTTTCTCTTTTATTAAAATTGAACAAAAATAAGATTCCAAATAAAGGATGAAAGAGAATGTTATAAAAAAAAAATGTTATCTATCAATCTAAGCCAGCAAAGAAGATCTAACATACATACAATTGGACTCCTCAAAAGGCAAGGATAAAAAGGAAATCAAAGCAATGAAGAGAACAAACATTTTTAAAACCCATAGTTTAAGAAAAGTTTCTGGAAAACAAAGACTTGTACCTAGGCATAGTCAAAAAGAGTCCTGCCACCAGAAACATGACCCGCACACTCTGTCTCACACACCCACATGCTCAGCTACCACAGAGGACAAAAGATTGCAGAAACCAAACCATGAGGGTCCCAGTTGTGGGTTCCATAATGACTCCTGGAGTGGGGATGGGAAGGCAGGTGAGTTTGGGAAACTTTAACCAAAGAATATGCATCTTCCCTTTCTACCTCCCTTCTCTAGACCCTCAGGAAGATCTGAGCATGGAGGAGCCAGTGATGCACTGCTGACTCCTGGCTGTGAGACCTAGAACCTCGGGGGACAGAGGGGAGAGAGAGAGGGAGAGAGGGAAAGTGGGAGAGAGAGAGAGCAAGAGAGAGCAGTGGGAATGAACAGAAGGAAAAAGGGTGCTAGAGAGAGTAAGCTATGACAAGGGCTGTACCAGTTTGAAACTGTTATGTACCTCAGGAAAGGCCATGTTTAATCCCAATCTTGTGGGTACAGACCTATTGTGGGTGGGATCTTTTGATTGGCTTTTTTCCATGGAGATGTGACTCACCCAATTGTGAGTGGGACTTTGATTAGATTATTTTCATGGATATGTGACCTGCCCATTCAAGGAGGGTCTTGATTAGTTTACTGATGTGCTTAAGAGAACTCAGAGAGAAAGAAGCTGAGAGATGGTGGAGATGAAGGCAGAAAAGCATTTGGAGATGCTAAGCTAAAAGATGAAGCCCAGAGTTTGTCCTGGAGAAGCTAAATGAGAACACACAGGTGCTTAAAGAGAAAGCCACTGGAATCAGAAACTGAAAGCCATGCAACCCAGGAGCAAAGGACCAGCAGACCCCAGCCACGTGCCTTCCCAGCTGACAGAGGCATTCAGGACGCCATCAGCCATTCTTCAGTGAAGGTATCCTCTTGTCGGTGCCTTACTTTGGACCCTTTTATGGCCTTAGAACTGTAAATTTGTAGCCTAATAAATTCCCTTTATAAAAGCCAATCCATTTCTGGTGTTTGGCATAACGGCAGCATTAGCAAACCGGAATAGGGGCCTATAGAGAATGTTTGTGCTGTGTATAAGCAGTGAGTAAGGAGGGAGGATCCTGGGAAACTCAGAGGTGGAGAGAGGCAGAGAGAGACAAGCAGAGGCAGACAGATTCTACGATGTAGATTCAGAATCGCAGAGACGCAGCGAGGGGGAGATGGAGGGACAGCGTGGGGCGAGGGATCTCAGGGAGAGGAGGGGCAGCAGCGGCAGTGCAGTGTGTGGTACCCCTGGTGAAGCTGGGAGGGAGGTGGGCATGTGGGCAGCAGAGGGTGTGCAGGCCCGTGGGCTCCAGAGTCCGGTGCTGGGTGGGAGTGCGGCCTGTGCCGACCACAGGGGCAGAGAGGCCTCAGCAGCAACCCGGCCTGGCTGTGCTGCCCCCTCCCCGGTCAGCAGACATGTTGTGTGGGGAGGTGGAGGCAGCGTGTCCAGCCAGACTCCATCAGTCAGCCCTGATCACTGCCTGAGGCCAGGGTGCCTGGGGCAGAGTAGGGGCGGTGGGCATTGGGCGGAGACCCTGACCCAGGCCCAGGACCTGGACCCTCCCCCGTCAGCTTCCTCTGATTTTCCGGAGGCCCCTGGAATCCTCATTCTCTCTTTCCCTCCTGAAGACCTCCTGGCCACGTTCTTTTTTTCCCTCTCACTTTCTCTTTGTTCCTGCAGGTCCATCCTGGCTGCGGTGTCTTCATTCGTGCCTCTTCTCCCTGTGAGGTTTCTCTTGTTTTGGGTCTGCTTCTTTCTTTCTATCTTGGTTACTTCTTCCTTCTCTCTCTTTCAGCCCTCATGAACAGAGGGTTGGGTTAACCGCACTTATTTCATGGATCATTACACCAGCAGTCCATGACGAGTGCCCCTTCATCCATTCACTCATTCTCACCTTTAACCAGCAACTAATTTAACCCCCTGCTTGCCCAACCCCCACCCCCAGAGACGCCCTTTCTAGTGCCTTTCGTGGGCATCATTTACTGGATTGTGCTCTTGTTGAACGAAAGTTTGTGTGCAGGTGTTTTATTTTTAGTTTTTTTTAAATTCAATTTTACTGAGATATAGTCACATACCAGGCAGTCATACAAAGCGTACATTCAATTGTCCACAGTACCATTATAGAATTGTGCGTTCATCACCAAAATTAATTTTTGAACATTTTCATTACCACACACACAAGAATAATTAGAATAAAAATTAAAGTGAAAAAGAACAATTAAAGTAAAAAAGAACACTGGGAGCCTTTTTTTTTTTTTTTTGCTCCCATTTTTCTTCTCATCCATCCATACACTGGACAAAGGGAAGTGTGGTCCATATGGCTTTCCCAATCACGTTGTCACCCCTCATAAGCTACATTTTTATACAATTGTCTTCAAGATTCATGGGTTCTGGGTTGTAGTTTGATAGTTCAGGTATTTACTGCTAACTGTTCCAATTCATTAGAACCAAAAAGGTTTGTCTATATTGTGTGTAAAAGTGCCCACCAGAGTGACCTTGCGTGCAGGTGTTTTAAACTTACAGAACTGTGTTATGCTTTGTGTCTCATTCTGTGTTCAGTCTTTCACTCAGTGCTAGTGTGGTGGGTTGAAAATGTCCCCCAGAAAGGAACGTGCAAGTCCTAACCCCTGGATCCTGTGACTGCGGCCTCCTAGTTGCGGCCTCCTAGTTGGAGGCTGTATGCACCCCAGAAAGGATTAATGCACTCCTGTGGGTGTAGACTATTGTAGGTGGCTCCTTTAGATCAGGTTGTTTCAGTAGAGCTGTGACCCATTCCAGGTGGGTCTTAATCCTCTGACTGGAGTCCTTTATAAGAAGACAAAACCCACACAAAAGCTAAGAGATGAAATTAAGAGAAGCTCATGGAGAAAAGCACCAGAGAAGCTGAGAGGAAGCCACTGAAGCCAGAAGCTGAAAGCAACAAAACCCAGGAGAGAAGGACCAGCAGACGCCAGCCACGTGCCTTCCCCGGTGACAGGAGCCCCAGATGCCGGCAGTCTGTCTTCAGAGTCCAGGTATCGTCCTGTTGGCGCCTTGAGGTGGACATTTTCATGGCCTTAGAACTGTAAATTGTAAGCTAATAAATCCCCATTGTCAAAGCCAACCCATTTCTGGTATATTGCATTCTAGCAGCTTTAGCAAACTGAAACAGTGAGCTCACTGGGAAATGGGGCCTTTGCAGATGACGTTAGTTAATCAAGATGAGGTCCTACCATACATGTGTGAGCCCCAGTCCAATGGCTGCCGGCCTCAGCAGAAATCAGAGGGACGGACGCCGCGGGCCGCTGCCACGTGAAGATGAGGCAGAGCCCGGAGTGAGGCCGCCGGGAGCCAGGGCTCGTCCAGGATTCCTGGCAACCAGGAGACTCTCTCTCTGAGCCCGCATAGTGGCAATGACCCTGCGGTGAACTTGACCTCCTGCTTCCAGGCCCCCAAAATGGGCAGGAAAAAGTTATTTTCTTTAAAGCCACCCAGCGTGTGGGTCTTTGGAAGGCAGCCCGGGACCCTCGCCCTGCCGTGTGAGTGTCCGGCGCGTTGACTTCCAGTTTCTGCTGAGTGCACGTGCGCTCCCGACACCTGCACCCACTCGGGGCACCGTCTCCTGGCTGATGGGACCTTCACCCAGGGTGGGGGAGGCACAGCGAGCCAGGCGGACCCCCCAGCCACTCCCGGCCACAAGCCGCCTCCCCCAGGCCCCGGCACGCAGCCCCGCCCCTGGAGGTCTGAGGGTGGAGACCCCTGGCCGGACGAGAGACACAGCTGCCCCGCCCAGGAGCTCACCCTACCGGTCAGCGGCACCTCAGCCTCGGCACCCTTAGGCCCCCGGGCCTCGTGACTCGGTGGGATGCCCAGGGCACAGGCTGTCAGGGTCCTTCCCGCACAGCCGGCCACACTCAGCCGTGCCCACGGGACATACTCGTGCACGCTCACCCTCACACGGGCACTCGGCGCCCACTCCTGGGGATCAGCCCCGCAGTGCCGACGCCCGGGCAGCCTCCCAGCCACACGCACGAGGACGCTGAGTCACGCCTGCACGGTGATAAACGTTGACCTCACGGGCGCGGACACTCGCGCACACATGCACCCGCTGACACCTGTGACCCCAAGGCTGCGGCTCCCCGGGAACTAGCCCCGGGGGTCTCCCACTGCGGGTGGGGTCTCAGGGCAGCCTGGGGACGCTCAGCAGGTCTCGCCATCCCTCTCTCCCTCCCTGCCTGGCCCTGCTGACTTGGGGTCGGGCAGGCCAGGAGCTCTACCGCCCCTCTCTGCACGTCCCACTGAGATCCTGGTTCAGAGACCCAGGACCTAGAGAGACAGAGAGAAAAAGAGAGACAGAGTCAGGAGGGGAGAGAGAGGTGGAGAGGAAGATGCAGAGTGAACACCGTCTGCAAACAGGGAGAGGCGGGAGCTGGGGACACGGACCTCATGGACCAAGGGGACACAGAGACACAGAGACAGGGACAGAGAGAGGCAGGGCCTGAGAGATGGAGTCAAGAAGAGACAGCCTGGGGGTCAGAGACACAGAGATGGAGACCCAGAGAGAAAGAGACAGAAACCAGGGAGGCAGATTGGGAGAGAACTCCCAACCGGGAGGAGAGAGACGCGGAGGCAGAAGACCCAGGGATGGAGGGTCGGGCTGAGACACCAACAGGGACGCGGGGCTGGAAGGGGTCGGGTGGAAAGCCGAGCAGCCTGCCGGGGACAGCAGGGTGGGCTCCTGTGCCAGGCTGAGCTCCTGCCCGCTGCCTCCCATGGGGCCCCCATGGGTCTTATAAGCTTCACCCCCAGCCTGGGTGGGCTGCCCCAGGTACACATCCCAGGGTCAGGTGTTGAGGAGGTGGGATGGGGGCTGGAGCATGGACCCAAGGAGGAGACCCCTGCCCCACACCCTCAGACCATGTTCCCCGTGTCCACCTTCTCTTTCTCTCTCAGCTTCATCTCTGTCTCGTTCTCTCTCTCTTTTTGTTTCTCTTAATTTCTGTCTCATTAAATCTCTCAGGTTCTCTCTCTCTTTCTGTCATTGTTCCTTCTCGAATTCTTTCTCCTTCTATCTCTCTGGTATTCTCTTTCTCATTCTCTCTAGTTTGCTGTCCCTCCCTCCCCCTCCCTCCCTAACTATGCTTCCCAAGTGAGTTCTCCTGGGTTCAAATCCAGACCACAACACATATTAGCTTTGAAACCTTGGGCAAATGGCTGCACCACTCGGAGCCTCCATTTCTCACCTGTAAGATGGGGGATAGTGCATACAAGCTCCTTGGCAAGGCCTCAGGCATGCAGCAGGTGTCCAGTCGATGAGAGGGTGCTGAAGGCTTTGTTCAGTCCAGAGCTTCTGCCATGACTGAGCTCTGCTGTGGGCTCGGTGGATGCACCAGGGAATCATGTCCCTGTGCTCGGGGGGCTTTTCATTCAATAAACGGACAACCAAATGACAAGCACGCATCTGGCAGTCACTTGTGTGCAGGGCAAGAAGTGAGGGCAGAGAGGAAATGAAGCAGATGATGCAGTGTTTTAAAAAACAAGGTCTAGGAGTTTGGGTTTCTTTGTTTAATTAGGGAAGTTGTGTGTTTACAGAACAAGCATGCATTAAATACAAGATTCCCATATACCACCCTATTATTAACATCTTGCACTGGTGCTGTATATCTGTTACAACTGATGAAAACACATGTTTATCATTGTACTATTAACTATAGTTAATGGTTTCACTGAGGGTTCACTGTTTGTGTTCTGAAGTTCCATGGGGTTAAATTTTTTTTATTCCTATAACATATATGGATTTCATTTTGAGTGCAATGATTTTGAGCATGAGGGTACAGGGTGTGACATGCTCTTACTAACTTGGAGAAATTATTCTGCATGTAGAATGATGGTGAGGGGTGAGGTGGAAGCAGGAAGACCAATGTGGAGGCAGCTGCAAATGCCCTGGGAGTTGCTGTCATCATCCAGGCCAACACAGGAATCATTTGGAGGTAGGCTGATGGGTGGGAAGTGGGGGTGGTGGTGAGGGGGCAGAAGGAGCCTGCTAGAGCAACTGCACTGTTGCTGGCACCATTTGTGCAGAGGGGATAAGGAGTCCTGGAAGGAAGTCTGAGCTGCAGATGCCGCTCAGGCCTCTGCATGGAGTAAATGTGGTTGAATGATGAGTCCGGAGATGCAAGGAGAGGTTGGAGCTTGTGAGAAACACTGGGGAGTCATCTGGGGACAGGGTGCTCAGAGCTGTGGGACTTGGTGAGCTCATCTATGAGTGGGTGTGGACAGCAGAGGAGGACCAAGGTAAGGGGTTGTGTGGACAGATGATTATGATGGAGCATCTCTCTGGTCCTGTTTCTGTATCTCTTTTGCTACCTCTGCTGCTGTACAACAGCTCCATGCCTGAATCTCTCTCCTTCTCTATCTCTATTCATTTTTTAAAATTTCTGCTTCCTTCCTGTCTGCTTTTCTCCTCTCTCCATCTTTGCTGTTCTGTCTGTGTCAGCTGGTCCCTGTTTGTCTCTCTATTTTGTGCCTGTCTCTCTGATTTCTCTCTGACTCTTGCTCTTTCTCAGTGTCTGTTAGTCTCAAGCTCCATCTCTGTCTGTCTGTCTGTGTTTGGTCTCCTCCTGGCACAGAGACCCCTTCCCTGCCCTGCTCCTGGGATGAGCAGCTCTGACCATGAGGAATTGGGTGTGTGAGGGGTGCAGGGCGGGCTGGGAGGGGGTGGGTGGGGAGAGGGGAAGGCAGGGGCAATTGGAAGGAGGGGAGAGGGGTGTGGGCTGGCAGGAGTGTCCCTTTGTCCCTGCCCTGTGGCTCCGTGATGCCCTGTCCTCCTGGTGTCAGGCAGAGGTGACCCAGAGGTGTTGGGGATGCGTCCAGGATGGAGCTGCTGGCACAGTTCTGTTATGGGGATGTGTCCATCCTGGAAGGTTGGGAAGGTGTGGGGAGTGATCCCAGGAGTGGGAATTCATGGGCCAGAATCCAGGCCAGGGTCGGGGGTGGAGAGAGGCAGAGATAAAGAGGGACTGAGATCAACAAGGATGGACCCGGGCAGAGAAGCAAAGCCACAGAAGGAAACACACAGAGATGGAGACAGAGAAAGAGAGAGACAGAAATAGACAAAGACATGGACAGTGGCACAGACAGAAGCAGAGACAAAATGATATTGACCAGGAGAGATTCTTAACAGAAGCCACTTAAAAGAAAGAGAGACCAAAGAGAGTTTTAGTTTCCCTCTTACTTGAGCCAACCTGAGCTCCAGGCTCTGCCTCCCAATAAATGTCACCTCATTCACTCAGGAGCCCAGACCCCAAACCCTGGAGTCGCCTTTGACTCTTCTCTTGCTTGCTCCAATACATCGGCAAGTCCTTTTGGCTTCCCAAACAATTCAGAGCCAGCTGGGCCTCCACAGCCCCTAGTCCGGTCCCCTCACTGGCCACCCCCTTCCTCTCAGCCACCCTGTGGTCTGTTCCATGAGCCTCAAACACTCTTCCCCTTACTCTCTCCCTCGCCAGCTCCCACTCCTCATTTTGTGTCAGCTCAAATGTCACTTCTTCAGGGATGCCTTCCCCGACCTCCCCCACAGTCCGGACCCCACTGCTCCTACAGAGCAGGAGAGAGTCGGTTCGCTTTGGTTTGCTTCCTTCTCATAGCATCCTACATGCTTCTCAGAGCCCCTGGCACCGTTTATAACTGCTGTTGTTTGTGTGTTCATTTCTTTCACTAGCCCAGGAGCCCCTTGGGGACTGGTGGGGTCTCTTGTGGTCACCGCTGGAAGCTCAGTGCCTCCGGCAGAGGAGGTGTTCAATAGGTACATGCTGAATGGAGGGATAAAAGGAGAGACAGAAAGACAAAGACACACAGAGAGGAACCCAGAGACAGAGACAGAAGAGGAAGAGCAGCAGAGAACAATGGAGAGAGAATAATAACAACAAACAACAATAATGGTCACTATTATCTGACAGCTTATTTAATATTTTAAATTGATTCTAATGATGTCCAGAGCTGACCACGTGCCTGGCCCTGTTCTAAGTGTTATATCCGCAATAACTCATTTAATCTTCACCACAGCCCAATGCATTAGATGCTCTTATTAACTTTACACAGAAACTTTAAGTCATTTACTCAAGGTTGCAGAAAGACTGAGGCTGGAAGAGGCAGAGATGGACAAACAGATAGAGATGGACAGATACAGAGCAGGAGAGAGTTGGTGGCGGAAAAGACAGAAGACACTGAAAAAGAGACACACCTCTGAGGAACCAGGAATAAGAATAATTTAAAAATATAATAAAGCAGCTAACACTTATACATCACCTACTCTTTTCTAGGCACCATTGTAACTTCTTTATACCTGTTAACTATTTTCAAACTCATGATAACTCCGTGAAGTGCCAACTATTTTATGAGAGAGGAAACGGAGGCACAGAGAGGTTAGGTAACTTACCCAAGGTTGCACAGCAAAACAGCCCCCCACACTTCACCTGAGCTATCTGCTCTCACCCCCACGGCAGGTGGGGGTTTGGAATGAGGCCACAGACAGGGGCACTCTCAGCCCCGGAGAGCCCACTATTTTTTTTTTTTTTTTTTTTTTGTAAACACAGGTAGGTCCTGGATAACTTTCAACCCCATTTGACAGATAAGAACACCAAGGCACAAATAAGCTAAATAGTTACCCCAGAGGTCCGCCCTAGGCATCTCCACTTCTAATCCTGGATTCTTTCTATTTTCGTTTGCTACTTTATTAAAAATCAAGGGAGACGCCCCCATCCCAGCCGCTGAAGCCCGTGGACGTGGCACCACCTGCCGGCCGCGCGCGGGGTGGCGGCCGAGCCCAGGACGGGGGAGAGCGGGCGGGGGCGGGGCGAGCGGGCGGGGGCGGGGCTTGCTTTCCAGGCTGCGGAGCCTGGTAAACGCGCCTGGAAATCCTGTTTAAGTTTTATTTCTTCCGTCTTTTTTTTTTTTAAATCCCTTTTTAAAGTGCTCTTTCCAATCCTCTTTATTTCAAAGAGGAGAGCCGTTTGAGACTTTATCTGTTTATTCATTCATTTATTTTTGACTTTTCATTTAGGAAAAAAAAATTCAAGATCATGGAAACCTTATAAAATATCACAAAGAATGTCTCTAGTCACTTCACTCGGCTACCGGAGAGCCCACCCTTGGCTCATGGCGGGATGCACAGGTCCCTTTGCCTTCCCGCAGCCCCGGGAAAGGAGGGTCAGAACCTCCTGGACACAGTGGGTTGGGGGCCCGCCCCCCCTCAGGTCCCCACGGCGGCCCTGGCCACACTGTCGCTGGGGCGTCTGCAGAGCTCCTGCCCTGGAGATGCGGCGCTAACCCATCCCCGTGCTTCCTGAGCCGGGGTTGACCGAACTTTGAGCAAACGACACCTGTTTTACGCAATAACATAGAGCTGTGTTTTGGCGGATGATCGTGCGCGGAGGCAAATGTTTCCTTCCTTACCGCCCGAGTTTTCCAGGCTGCTATGACAAATGCTGCACGGCGGCTTGGCTTAAACAAGAGGAATTTACTGTCTAACTTTTTGGAGGCCAGAAATCTAACGTCCAGGCTTCGTCGGCAAGGCCGCGCTCTCCCCCCAAAGTCCGCAGCGTCCTGGTGCTGGCTTCCTGCACCTCTTGGGGTTCCTTGGCTTGCTTCTCTGCCTCCTCACCTGGCCGTCTCTCTCGCGCTCTGTGCCTGCTCTTCTGGTTTCCACTGATTTCTAGCTTTTGGCTCCTGCCTGTGACTTTCTCTTACTGTGTCCGAATTTCTTCCACCTGCAAAGGCCTCCAGTTATCCGGATTAAGCCCAGCCCGCTTCAGTTGGCCCCACTTTAACTAAAAATAACCTCTTCAACAGGCCTTGTTTAAATGCGTTGACACCTGCAGGGACGCAGATTAAGAGTGTGTGTTTTGGGGGTACATAACTCATCTGTCACACTTCATATGGGCAACCAGGGATTCGGCAGGGGAAAAAACCCACAAAGACTGTTGTGTGCGTCCGTCGTGTCGTGTTCCCCCGCCCCCGTGCTTCTGTCTCAGGAAAGAGAGGTTGGTACAGAGGGGCCAATCCTGGGTTCCTCCCCAGAAGGGGTGAGGATGGGGAGAGGGTTCTTGGGCAGGGGATTTTACTGGAGAGTTGGCACACACTCCAGGCTGGGGAGGGTGATAGTGAAAGGGGGGAAGCAGGTGAAATGCAAGATGGGAGGATGGCTGTGAGCCCTGGAGGGGCCTCCAAGAGGGGATCTCCAAGCTCCCGGTAGCTGCATCATTCGAGACACAGGTGAGGCCCCCCAGCAAGCAGCTAAGTGGACAAGGGCTTGGGCATCCCCCATTTTTTTTAGCACCAACCAAACTGAGTCCTCTGCCCTCATTCCACGGAGGGGAGTCCCAAAGTGCCTGAGCCATTTCCTGGCAGGCCAACGGGAGGAGGGGCAGTGGGCTTGGAGCAGATGCGGATGCAGACAGCTCCGCACTGTGCAGTCCGTCCAGTTCGGCAGTCCCAGGCCATAATGGCTGTCAGGCCCTGGAAACATGGTGAGTTTGATGGCAGAACTGGATTTTCAATTTTACCTAATTTTAATTCATCTGCATTTAAATACTGATGCTTTATAGTTGTTGGAAAGCTTCAAAGTATGTTTAGAACACCTTGGGTACGGAAATCTCCTTTTTCAACTAAGTTTTACAGAATCTAAAGACAGATGACATATTTCCAATGGAAATTTAGCCTCCGAATAGAGATGTGTGGTTACATGTAAAACAGACACTGGGTTGCAAAGGCTTTGTACAAAAAAAGAAAAAGTGAATTTTCTAGTTAATAATTTTATATTGATCATATGTTGAAGTGATAATATCTTGGATATATTGGGCTAAACAAAATATATTACTAAAATCCATTTCACTTGTTTCTTTTTCCTTTTCTAATGTGGCTACTAGAAAATTTAAAATTATATGTGTGGCTAACATTATCTTTTGATTGGACGTGCTGATTGGGGAGAATAAGGAGCCAATGATTAACAACAACAAAAAAAGTCTTCAGTGAGGTTTGGCTTCGGGAAACTGCCAGAAGCACTCTGAGCTGGTTGTAGCAGGGGTCAGTGAGTTCTGTTTTGTTTCCTGCTTATCTTGGACCCCAGGAACTCTTAAAGGAGCTGTAGGACAGCAGGACCTTGTCTGGACTGATGTTTGACAGGCCTCAGCTGGAGGGGGGATCCTTTTAACTTGTAAACTGCACCCAGTGATTTCTGACCACTCTCAGAATAGAAGCTGAACTCCTCACTGTGGCCTCCACCCCCTCGCCTTTCTCCCCTCTGCTCTCATCTCCACCCTCCCCCCCTACTCCAGCCACACTGCCCCCATTACTGCTCCTGAAATATGCCAAGCATCTCCCTGCCTCGGGGCCTTTGCACTTGCTCTTTTCTCCACGCAGAATGCTCTTTGCCCAGGTGTCCCCCAGGACCATTCAGTTTCTTCCTAAGTGACTCCTCCCAAGAGGAGCCTTCCCCGACCCCCTCACCCCACCCTGATGCAGAGTGGCTCTATTTCCTTACCCCTTTTATTATTATCAGAATATTAATCTGCCTTACTTTCCCCCAATGCTGTAGCAAATTACCACAAATTTGTTCTCTTCTGGTTCTGGAGGTCAGATGTCCCAAATCAGTCTCACGGGGCTAAAGTCAGCAGAGCCGGTTCCTTCTGGAGGCTCAGGAGTCAACCTGTTTCCTGACCTTTTCCAGGTCCTGGAGCCTGCCTGTGTTCCTTGGCTCGTGGCCTTGCCCTCCTCCGTCAAAGCCAGCAAGCAGGTAAGTTTGGCCTCTGCTTCTGTCCTCCCATGGCCCTTCCTGACTCTGACCCTCCCTCCTCCCTCTTACAAGGATCCACCGGGATAGCCCTGGCCACCTCCCCGTCTCAAAATCCTTAGCTCCATCCCATCTGCAAAGTCCCTTTTTCCAAGTAAGGAAACATAGTCTTGGGTTTGGGGACCAGGAGGGGGACATCTTTGGGGGATTATTATTCTGTCTCCCATAAAATCCCACGATGCATTCGATGGCTGCTCCTTTCTTCAATGTGTCTGTCACCCCTGCTGGAAGGTAAGATCCACAAGATCAAAACATTCCAGCCAGGTCGTCATTGGATGCCCAGTGTCGACATCAATACCCAGTGCACACTAGGGCATCAGGAAGGAGTCACTGAATGAATGAAGGCCCCGGAGGAGGGGAAAATCAGGGTGCTTACTGGTAGCTCATTCGTGGGAACAGAAAAGTATTGAAACCCTCTTGCGTTTTACTTTGCCTGAGAGACAGATTCTGGAACCAGACTGCCAGGGTCCAAACCCCAGCTCCACCACTCACTAGCTGGCTCATCCCAGGCCAATTCCATGTCTGTCTGTGCTCAGCTTCTTATCTGTGGAATGGGGATAATAGTGCTCACCTCCCGGAATACTGGGAGGGTTAAAATGGTGCAAACCTTTAAGCAGTCAGAACTAGACCTGACACAAAGAAGCGCTTCCTAAGTGTGCTATTGTGGTTATTGACATTATCTTGCAAATATTTCAAACAATGTTTCAAAAACACACTGCTAACCCTGGCGTAGGAGATGTTATGTGAGGCTCAAAATAGAGAAAAAATTCAGCAACTCCTGGGAGGATTATCATCGTTTTCATTTTGGACACTGTGAACTAGGAAGTAGGAAAATTCAGTGCGGAGGATTAAATGCAGAGCTGGTTTTCGACGTCATCCTCTTGGCTTAAATAACCCGGCTGCCAACTTTCCGATGAAAAGTGGGTTCCCTTCCTAAAGGGGAAAGCCGTAGTTTTTATCTTCTTTCTGAAAGGGGCGGGAAGACGCTTTCCTGTTCCAGTTCCATAAAAAGGAACATGTTGTTTCCTGCCCCTTCTGGTTACAGACTAAAATTCATCTTCAGTTCCCTGGATCCCGGCAGGGGCTGCCCGTGAAGAGCTCTCGAGCCACATCCGGGCTGCAGAACCAGCTGGTCGATTCACAGAGTCTGGGCTTTTTTTTTTTTTTTTTCTTTAGTTGGTCACCAGCATTAAAAGGTTGGGAGATTTCAAGCGCCTCCTGAAAAGGACATCAGTCAACACCACCCACATTTCCACCTGGCCATATCCACCCCCGGCAGGCTCTGCGTGTCCGCTACCTGGGGGCATCTGGAGGTTTTCCTCAGCCCACATCCCGTTCTGCTTCTTGCCTTTACATCACCTTCCTGGCCCCCGGAGGTGGCTGGGTGCATGACCCAGTGGAGAAAAAAAAGTGGAGACACAGACACAGAGAGATGTGGACATAATGAGGTAAAGGGGAGAGAAAAAAATTAGTAATAATAACAACAACAATAACAATGGCAATAATAATAGTCACAGGCATCATCATCACCAGTTTCTCTTATAGAATTTTTATTTTGTGCCAAGCACTATTCTAGTTTACTCGCTTTATCTTCCCACCATACTATGAGGTAGGAAAGATGATCACCCCCATTAAAAAATGTGGACCTGAGAAGTGTCAGCTACCGTCACACCTGGTAATTAGCAGAGCTGGGATTTGAACTCCTGAAGTTCCGCGTCTCCACGTCTACCCACCACGCTGCACTGCCACCTCGTGGAGCCTGGGGAAAAGACACCGACGGAGCCAGAGGTTGTGCGGGCGGCGAGGGGCAAAGGAGGGGCCCGAGGTTCTCTCGCGCGGGGCATCATGGGCCGCAGCAACCGGACCCAGGAGGCAGAGGCAACCCGGGCGGGCGGCAGGAGGAGGGGTCGCCACCGGGAGTTCGCCTGCAGGCTGGAGGGGGGCAACAAGCTCCTTCCTGGAAGCGTCCGGGTCTTGACCTTGGGGTTTTCAGGAACTAAATGGAGGGGCTAAGAGTGTGGCCTCTGGAGTCAGACCCCGCTCAGGGGTGACCTGGGGCGAGGGGCTGCGTGTCTCCGGCCTCGACCACCGCCACCGCCTCTGCGGGATGGGGATAATTCTCCATGTGGGCTCGCGCGAGGTTTCGGTGGAATCACGCACGTAACGTGTTTGCCACACAGATTGCTCAGCCAGTGGGATCTTTAATCCCTGCCGTGAATAAAATGATTTAATAAGTAGTTGCCTCCCGGTTATCTGCCATCACCGTTTCCCCCTTGCTCTGTGCACACATACACCATAATTAACTGTTCACATGCACTGAGTGATTGCAGTACTTGTTTTCCTTGGGCTGTACTCGATTTTGTGTCTTCTGCAATCCTGAAACTGTCTTAAGAAAGAAAACATATATTCAGAAATGTGAGTTTCCCCATTATAAAAGAAAATCATTTTTCCTCTGTACAATCATTACTGGATTGGTTAATTTAGGGAGGGGGGTGGGTTGAAAAGAAAGCAAACATTTCTTTTCCTTCTATTTGCTCAAGAAGGGGATATTGATGCTAATTGATAATTATCTGCTGATTGTGTGTACCATGTACTGTTTTGGGAGCTTTATGCAGATTGACTTATTTATACTCCCATCAACTCTAGGAAGTTGCTGCTGCTGTTGTCTCCACTAGACATAAGGGAAAACTGAGGCATAAGGTGATTATAGTCGTTGTCCAAGGTCATGCAATAAGAAACGGCAAGGTTTGAACCAGGTGTCTGGCATGAGAGCTGTTTTGTGTGTGTGTGTGTGTGTGTGTGTGTGTGTGCACGTGTGTGTGACATCATTTCTATTTAATTTGTTGAATAAGTAGTACTTCAGCTGTGCATTAGTCAGGGGTCTCCAGAGAAATAGAATGGACAGAATAGATATAGATAGATGCACAACAGACAGACAGACAGACAGACTTTATAGGAATTGGCTCACATGACTGTCGGGATTGGCAAATCCCAACTCCATAGAGCAGGCTGCCAGCTGGAAACTCTGAGGAAGGTGAAGTTACTTCCCCCAGGAGAAGTTGCCTGCTTGAAGTGGAGGCAGAAATTCTTCTTTCTGACTTGTGACATCCTCAGTTCTAGCATTAAGACTAGAACTAATTGGATGAGGAGACTCTCCTCATTTGCTGAGGGCAGGCTTCTTTGTTGATTGTAGATACAATCAGCAGTGGATGCAATCAACTGGCTATAGATGCAAAAAAAAAAAAATTATGCAATACCTTCATAGTAACAATCAGGCCAGTGCTTGCTTGACCAAACCCCGGGGACACCATAACATAGCCAGGTTGACAGATAAAATTAACCATCATAACACAGTACAGAAATAAAATATGTTTTAAAAAAGATGTGGAGTGATAACCCTTCATCAGACCCTTGTCTCCAATTTGTCCCATCCTCATCCCTTCCCCAAATGATAACAACTAGAATAAGTTTCTTGGGTTGTCTTTCAGGATTTCGTTGCACATAAACACGCACTCAACCACTAGGCTGGGCTCCTCTCATGTCATAGAAAGGCGTTTCCTAATAGTCAGGACATTTGGTTAATCCTTTTTCCAGTTATAAGCATTGAAGACCTGTAATGCCTGGTTAGTTTCAAGGTTTATGAAACATGTTTGGATAATTGCATAAGTTATAAAACAATGAGTGGTGTGAAAATTAGAGATGATTCATAATTACATCTGTGGCTATAAAGTTTCCCACTGGGGTGTCTTTCAGCCTGGGAAAACTCTTTGGGAGGTATTTTTTGTTTTTCTTGAAGGGACCTTGTAGCTCATTTTGTGATAATTAGAGCTGGCCAGAAAATCTATGTTGAAATAGATTAAATAAGATGGAATCAAACATGCATATAGGGAGCTCTAGGACAGTTAAACTAACATTTGTTGAGCACTTCTGATGTGCTGGACACTTTTTCAAAACTATTTTTTTCTGAAGAAGCTGCAAGAATAGTACAGAGAACACCAATGTACCTTTCATACAGCTTTTCCACAGTGATGACATCTTACGTAAATATAAATGTGCTCAAACCCAGGAAATTGTCGTTGGCACAGTGGTATTAACTCAGGTAGACCAAATAAAGATTTTCCCAGTTTTTTGAGGTATAGTCCTATGAATTTTATCATATGTGAAGATTCAAGTAACCATCACCCAAATCAGGGTACAGAGCTCTTTCATCCCCACAAATATATTCCCTCGTGTTGCCCCTTAAGACCCCAATTCCTGCCAACCGCGGGTTTGTTTCCATCACTGTAATTCTGTCACTCTGAGAATGTTCTATATATGGAGTCTTACAGCATGTAACCCTTTGAGGCTGGCGTTTTTCACTCAGCATAATACCCTTGACAACTATCCAAATTGTTGCAAGAATCAATTGTTCCTTTTGATTGCTGCTTTGTGTATATTAATGCACTTATCATTCACAAAAGTCTGAGGCTGTAGGTCCTGTAAATATTCCTATTTACAGATGGGAAAACTGAGGCCAGAGAAATAACTTGTACAAGGACATGCAGCAGGTACATGGCCGAATTGGATCTGAGCCCCAGGTGGCCTGGCTCCAGGGCCGATGTGCTAAGCTGCCTTGCTACACTGCCTCCAATAGAAAAAATAAGGAAGAGAAGAAGGAGGAGAAAGAGGGCAGAAATGGAGGAGAAGACCACAATTAGCACTACCGTAACTTGGTAGTTTTTTTCCTCTTATGTGCATTAAAGACCCCTGATGCTTGATCTTGTTACAGGGTTATGAAATGTCATTTAGTTAATTGCATAAGTTATAAAACAATGACTAAGTATGAAAACAAGTTATGAGTCTTGTTATCAGTGGAGTTAAATGATACAGCCCTGAAGTTTCCCTGGCTTCTTTCTTAAGGTGCATTGTTTCAAAAAACAATAAAAACTCAACACAAGCTTCTAACTGTGAAGATGAATAATTTTACTCTTCTCTGTCTACTATCTCAGAAAGGAATTTTGGTAAAGTGATTCCCTGCATTTCTTTCTTGAAACCCAAGTCCAAATACAAAGCTTTGTTGAGAGTTATGTTCCATTATCCTTGCAACTATTAGTCTTGCCACTTTGCAGGCATCTAGTACTTATGAAAGCTAGGATTAGAACCTGGCACTTTGGTTTCAGAGGCTCATGCCTAACTGCTGTGCTGTGCTGACTCTTCTACCACACACATGAAAATGTCAATATTGGTTTTCTCTGGATGGTGAGATTATGGGATTTTTTTATTCCTTCTTCCATTATCTCTTGGTGTTCCTCGTAGTAACCAAATAGTTGAAGAAGGAATGTTCTTTATAGAAGAGTTCCAGATCATAAATGCAGAAGAGTGCTAGAATTATTGTCATCATTTTCAGCCTCTAACGAAATAATGGGTCCAGGCAATGATTATCATTGGCTACTATCATTGATAGGTGGAAAGCAGATGGGAAACTTTAAAATAGATGGGTCAGACTGACAACACCCAAATGTTAACAGCACAAAGACAGACAAGTGGGCAGTATGTTTCTCAGATTTATGCATCAGTAAAGACACAGCACTGGATTTGATGTATTTTTGCTCCCAACTCGAAACTGTACTGGATTATATCTCTGTATCTAACTACCAGTAGGTGGAGGTAAATGTTAAGTGAACCCACAAGGGATGCAATCAAGAGAATCCATGAAGTGGGAAGTTCCTCATGGGGAAGACAGATTTTATTCAACAAATTAATACACTGAGAGAATAAAAAAGAGAGAGAGAATCAACCTACAGATTCAGAGCTGTCCAATAGAAATATAATGCAAATTACAAATGTAAAAATTTTAGATTTTCTAGTAGCTGTGTTTTAACAATTAAAAATAAACAGGTGAAATTAATTTTAATAGCATATCTTATTTAACCTGATACACAGAGATATTATCATTTCTACACATAATCAGTATAAAATATTAATGAAATCATTTGCATTTTTTCATACTAAGTCTTTGAAATCCAGTGTCTATTTTAAATTTATAGCGTATCTCAGTTTGGACTAGGCACATTTCGAGTCCTCAATAGCCATCGATGGTGAGGGGCCACCATAATTGAACAGTGCAGCTATAGAATAAAAGGCATTTAGAAACATATCTATAAAAGACAACATATGCATCTGGTTTGGGTCCTGGTTCAAATAATGTTAAAAAATTATAGGAATGTAGCAAAATGATAGGGTAATTAGGGAAATGCGATTGCGGACTGTACATTTGCCATATTAAGGAATTTTTGTTAAACTTTTGGTATGATAATGGTATTGTGGTTATGGTTTTCAGAATGTTTATCTTTCATGGATATGCACTTTAAGGAAAAATTAAAGTATGGCTGAGATTTGCTTCAAATAATCTGGGTGGGGAGGAGGGGAAGGGGCACTGGTGTGTGTATAAAAAATTATGCTGACCACATGTTGACAATCATTAAAGCTGGTTGTGGGCACATGAGGGTTTTAATTCTATTCTCTCTACTGGTGTGTATGTTTACATTTTTTCCAAAATAAAAAAATTATTAAAAAAAAAAAAAAGATGGGTGTTGGAATTAGCCCTCGTTCACACCCTGCTTGATGGGGCTTTAGAAATAACCCCAGCCTCCAAATTCTCTCCACCAGACTTGGCTCCTTCTCCCTCCCCCGACCAGTGGGGTCCACAGGAGTCAAGGGATGTGCTTTGAGGACTCCCCGATCTGAAGGATGGTGATCCTCGTCCTTCTGGTTTCCTCAATCAAGTGCCGTCGTTGAGCCATGACTCTTCCCAGAGCTCTCCTTCCGGGTCCTCCTGTCTGCCACACACCCTCTCTCGCTCTCTTTGACCTTCTTGGGGGATGGCTGACATGGCTGGGGCAATGCCCCTGGCCCCAGATGCTGCGTCTTGACCCAGCCCACTGGCCACCCAACGGTGCCCCTTTATCCTTCCTTCCGGATGTAGGCTTGGACTCCAGCTCCCAGCCTCCAGGTCCCCTCACAACCCCCCGAGGACCCCCACGCTCCCCACCGTGCAGGCATTCCACCCTCCCCACCACCAGGATTCTAAGGACTTCGTCAAAAGGAGCCAGAGAATGTAAGACATAAACCTAAGGGTCCTGAAAGGGACTCAGGGGTAGGTTAAAGGTGTGGAAGTGTCTGAGAGAACGTGAAGGGACATACAGAGACATGGAGGATGGAGAGACCCGGAGACGGACGTGAGACCATGGCTTTGGGGTCAGACGGCGGGATCTAAATTTGAGCCCAGGCTGCCCCACCAACTAGATGAAGCTGGGAGATGGGTCTGTGTGAGCACGGTGTGCTATTCTCTCTACTTTTGTCTATGTTGGAAAACTCCTGTAATAACATGTTTTTGTCCTAAAGGGAAGGAAGTAACTTCTTGCACCTCAGTTTCATGTGTACAATGGGTTTAAGAACCATACCTGCTTCTTAAGTTGTCTTGTGCATTAAATCAAATGAATTGACTCTGGTGTCACATCCAGAATAGTGCTAGACAGAGTGAACTCTTAATCACTTTGAGCAATTATTGTTTTATGTCATTTTGTAAATAGTAATAACAACAACAGAAGTAGTAATAATAATAGTGAATTCTTATCTAACATCTGCCATCGGCTGGGAATTGTTTTAGGTGCCTTACATGTATTTTCCAGTGTCTAGCCCTGAGTGATCAATAACTGCTATTACTTATTATTGAGACAGACGGAGGCACATACTGAGGTGGGGGATGGCAGGTAGGGGGGTCAATGGTGCTTGGTGAATGGGTTTAGGACAGGGGCCAAGGAACGTGGTCCTGAAACACCAGCCCCATGGACACCCCAGCGCTATGATCTAAGTGCCTCAGTGAATTCTTGTTTGGGGATTTTAAACCTGGGAGAGGTGGAGATTCCACGAGGGGAGCACAGGCTGCCTGTGTGTGGTGGTGGGGAGGATGGCATGGGTTGTGGGGTGAGCTGGGACCCGTGGGTGAGTCCGGGCGGAATTCAGCCTCTGATTATGTTCTGAGAGTGGATGTCTCATATTACACACTCACAAACACACAGAGACACACACCACTCAACATAGTCTCGTGACACCCTCAAGACTCGAACACACACTCACACTCACCCAGTCAGGCACTCATACACATACCCACACATGCTCACACACACAAAACCACAGACACACACATTGCATACATCCACACACACATAGACACTCATTTACTTGCATGCACACACATTTATACACATGCTTGTTCTCACAGTACATGCTGACTCTCACAGTACATTCTCACACTCATACACACTCAGGCACTTATAGCTGTTCACACCTACACACACTTATGCTCAGGCACACACGGTCAACACTCCTACACCCCCCCCCACACACTCACATGCATGCAGACCCCACTACTTCCAAGGCCAAGATCAAAGCCAACCTACCTCTCCCTTCTGAACTATTTTATCGGGTCTCCGGAGTCACATCTGGGCTGAATGTTCTATTTCCTTTATTTTATTTCTTTTAAATTTTTTTTGTTTTTGATTTTTAAAATTAGAGATGTTGTAGGTTTACAGAAAAATTATGCATAAAATACAGGCTTTCCATATATTACCCTATTACTAACACCTTGCCTTAGTGTGGTACATTTGTTACACTTCGTGAAAGAACATTTTAATGATTTTACTATTAACTATAGTCCGTTGTTTACAAGAATCTACTATTTGTGTGTTCTATTTCCTTTTGGCCCCAAGGACACAGAAAACCATAAGCTCAAAAAACTTTAATTCAGCCCTAGTTGAAAGAAAAACCCAGTCTGAGTATTACAAGTGGACATAATGAGAACATTTAGGAGGAAAAGGTCGATATAAGTGCTTCTGAGAATGTAGAGCACAGGGATGGGTGTTTCTGCTTTATTGGAAAAGATAAGATAGCAGTTAAAAAACATTTATCAATCATTACAAAGGTTCAAAGAAAAACAACAGCAGCAACAACAACAACAACAATTTAGCCATTTCCTGCTTAAGCCGATCATACTCAATATTCGGTTATCACAAAATTAATTCCAGCATAGTTTCTTTTTTTGCCTGAAGCTCCTTGGTGATGATAGGTTTATTATTATCATCTATAAAATGTAAACTATTAATGAAGATGCGTATGGGAAGCTTGCTGACGTGTTTGTTCTGGAAAACTACAGTCGTCAAAGTAATTGTTTTAGAATATTTTATGTTTTTGGAAAGTTCTGAGTGATGTTTTTTGCCCAAGAGCATGCCAGGAGATGCTCGTGATCATAAAGGATTAGAGAAATGCACGTGGAATGCGGTGAGGTGACCCTTTACACCTGTTAGCTTGCCGCAGTAAGCTAGTTATTGTTAAGCGGCAGCGGAGATGGGAAATACAGCCAGCCTCAGGTTTTGCTGATGGAATGTGGAGGGGGCAGATATTCAGGAGAGTAGCTTGGTCCTACTTGTTCAGATGAACTATTTTCTCACACCTTGACCCAGCAGGACTATGCAGCTGACCTTAGCGTGTGCTTCTAGCTCAGGATCCCTCACCGATGTCAGCCCAGGCTCCACGGGACTGGAGGAGCCACTTTCAAGGCGGCCACTTGCCCTGGCTCTTGGCTGGACACATTGGTGCTTCTCCATGTGGACGTCACCCCTTGGCTGCTTGAGTGGCCTCACAACATGGCAGCTGGCTTCCTGTAGAGCAAGTGGCAGAGAGAAAGAGACACACACGGCCACTTCTACCATGCTCTATTCATTGAAGTGAGTTGCCCCGTCCACCCACCCTCAAAGGGAGAACAACTAGTGTCAGAGAACTTGTGCATCTAATTTCAAACCACCCCTGATGCGGAAGGGAGCAGGTACAGAGTGGTTTATCACGGCACGGTCTGTGAAGGTGGAGGCACCTGAGCGTGCATCTCTGCATAGTGGACGGTGGGATGTGTTGGGACCCACCGTGGAGGACTTTGCTGCCGTTAGAGACAATGAATGGGGTGCACAGATGGTATATGGGTGGATCCTAAAAACACAGTGAAAACAATTAAGGAACAATTTGGGATATATTACCTAATATTTACATGCATCAGAAACTTGTGTTCAAAACACAAACACATTTTGTGAGAAACACATGTTCACACAAAGATGCAAAGTAAATTGAAGAGTGGTTGCCTGTGGGTGGATGCATAGGAAGAGAAGTAGGGTGAAGAATGCCCTGGGCCTAAATGAAAAGTGAGTCTGAAATTCTGTAATCAAAATAAATAATATTTAAGAGACTCAAAATTAACATAAAAATCAATGATGAGCAAAATATCAAAATTTAAAATGAAGACAAGATCCAACAGGACCCAGATTAGGGTGACACGAGCAAAGTGAATCACTCAAGGTTGGGGTTAAGTTCCTGTATGGATTTATTTGCATTAATTTTGATTTTAAAAAATATTGCATTAAAATATTATTTGTCTTGATTACAGAGATTTTTGGCACCCCCTTTTAAATTTTCTGCCTGAAGCAAATACTGCATTCACCTTACCCTAATTAGCCCCAGCCCAGGGGAGGAAAGAAATAGAAATAGGGGATGGGGCAAAATAAGATAAAAAATAAATATACAATAAAACAAGAGACAGGCCTTGATAATAAAGTATCAGAAACTGTGGCACATGATGACATCAACCCCTTTCACCTTTGGTCCAAATTGAAGTAAAAAATAAACTATGTTTGATACAAAATATTGAATTTGCTTTAAAACCTGATTAATACAACCAATATGAGTGTTCAAGAAGGAAGGGGTTTATCTCCCCTCTCCTGACCAGCTGATGGAAAACAGACCCCTCCCAGGCACTCTCCGTCCTCTTACCCTGATTTGTTATTCTTCATAACATTTGAGACTCCACTGAAATATTAAATACTTAAACATGTTTATTGTCATTCTCTCACACTAGTAAAAATGCTACATGGCAACAGGGACTTTCTCTGACTTGTCCAATGCTGTGATCTGGGAACCTACAACAGAGCCTGGCACATAGTATGTGCTCAGTAAGTATTTGCTGAATGAATGAATGAGTGAATGAATGTCCAGGGAAGAGATGACAGCAGCTTAGGCCAAGGCAGTGGCCATAAAAATAGGGAGGGACTCAGCCATTTCAACTCAACCAGACACACGTCTGATTTTCCCCCAACATTTTTATTATGAGCACTTTCAAGCACCCAGCAAAGTTACAAGAATTTAACAGTGAATATCCATAAACCGTTACCTAGATTTTACCAGTAACATTTTACCATACTTGCTTTATCATATATCAGTTCATCATCCATTCATCCATCTTATTTTTTTGATGTGTTTCAAAGAAAGTTGAAGACATCAGTACACTTCACTTGAAATCCTTCAACATGTATGTCATTTACTCTTTTTTTATGGTAAGATTTACATACAATTAAATGCACTAATCTTAAGTTGTACCTTTCAATGAGTTTTGATAAATGCATCCTACTGTGGAACCCAAATATCTCTCAAGAAAAATGACATTTACTATGATCCCACAACCCCAGAAACCTCCTCGTGCCAGCTCCCAGTCAATTCTCAATGGCCATGCACAAAGATGCACTGTTATTCTGATTTCTTTCCACCATGGATTGGTTTCGCTTGTTCTGGAACTTCATGTGAATGGAAATCTAAGTTATGTGCTTTGTGTGTAAAGGTGTATAAAGTTTTTTCACTTTGAGATTCACTCATGTTGTCTCACATAAGCAGCAGTTTATTCTTTTTAACAGCTGTGCTGTATTCCATTGTTTGACTATACCACAGTTTGTTTATCCATTCTCCTTTTGATGGACACCTGGGTTGCTCAGTTTGGGGCTATTATAAATCAAGCAGCTATGAGCATCCATGTACAAGTCTTTGTGTAGACGAATGCTTTCATTTCATTTCTAGGAGTGGGACTGGTGGGCCATAGTTTTATCAAGAATTGCCAGACCTTTTGCCAAGTGTTTTCACCATTTTACACTCCCAGAAACAATGTATGGGAATTCTGGCTGCTCCGTAATTTGCTAAATTTTGGAGTTAATTTTTTTTTTTTAATTTGAACCACTATGGTGGGTGCAAAGTGGTGTCCTGTGGAGATTTTGTTTATTTTGCCTTTCCCTCAGAAACGAATAATGTCGAGTATCTTTTCATGTACTCTTTGGCCATTCGTACAACTTCTGTTGTATGGTAGACGTGTGTTAAATCTCTTCATCTGGAGGAAATGAGTCCTGAGAGGTTCTAGCATCCTCATCTAATTCAGTAGCCCACCCCCTAATTTATCTCCGGGCCCCATCTCAGACATAGTGATGCATCCTGAGGTTGGCTAGAATATTTTCCAGCACCAACTCTGGAGCAAGCAGAGTGCTTGAGGTCGAATTGTCATCTCTGCCTTTCAGGTGAGGAGTTTGATCCATCCCAGGCTCAGGGAAATCAAGTCACACGCCCGAAGTTAGACGGCGGGGATCTGGCAATGGGGCTGGGGAGCTCCGAAACCCGGCGCCACGCCCACTGCTTCCCCTGGTCAGTTCTTCAACGGGCCTCAAGGCGGCGCTATAGAGGGAATGGTAGATTCTAACAACCGGGTTTGATAAAGTTCCTCCTTCCTGGGTGCTTAGCAGTGCATCTCAATTTTAAGGTGCACACGAATCCCCCGGGGATCTTGTTAAAACGCAGCTCCTGATTCAGTTGGTTTGGAGTGGGGCTGAGGATATCCGTTTCCAACAAGCTCCCTGGTTTGAGAAGAATGGTCTTAAGAAGCACCAACGCGTGTGCGGTCGTTCTGGGAATTACAGAACGATGATAATAACGATGTTCACAATAATCACAGAAACAACCATTTTAGGTGGTTGGCAAGCGCCTGCCCCTGCATTTGTGCTTTGCCTTTACTGCATGCTCTCCTTCGGTGCTCCCGACAAGCCCGAGGTAGCGCACTGCATGCTCTCCTTCGGTGCTCCCGACAAGCCCGAGGTAGCGCCGTCTTCCAGGCTAGGAAACAGATGCTGAAAGATTCAGGCACTCGCCGGAGGAGATGCAGCCCAGAAAGTGGTGGCGCTGGGGTTTGAGCCCAGGGCTGGGTTTCTTCACTGCGGAGTAGACTCCGCCCAGGGCATGGGGCTCTGGAGAGCCGGCTGCAAGGCAGAGGAGTAGAGAGGGGAGCACTTCGGCGTCTGGAGATGAAGGGAGAGCGGGGCAAGGGTCAGAAAAGAAATCTGGGATCCTGGGCCGCCTCCCTCGAAACTCTTGACCCAGGAATGCTTGAATGCTAGCTTCCTCTCTTTTGCTCTGACTCTCTCTCAGTCCCATCTATCTATCATATCTTTATTTATCTATCTATCATTTGCCTATGCAGCCATCTATCTATATCTGTCTATCTGTCTATCATCCATATCTATCATCTATCTATATCTGTATCTCTATCTGTCTCTTACTGAGCCCCTCTTGCTCTCTCTCCAGCTCCCTAAGTCCCATTTTAACCCTTTCTCTATGGTTCTATGTTTCATTCTTTCTCTCTTTAAAGCTCTCCAAAGTGAGCTCTCTCTCTCTCATCTTGAAATCTCCTCTAGCCTCTCCGCCTTCCCTGCCCCTCCCCACCATCCCACTTCTCCTTGCTTTGCCCTATATTTGCTTTTGTTGGCTCAGGTCCTGTGGTTATTGGCCTGGGCTCAGGAACTCCTGCTTCCTTGATCCAAATCTCGTTTCTGTCATTTGCAAGTTGCAGAAATTGAACCAAATTCACTCGAGCTCCCTGCCCCTTGGCTCCTGACCTTTTAAGGGACTCTCTCTGAGGTTTCTGGCAGGATCTGGAGAGATACGACATGTAGTGAATGCAACGAGATGCCTGGCACTCAATAAATGATAGCTGTTGTCAGCATTCTGTTATTATTATTAATGACTGGTAACCCACAGCCAACCCCCCTGTAGCCACCAATTAGATGCTTATCTGGAGTGTGGAATGCATATAGGGAAGCCTCTCCCATCAATAAAATTGGGGCCACTCCTTGACCTTGGTTTCCAGCCAGGACTAACCACCCCAAGTGCCAAGGCACGTGGCAGAGAAGCACCTGCTTTCCAAGCCACACCCTCTGACTCCTTCCCCTTCTGAGTCTGAGAGCCTGGCCAGACCTGTCCACCTTAAGGGGCTACTGAATCCAGCAAGACGAGTCCACTCTGCACAGCCACATCTGGGTTAGGTTGAGTGTCCGATCTAACACGTCAAAGATATAAAATATCGTCAGAATGGGTTGGCCACAGAGAGGAGAAGCACATGGTGTTTCCCTCACCCGGTGAGGGCTGGGGGGTGGAGGGAGGCTCAACCACAGGGCACCGTCCATGCAAGGCATGGGTTTGCTACTTTGACAAGCTTGTTTTTTACTCTCTTTAAAGAGAGTATCACCAGGCTAGGTATCACCTGGTCATTGTCATCACTGGTTTGCACAGATCCCTCTTTTATTTACCATTCCTTCCTTCCTTCCTCCCACTGTCCCTCAGTCCTATAAAACATCTGGTGTGGTTCTCCTGTGCCTGTATTTTTACGCAATTGGCATTGGATTATACATCTCATTCTACTTTCCAAACAGCACTGTGTTTATAAGACCCATCCTCATGTAAGTGGCTCACACAGTCTGCCCCATTTGCATTAACTGCTATGTGGTAGCGTCACCCCACCTGTCAGCCCTCCCTGGTGATGGGCACATGACAGCTCCTGGCCCCTGGCACATCCTTGTACGTGTCCGCTTGTGGGTGTGTGTGAATTACTTTGGGGTGCATAGCCAGGAGAGAAACTGCTGAGTAATAGGGTGTGCATAAACTTAATTTGATAAAATGATGCCAGATCTGTATTTAGAGTTGGAGGCACCACACTCATCCCAGAAGTGTGGAGAATTCTAATGTCTTCACAGCTGTGTCAACACTTGGCACTATTCCCCCTTCTAGTGTCCTCCCATCTAACTGGTATAAAGTGATATCTCATTATTGTTTATACATTTATCTGATAACTAATGAACTTGAGCATCTCCTTATAAGCATGTTAGCATTTGAGTTCTGCTTCTGCAAATTGCCTGTTTTTGTCATTTGCTCATTTTCCCACAAGGGTGTCCATCTTTTTCTTGTTCATTCACAGGTGCTCTTTGCATATTGTAGGCATCAGTTCCTTGTCAGTTTTGGATATTACAATAACTTCCTCCATTCTGACAAATGTCTTCTTAACTGTCTATTTTTACCCTTTTAAAAATATAAATTCATAATTTTGATATAGTCAAGCTAATAATGTTTTGTCTTATAATTTCTGCTTTTGATGTCTTAAAGTCTTTCTGCTTGATTTTCTTCTATTAAGTTTATCTTCCACTTATTGGTCTTTAATACATCTAGAGTCCACCCTTGTGTGTAATGTTAGACAGGAATCTAGGTTTATTTCTCTCTGCACAGTGAGCTAGTTTTCTCTACACCAATTACTAAACGTACTGCCTTTTCTCCATTAATTTGGTTTGCTACCTTATCATATATTAATTCCCCACGTATTAAATGATATCATATTAATTTCCCAGGCCTCTTTCTGAGATCCCCTTTCTGTTTCACTGGCCCATGTGTCTGTTCTTGCACTAATAGCACACTTGAAAAAAACACAGCAATTTTGTCTTGTAGCATGTCTTCATATCTGGTAGGGCAAGAAGCTCATTTCTTGCACCACTACAGCTTTTTCCTACTCACCACTTACTCCACTGGGCAGGAAACAGTCACACAGACATCTGTCCCCCAATGGAGCCAGCCATGCTGGAAAGGATGCATCTTTATCCAGGAAAGGAAAGACAAGCCTGCTCAGGGGCTGTCTTAGCTCAGCTTTTGGTTTCTAAAAATTTCATTTCCCCATCCCACTCAATATCAAGTTAGCATACAAAACAACAAGTACTCCAACCCACAACCCCAGGGTTTTATTCTCCCAGTTCCAACCCAACTCTTTCAAGTCTGTACCTGCAGCAGGTGTTTAAGGCAGTCACCCTTGTTGTCCCATCTCTACCCTACAACTTTTATCCTCATGGTGCAAGGGGGCTGGTCTACCTCCACCCATCCACATCCCAGCTGAGAAGATGGGGAGGGCTGAAACGTAACTCTCTCATTTATCACTTATTGGCAAAAGAAAAAATTCCCAGGAAAACTGAACCAATAGGTGTCAAGTTACATGTTGTTGCTTGGAGCTGGACCCCATGGCCACCCAGCTGTTGGGGGAATATCTTTATCCAGGTCTCTTGCTACTCCGAGCAATGATTGGGCTCAGGCGGTAATGACATGGGGAGAGCAGATATGGGGTAGTGGCTGAGAGGGTGCACCTCACTGTATACCTGTGTGGGGTGATTGTGTCTCCATTGCACCCAGCTTGCTAAGCCAGACGAGTCCACAGAGCATCAGCTCCTGCCTCTGAGTCCGCACATCTGCCCACCCCCAAGCCTGCACTCACCTTGGCTGCTCCCCGGCTCTGCCCTCTGGAAGAAGAATCATGGGGCGGAGCGTCCATCCTTCCCTAAAGTCTTCAGCACAGTCTTAGCAAATGTTGCATCCACACCTTACCTTTAAAAGTTGTTGAGAAAACTAGAAACTACCCAAAGGCTCATTCATAGTCAAACATGTAAACTAATCATAGTACATTCACACAATGAAACACAATGGAGCAATGAGAATGAAACATTTCCAACTCCAGACAACAATTTGGATGAACCTCACGGATATAATGTAGAGTGAAAGAAGTCAGACACAAAATAATACCCTGTTTGATTTTATTTATATAAATATATTTTATATATTTTTATACATTTATAATTGACATTTATATTTTATTTATAATACATAATTTATGTTTTAGTTATATAATTATATCTATTTAGTTACAAAATTAACATAAAAATTATCGAATTACTTAGATTATTTATAAGTTATTTGTATGAAGTTCATAATCAGGCAAAACTAATTCATGGCGGTAGAAGCTGTTAATGTCGCTACACTGGGGGGTACTGATTGCAAAGGGGATCCTAAAGGATCTTCTGGGGGGGGGGTGGCTGGTCAAGTTCTGCTTCTTGAAGTGCTGGCTAACAGTGTGTGTTCTGTTTGTGAAAATTCTTCAAAATGCACACTTTAGTGTGCAACACCGAGTTAAATTGAAAGAGCGCTTGTGGCAGACACTGACAGCTGTTTACCCAACATCCATGCTTCACTCCTTCTCTGATAAGAAAATCCACCTTACTCAAGGAGCTGGCTCTCCCTGCCGAAGTTTCAGGTTTGGGAGGAGGAGCTGGTCCCCACCTCTGAAACTGAAACTTGATTGGTCCAAATCAGCCACGCTAATCCCATCCCCCTAGCCTGTGATTGGTTTACATAAGGACATGTGACCCAATTCTGGCCAATAAGAAAGAAGGAAATTCTCCTGGGGTGGTTTCTTGAAAAGTTTCCTCCTTCTCCAACACAGTTGTGAAGAAGAGGTGGCCACTTGCTTCCCCTGGATGTTCTGTAACTTGATAAGACCTTAGAACCGCTCTTGAGGATGAAGAATCCACATGAGGGAGAACAAGAGAAGCAGAGAGAAATGGAGCTGGACCCTGATGTCTTGTGCCTGTATCTGCCCTTTTCCTGGACTTCTTGGAATGTCAGATTAAAGCTTTCCTTACTGTCTAAGACCGTGTGAGCTTTCTCTTGTTTCCAAAAGCAGCTTAACTAACTCAGCATCATTTTGAAAGTGTGCTCAAGATTGCCCCCTAGCTAGGAAACTGCGCCTATCTTTTTAATTTATTTTTTTTACTATTCCAAACTTGAATTGCCTCTGCCACTTGGAATGATGCCACTACTTTCTGCCCCTATTTTTGCAGTACCTCACCAATCTACGGCAGTTTCGCCATGAAGGGACGGTGCATTGGCCAGTCAGTGTTCTGAACCCTGGCACCCTAACCTTTACGGAATGTCCCCCCAAATTGTCATGGGGACTTACAAATGGCTGGATACAAGGGATCGGATGGTGGTGGTGATGATGATGATATCGATCTTAATGCTTGCTTGCCTCACTTCTGGACTGTCAACCATTTCTCATCCTCTCTTCCTTGTTGGTAGAGACCGAAACCCATGATAGACTGAAAATGCTGCCTTTCTAGCTTCCCCTGCAGCTCGAGCATGGACATGGCACCCTTTCCAGTCAGTGGCCACTGTGACCCAAAGAGAAGTCTGTACTGGGGGGTGGAATGTGCCAGTTTGAATGTATTGTGTCCCCCAAATGCCATTATCTTTGATGTAACCTTGTGTGGGCAGACATTATCAGTGTTGATTAGATTGTAATTCTTTGAGTGTTTCTTTGGAATGCGCCCTACCCAGCTGTGGGTGATGACTCTGATTGGATAATTTCCATGGAGGTGTTGCTCTGCCCATTCGGGGTGGGTCTAAGTTGAGTCACTGGAGCCATATAAATGAGCTGACGGACAGAGGGAACTCAGTGCAGCTGTGAGTGATGTTTTGAAGAGGAGCTACAGCCAAGAGGGACAATTTGAAGAAAGCACAGGAGCTGCAGATGAGAGAAAGTTTGAAGACGGTCGTTGAAAGCACTCTTGCTCTGGAGAAGCTAAGAGAGGATAAATACCACAAGTGCAACTAAGAGTGACATTTTTGAGGAACTGCAGCCTAGAGAGGAACGTCCTGGAAGAAAGCCATTTTGAAACCAGAACTTTGGAGCAGACGCCAGCCACGTGCCTTCCCAGCTAACAGAGGTTTTCTGGATGCCATTGGCCATCCTCCAGTGAAGGTACCCGATTGCTGATGTGTTACCTTGGACACTTTATGACCTTAAGACTGTAACTTTGTAACCAAATAACCCCCCTTTTGTAAAAGCCAATCCATTTCTAGTGTTTTGCATTCTGGCAGCATTAGCAAACTGGAACAGCTGGATTCTGGGAAAGAATTTCTTTCCCAATGAAAAGAGCTCTGCCAGGAGAAACTCTCCCTCCTGCCTTTTGTCATGATTGTGTGAGGATGTGATGCCTGGAACTGTGGCAGCTATTTTATAACCACAAGGCTACAAGCCTGCAAGAAAATGCCAACATGTTTTCTTCCCCCTACTAGAGTGTAAACTCCAGGAAGACAGAGTTTTCATCAGCTTTGTTTATTACACTATCCTAAGTGCCTAGAACAATGCCTGATTCATCATAAGTGCTCAACAAATCACCACTGAATGAATGAGTGAATGAATGAGTGCAGAGGATAGTAGAGAAAAATGATAGAAAGAATCTGGTGTCATTTATGCATCACACCAGCCACGTTACTGCTTTCTCTTTGCACTTCTTGATATGTGTTGGGGATTGAATCATGTCCGCCATAAAAGGCCTGTTCAGGTTCCACCCTGGTCCTGTGGGTGTGAACCCATTTTAAGTAGGACCTTTGAAGAGGTTATTAGTGAAGGTGCCCAAACTGAATGAGGATGGACCTTAATCCCATATGGCTGAAGCTCTTCTAATGAAATGAAATGAACACAGAGAAACAGCCAGAAGCTGGACGTCAATGGAACCCAGAAGACAAAGGAGAAGATGCCACCATGTGCATGGCCATGTGATGGAAAAGCCAAGGAATCCCCAAGATTGCTGGCCAACCAGAAGATACCAGCCTCTGAAATCGCGGACCAATAAATTCCTTCTGTTACGCCAACCCATTGTATGTATTTGTTTTAGCACCTGAGAAACTAAAAAGTTACGTGAAATAATAAATTTCTTTATTACTTAAGCCACTTTTGGTTGGGTGTTTTGTTGCTGATAGAATTCTCTAATGTAATTCCTTTTCTAGAGTGTTCTGTTTCAATGTAGTCACTGGTGTGGCTTTCTTACCTTGTGCACCCCAAGAATCTCAGGGCTGAGTTGGCACGTGGAGATCGTTACATCCCAATCTTCCCATTTTATGGATGGAGAAACTGAGGTCTGGGGAGAGTGAAGGACTTTATGGAGGTCACTCAGAAGGTGCTGAAGACTAAAACCCATGTCTGTGGGTGTGTCCACTTCACTGACTGCCATGCCAAAACTTCTTAGGAGCATTGCCTTGCCACCTGCTATCGGCAAGGAGTTGTTTGGAGGATCCATGTCGTATGATGCATCTGTGCCTTCTTTGGCCACAGCTGATTAGACACGGAGTCTAAAGGTATCCTACCAGATTTCTCTTTCTTGGAACTGTGAACTAAGCAAAACCAGTAATTGGATCCTGTTAGCAGGGGGAAGGCAGGAGGATATATGGTAAGCCTTGGGCAGCTGACAGGATAAGGCCTCAGAGGGTGCCTCTGGAGAAAATCGGAAGAGAGAAACCCTGAGCAAAGATCATGGTGGGGGTGGGATGGGGTGGGCAAGCTTTCCCACAGGCAGCTGCTTCTGTCTTGACATTTTCCAATTTCAATTCACAGGTATTCTTTTCATAACCTGCCTCCCTTTTCTATTCTCACCAATAAGCAGCTCCATTTTGTTTCCTGTGCGAGTCAGAATGATAGTCTCAGCCAAGAAATCAGATCATATCAATATCTGGCTTAAAACCCTCCAATGAACTCCCATTCTCTTAGGTAAAAGAAACAGATGAGCTCTGCTTCCAGTCTCCCACACTCTCCCTCTCCTCCAGGTATAGTTCCTGAAAAATGCCCAGACTCATCTCAGACCCTGCCCTTGTTGTTCTCTGCATCTGAATCGTGGGCCACTAGCTAGTTGCACAGATAGTCACATTTCATCCTGTATGTCTCAGCTCAAATGCCAGCTCCCCAGAGAGGCTCCTTGTATTAATTTCCTGTGACTTCTGTAACGAGTTACATTTGTGGCTGAAAACAACACATATTTATTCTCTTTCAGTCCTGAAGGTCAGAAGTCCAAAATGGGTCTCACTGCGCTAAAATCCAGCTGTGAGCAGGACTGCATCCCTTCTGGAGTCTCTGGGGGAGAATCTGTTTCCTGGCCTGTTCCAGCTTCTAGAGGCTACCTGCATCCCTTAGCTCATAGCCCCTTCCTCCATCTTCAAAGCCAGTGGCACAGCATCTTCCAGTCTCTTTCACTCCTTCCCTCCTATTCCCTCTTACAAGGACCCCGGTGAATACCTTGGGTCCACCCAGATAATCTGGGATAATCTTTCCATCCCAAGATCTTTACCTTCATCTCATCTGCTGAGTTCCTTTTGCCTGGACAGAATCCAGGGATGAGGACCTGGACTCTTTGGGGAACATTATTCTGCCCCACAGTATAAATAGAACTCCCGCCCCAGTGGTCCTCTGTCCTCCTGCCCTTATTCTCGTTTTATTCGTGTCACTTACACGGTTATTGTAGAATATCTTCATTTATCTCTCTGTGCTTGTCCCCCTAGTAGAATCTGAGCAATGTGACTCAGGAACTTTTGTCTGTTTTGCCAACTGCTGTATCCCCAGTACCTGGTCAAAATTAGCCCCTAGATCAATATTTGTTCATAAAATGAAAAGTGGCTTGAGTGGGACTCTGTTTCTTGCAACGCAATAACCTGGAGGGGAGAAGTGATTGGTTCAGATCACCCGGCGATCAATTCAGTGCGTGTGGCAAGGAGAAGACCACACACGGGACCCACTTCTCCCTGAACACTTTATTTCTCAGGCCTGACTGGGGTCACAGCTGTAGAGAAGGGATGCACCCCTCTGGGGCCTGGAGAAGGAAGTTCTGGTGGGGAGGCTGAGACGCAGCCCCTGCCCTGGCCATTCTGGGAACTCCCCCCCAGGATCCAGCGAGAGAGACGGGGTATGTTGGAGAAGGGGGTTCCTGCTCCCAGGAGACATGGGGGAGGGGGCTGAAGAGCCAAACATCCTCAGGAAGGAACCAGAGTCTGGAAAAAGTGATCCCATAGTGGTGGGGGCTTGCTGGGGGAGCTGTCAGAAGGCTGTCCCCGGGCGGGCTTGTTAGTTAGACCTGATGGTGTCCTGGATCCACTTGGTGAATTGGCAGAGGTTGGTGTAGACGCCGGGTTTGTTGGGCTGGCCACAGGGAATGTCTCCCCAAGACACGAGGCCCTGCAGGCGGCCGTTGCAGACCACGGGGCCCCCGGAGTCGCCCTGTGGGGGAAAAAGGGAGGCCCAGAGGGGGGTGATGGTAGGAGGGAGATGTGAGAGGCCCAGAAAGACAGGGAGATGGAGCAGACCAAGATAGAAAGTCCAGAGATGAAGAGACCCAGACAAAGAACAAATTGGAGACACGGGGTGAAAGGAAAAAGGGGGAGACAAAGAGGGAGAGTGTTATTGACATTGCACCCCAAGTCTGCCCTTTAGAAACCCCATTTGTGTCTCTTATCCAGTCCCCAACCTCGGCTCTCAGCTTCTCTTTTCCCCAAACAGCATCATTTCCTGGGATCTATGATCCTTCTGCTCAATGCCCCCTTGCTTTGTCTCGGCTCCCTGGCTCTGTCTGTCTCCCTCATTGTGGTTCCCTCTGCCTGTCTGTCTGTCTCTCTCCCCTGCAGCCTCTGAATGCATTCTTCCTCCTTCTGGACCCTCCCATCCTTCCTCCCTTCCTCGTCCCTCGCCCCACCCTGGATGCAATCTGTCCTGTACTTAAACCTCACTTTCAATTCCTGCCCCTGGACCGGGGTCTCTCAACCTCAATCACAGCTGACATTTTGGGCTGGATGATTCTTCATTCTGAGGGGCTGTGGGGGGGTGTCCTGCATCGTGGGGTGTTGAGCAGCGTTTCCACCCTCTACCACCAGATGCCAGTCGCACCCTCCCCAAATGAGACAACCAAACATGTCTCCAGACATTGGCAAGTGCCCCCAGCAGGGTGCTGTGCAGAATTACCTCCACTGCCTTGGACTAATTTGGGTTGCTTGTCCTTAATTCCCTTCAGTTCTGTGATTACCCTTCTATAGTAATATTCACCACCCTTTACTGTCCTTTTTTATTTATGGTATTCAAAATATGAATAACCCCACGTATAACCTGGTATTAATTTTAAGAAACTGGCTTTGGTCTCCATTAGAACACACAGTCTCAAGGAAGAAGAGCTCAGCTGTCTGGACATCTAAATGTCAGCTTTCTTATGGTTTAATTTTTCTAATTTTTTTGTTTTTGTTTAGTATCCCTCTTCTTTCTTTTGAAGGAAGTTACTTACCAGCTATGAGCCTCCAGTTCATTGTCTATAAAATGGGACTACTAATAATGGTTAAATGAATTAATAAGTTGATCCATGTAAGCTGCTTAAAATAGTGTCTGGCAATTAGCTGCTATTATTACTATATTATTATAACAATAATTATTTCTTGCTTTATCTTTTAACAGCCACATCCAGAGCATACTTGGGTATAAATAGAAACTTGACATCTGCAAAGACAAGGTACTACCTTTGGCTACAGCAATGCTAAATGGTTTAAAATGCTGGAATTCGAATTAAATGTCCTTGCTTCTGATAAAAATCCCTCTGCCATTCCACCCCTCTCTCCCACATCCAGCTGTGTGTGCTTACAGTGTCAAGTGGGGACAGAGATGAAATTGGGGGACCTGGGAAGTTTCTGCAATGGTCAGGTCTTTAAAATCTTTGGGAGAGCTTTGCACAGTGATTAGAATAGGACTTAAGTGCTGCTGCCCAAACCACTGATGCCATGTACATTCTGCCAAGCAGAGGGTTTGTTAATTTACCTCCCTCTAAAACCCATGGGGGTCTGGGTACAGAGGAGAGTACTGGTCCCTTGTAACAGTTTAATTTCTGTCTTCCCCCACAGGCATTACTTCCATGAGAAGAGAAGCTCTAGGTTACCATGTTTTATTTTCTGCACACCCCTTACCACTCTTTTAAATTAGCCTATCTGTGCAGTTTCCTGACCATAGGTGTTAACTTTATGCATGTATATATTTACCTTTTTGCTCCTCCAGCCCTATCAACAACTTTGCAACCAATCCTCCATATTAAATATTCTCTTTTTGAAATGCCCAACATGGTTTGTTTTCCTTCCTTATGATGTCTCACTGGTGTTTGTTGGAAAACTGTCCTATTATACTGCTTTGGTTGGGACAAGACACTTACCTGCCATCTGCCTGAAATTTGCCAAAATAAATAGACAAATCTATGAAGTCTGTTATGTGAAGGGTATCCCCTTAGATGTGGTATGTTTATATAGTACACAACCTGCACAATCATACAGAACAGCCCTGATCTCTCCTTCAAGACCTTTGCCATCTAATACAGTAGCCATTAACCACACATGGCTACTGATCACTGGAAACACAGCTAGTCCAAATTAAGATACACTGCCAGTATAAAATGCACCCTGGCTTTCAAAGACATCATATGAAGCAAAGAAAGTAAAATATCTCATTCATCATTGTTTCATATTAAATACATTTTGAAGTGATGGTATTTGGATATATTGAATTAAATAAAATGTATTATTAAAATTAATTCCACCTGTTTCCTTTGCTCTTTTAATGTGGCTGCTAGAAAAAAAATTTAATGCCCATGTGTGGCTGACATATTTCTATTGGACAGAGCTGCTCTGAAATACCAGCTCCATGAAAGCAAGGAGTTCAGGGGTCTTTATTGCTTTGATCCTCCCTGGAGCCTCATCACAGTTCCAGGTTACACCACCAGCCCTCAGTTGGTATCTGCTGAGTAAATAGGGACGTCTCGAGGCCTCACCTGGCAGGAATCTCTGCCAGCCTGGTCCCCTGCACAGAACATGGTGCGGTCGATCTGGTTTGGGTAGGCTCGCCTGCATTGTTGGTCACTTAGCACGGTGATATTCAAGCACTGCAGCACACCGGGGAAGTTCGCTGCCAAACAGAGACATGCAGAGCGGGGCCATATAAGAAGTGGGGAAAGGCAGGGCGGTGCAGGGAGGGGGAGAGGGAGAGGAAGAGGGAGAAGGCACGCCTGGCCTGGGGCTGGGGTGCTCACTCTGGGGGCTGCTGGTTGTTCCCCAGCCAGACACGGTGCACCTGGTCCCAGCGGTCGGACATTGGGAGGAGATGTTAATGGGCCTGACATCCACAGTCTCACGGACTCTTCTGTTCATCTTGATGAGCATGAGGTCGTTGGAGTGGCCAGGGCGGGAGTAGCTGGGGTGGGGGATGGATTTGACCCCCATGAAGAGCTGCTGCCCAGCTTCGTACATGGGTGACCGGGAGGGGTGGCCCAGGCGAATGCTGAAAATCCTGAGGAAGAATCTCCATCAACCCTGATCCAATACCAGCTCTAACCCCAACCACTACTCCAAACCCATCCCCATCTCGTTCCCAACTCTGACCCCAAACCATCAACATATGTTTTCCCAACCCAAATCCAAGTGTCCCCAGCACCATCCATCACTTTGACCAGAACCCCATTCTCAACACCACATCTATTCTCAATCCCAACCCCCTCTTTCTCCCTACTCCCTTCCAATGCCCACCCACTCACAGTTCTAGGAGTCAAACCTAATCCCAACCCAAACCATCTATATCTGTATTTCTCACCTCCAACCCATCCCATCTCCAAACCCAACTCTAACCCCAGCCATAATCGTTTCCCCACCACCCAGTCAACACTTGGGTTCCTAACGCCAAGTCCAGCCACCCCCATCTCCATCCCTAACTCTTACTCTACCTCCATTCTCTTCCCCACCCCCATCGCCAATTCTAGAGACAACCCCAACCCCAATTCCATCTTCATCCCAAACCCAAACCCAAAATCCAACCCGTGGCTACTCTAACTCCCATTCCGCAACACAGCGCCCTCCCCAACTCCGTGCTTAAACCTATTCCCAACTCCACCTCCTCCTCCCTCATCGCCGACCCACGCGCCCTCCCCTGGCCCCTGTCCAGCCCCGGCCTGGGAGCCCCCTCACCGCTTCCAGCAGTGCGCGGCCGTGAGCAGCCACTGCGGGGCCACCAGCACCGCCCCGCAGTAGAGGAGGTTCGGCCGCAGCAGCAGCGCCGCCTGCCAAGGCCGGGAGCGCCGCCCGCAGTCGGACCCGTTAATGATGCGGCTGCTGCTGCCGTCCTCCGGCTGGGTGTCATCCGCGGCCGCGTCGCCGAGGTCCCGGCTGCGCCCAGAGGTCCCGGGGGCAGAGGGGCTTTCGCAGGCGTCATTCTCGCTGGCGCGAACGGGCTCTGGGGACATCGCGTGGGAGAGGCGGGGCTCAGAGGCGGGGCTCGGACGGGGGGAGGAGCTTGGGGTTCGGGGGCGTGGCTCGGAGGCAAAAGAGGATGTCCCAGGGGGGGCTAGGGCCCAAGGGGGCGGGGCCTGGGCTTAAGGGCGGGGCCAGAGATCTAGAGGAGGGACCGCAAAGATCAAGGCGGGGGGCAAAGCCAGGTTTCAGGTCTCGAGACTGGACTCTGGACTTCCAAGATTCCTGGGTGTGGCTAGAGGGTAAAATTTGAGTTCAGGATTCTTGGGCAACCTCAGTGGAGGAACCACGGCTTAGGGGGTGGAGCCTGGGGATGCGCCTGAGCTTTAGGGGTGTGTCCTAGCTCGGGAAACGGGGTCCGGCTTCAGTGAGTGGGGGTCAGGCCTGGAAGCGGCAGACCCTGAGATGGGGGTAGCAGGGCCTGACCGGGGTCAGGGCCAGACACACCAAGGCCTGGGGGGAGGTTGAGGAGAAGGGGTGGAGTGAGCGAGGTTGTGTGAGCCAGGCTGGTTGTCTGAATCCTCCGACACAGACGCCGTTCTGAATCCTCCTGTCATCACCCGCTTCCCACGCACGGACCCGCCCGACTCAGTCACCAGCCACCCCAGAGTCCATTCATTGATCCACCTGCTTATTCACGACTGTGCCAGTTTGGATGTATTATGTCCCCGCAAATGCCTTTATCTTTGATGCGATCTTGTGGGGGCAGACGTATTAGTGTTGAATAGGTTGGAACATTTGGATTAGGTTGTTTCCATGCAGATATGACCCACCCAACTGTAGGTGATAACTCTGATTAGATAATTTCCATGGAGGCCTGGCCCCACCCATTCAGCGTGCGCCTTGATTAGTTTACTAGAGCCGTATTGTAAGAGCTCAGACAGAAGGAGTTCACAGACAGAAGGACCTGAGAGCAACTGAGAGTGACATTTTGGAGATAGCTGCAACTTATGGAGACATTTTGAAGACAGCCATTGGAAGCTGACACTGACATTTTGGAGAATGCCATTTTGAAATGTAAGCTGGGAGCAAGCGGGTGCCAGCCTCGTGTCTTCCCAGCTAACGGAGGTTTTTGGTCGCCATTGGCCATCCTTCACTGAAGGTACCCTGTTGTTGATGCCTTACCTTGGACACTTTATGGCCTTAAGACTTTAACTTTGTAAACAAATAAACCCCCTTTATAAGAGCCAATCCATTTCTGGTGTTTTGCAAAACGGCAGCATTAGCAAACGGGAAAAATGACCCAGAGAAGCCAAGTCCTGGCTCAACCTTCGTGCACATGCAGCCTCAGAGAAGCACACACAGCCACTGTCACGCAGAGATGCATGCGGTGGTTAGAGGCCCACGATCTCCACGGGGACAGCTACACGCACAGCTCCGTCTTGTGGGTCCTCAGGTGCACACACGCAGGGGCAGTTGTAGATGCAGGTGGCCTTACAGTGTCCCACCCACTCACAGTGTCTGTGCCACACCCACGGCCACCTGTGTGGATGTGCAGCTGCTTGCCACACACACTTCTGCACACGAGCACATTGATGGTTACACAACGACAAGATTACACTTGGGACATTTGGATGCTCAGATCCAGCATGGGGACCTAGCGACCTACACTCACACAGTGGCCTTCTCATAGCCACAGCCATTTCTGCACACTCAAGCCCTCGAGGCAGGGATGGGAAAACTCCAGCACAAACCTGCACAGTCTCATACACACAGCAGCGATCACAGAGCAGGCCCCCAAAACACACAGTCACAGTCCATCACTTAGACCTAGAACCTCAAGCAGCCACACAATCAGCAGCTGCAACAGTGCCATCACAAACAGCTACCTGTAATCGCACAGCCCCGCATCTTCGTGGTGGTAACCACTTTTTGTTACACACTATCTCATGATAGAGGGCCAGGAAGCCTGGATACCTGCAACCACACAAAGCCAAACAGCCATATTCGGAGCCACACAAGCAGTAGTCCCCACGGGGACACGTGCAATCACCCAGGACAGCCGAGAGGCACACCCAGTCTTAAATGCACCCGCACCCAATCACACAATCGCACACAGCCTCAAAGGGCAGTGCCAATAGCAGCAGACAGTTCCTTGACGTGAGAAACGCCACATACACACACATAGGATAAGGCCATGTATAAACAATCACAAACGCCACCGCATCCAGTCACCCGCACACACGCAAGCACACGCACCGTCTCAAACACACGCACCGTCTCAAACACACGTGACAGAAGCCCCAGCGCCCCCGCGAGCACCCGGCCTCAGCAGCAGCAGTTCCCGACGCAGCCGCATAAAGTCCCACGGCCCCTCACATAGCAAAATCACACGAGCCCAGAGTCAGCCGCGGACCTCGGTCGCCCAGTCCCGGAGCCCTGCTCTGTCGCCCGGAGTCGTCCCCACCCCCTCCCCTCCCCTCCCCCGGGGTCGGGCGCCCAGAGCCTCAGGGACCGTCTCCCACCAGGGCGCGCACATGCGGGGGTTCTGGTTACCTGTGAACCCCAGGATTAGGGCTGCGATCAGGGCGCAGGGCACCCAGAAGCGTCCCGCTTTAGCCATGGTCACTGCACCTGGGGCGGGAGGAGGCACAGGTGAGTCAGGGAGCCCTGAGCGCACTCTCCTCTCCCCTGCCCCATTTCCCCCGGGCAGAGAGGGCCTAGGAGCCACCTCCCCACCATCGGTGCTGAGTTGAGACCCAGGAAAGACAGCGTTCAGGAGGGAAGGGGAGAGAGAGATCGAGAGAGATCGAGAGAGAGAGAGATCTCCCCCCACTGCCTACTGAGGCCCCCCCCACCCAGGCCTCACTCACCAGCCGCGTCCCCCGGGGCGGTGGTAGTGGGCGCCCTCTCCCAGCTCAGCCTGCGGGCTTAGGACTGAGACCCGCACCGGGCTGCCGCTGCTTCCTCCTGGGCTCGCAGGCACCGGGCCTGGGTTATAACCACCCACTGTCCCCCGGGGCGCATTCCGGGGTGGTGAGGCGCCCTGCCGGGCCTTAGCAACACCTCCAGCTGCCTCCCCTCACCTCCGCCCCAGAGCACCCCCCGCCCAGTTCGGAATGCCATGGCTCCCTGGCCGCTGGCCCGGAGGATGGAGAGGGGTCTCAGAGGGCAGGCCCTCCCCTCCCCCATCCCCACCAGTCCCCTCGCCAACGCTGGGTCCCTCTTGGTTCAAGGATTTTTTTTTTTTTCCCTTTCTTCTCTGTACCTGACGCTCATTCCACCCCTCTCTGTCCCCTCTCCAACTTTTTTCTCTTTCCAACTTTGTCTCTGTTTCCAAACCCTTCTACCTTTCCATCTCCCTGTGGAATCACCCCCCTGCGAACTTTCTAAGTCTCTTTCGGTACGTGGTACCCACTAACTATGTTTTTTTTCTTTTTGGTCTCTCTCCCCCCACCCTCTCTATCTTTGGATTCCCGTTTCTTTCTCTCCGTTTCCATGAGTCTCTGCCTTCCTTTTTCTCTCCCATTTTGTTTTTGAGGTTTATGTGTATCTCTGTGATTCTCTCCTTTTAATGGTTCTGAAATGCTGTATTTGTTAAGTGTACCTTAGAATTCTCAAGCCTTTATTTGCCCTTATTTCCTTTCTGCTTTATTTTTTTTTTTACAACTTTATTGAGGTATAACTGAGCTACAATAAACTGTGCATATTTAAAATGCACAATTTGATGGATTTTGAGGTGAGTGTGTGTATGTTTATATAATATACCCATCAGACCATCACCACAGTTAAGAAAATGGACCTATCTCCCCCAAAAGTTTCCTGGTGCCTCTCTATGGGACCCTGTGATTCTCTTTTAATTTCTCTGTATATTTCCTTCTCTGTCTCTTGATGTTAGGTCTCTTTTCTCCGTGACTCTCATCCTTCTTAGTCTCTTTCTTTCTCTGTTTCTGCTTCTGTGACGCTATCCTTCTCTTCCTCTCTCTTTCCACCTCTTTCTCTCTCCCTTCCCTCTCTCTGTGCAGCACTGGCTCTTAGTATCTGTATCTCTGAGTCCTTCTGTCTCTCTGTCTCCCCTGCTCTGCATTTTGGGCAAAACAGACTCAGGCCACTTCACAGAGGGACCCTGCAGGCCCCTCTCCTGCCCCATGCCCTGGAGCCAGGTCAAAATGTGGAAAGGGGCAGGGTTGCAGTCTGGTACCACAGATGCCTCGGCCAGGCTGACGGAGCCAGGCGTGGGAGAGAATTGGGCAGGGCCATCTGTGGATGAGGAAAGAGGTCAGAAAAGGGGGCGGGTGCTCCTGGGCCTTTGGGAAATGGGACATTGGGTGGGGAGGCCGAAAGGTGGCTTCCCTCTCCTGGAACCCTCTCCTGGGGCTCCTTTTCTCGGCCTCTTTTCCACTCTGGATCTGCTTTCTCTCTCTCTGCCCCCAATTTCATCTCTCTGCACCTGTCTCTAATGTTTCTGCACATCCCTGTTCCCATTAGGATGTAAGCACCAAAGGTTTGTTCAACACAAGTTTGTTGAGCCCCTACTGTGTGCCAGGCTCAGTTCCAGCCACAAAAAATCTGACAAAGTCCAAGATGCCTAAAGACACTGCCCTCCATTGAGCTCACATTCCCTGAAGACAGGGACAAGGCCGTCTTGCTCACCTCTATAAACCAGCACCCATTAAACAAGTGGCTTTTGAGTCCTTGGGGGTGGTTTTTGTGCACAAGAAAATAAAAAAACTATTCAAGGTTTGCTTTGACTATGGAAATAAAAATTTCATGCATTAAACTGACAAATCCAGCAACTTACTTCTTCCCAAGTCTTTTAAGTTCACTTTGTAAACCTTTTCCTCTAGATATGTCTTAACAGTTGTTTTTATGGGGACTTCAAAATTAACAGTTGCTTTTATGGGGTCTTTAAAGTGATGTTTGGTCCCAATTAAATGCCTTCAAACATTTTCAACTACATGTCTAAAACCAATACGTACAATCTCTTCTGGAAGTTCTTCAATTTTTAGACAAATCCTTCAGTATTGAAGTAAGTTTATAATCTAAATATATTTGTAACTTTATATGCAAGTTGATAAATCTAAATATATTTATATATCTAAATATATGTAAGCTTATACACCTAAATAAATTATAGTTATAGATACAACTTTTATATTATAATTATAAATATAACATAACTGTCAGTGTTTTATTCTTTCAAAGATTCGAATACTGGTTATAAACTTGGTATAATTCCAACTTAAAAATCTCAAATCAACTGCATATTTCAAGCTGGAGTCACAAGGCTGTTGCTACAATAGGTCAAATTCTCTTAAGCATACAAGCACAGAGCTTAAATATCAAATGCACAGAACTTCCATGTCAAACAATTATTCATATTAAGAGTTGGATCTTTGAACATTTCAATGCTCAATTCTAAAACATGTCAGAATTGAAAGAAGACTTCAGTATAGCAGACAGGCTGTGAACCCAGACTCTGGCACCAGCTCACCTGCATTCAAATCCTGATTCAGCCTCCTATTTGCTGTGTGACCTTGGCCAAACCATTGGCCTTCTCTGTGCCTCAGTTTTCTCTCAGGCTTGCTGGGGGGATTAAATGAGTTATTGTGTGTAAGTCACTTAAAGCAATGACTGACAGGTGCTAAATAAGTGTACCATCATCATCGTCATCACCATTATTATGTGGTCACCATTATTATTATCCATTCAGGAAGACAATTCCCTCTCAATTAACTGAAATTAATTTTGATTTGAACATTGATTGTATTCCTCCTGGTGACCCTGATGAATTTCTTGGCCCTATTTATTGTAAACTTGTATAGGTAGCTGGTGTAGAGAGAGCCAATCAAGGAGGACCCAGGTCATTCACTTAACTTAGTATTTCCATCTATTTGCAAAAGTCAACCAGCCTTCCCATGATGCCCCTTGATAAAAGTTCACAATTTCTTTGGTTCTTAAGCCACGTCAGTGTGCTTTCTTTCCAGCACATAAGACCTTTGAAATTGAGGGGTACTGCTCTTTCATATACTCGCTCTGTCTTTGGACCTCATAACTCTGATATGGTAAAAGGACACACAATTGACTTTGGATAGCTCCTCTTGTTTAATAATTTCTGTTCTGGTTTGCTAAAGCTGCCAAAATGCAATATACCAGAAATGGATTTGCTTTTATAATGGGGGTTTATTAGTTCACAAATTTACAGATTTAATGCCATGAACACACCCCAATTAGGCACCAAAAGGACGATACCTTCTCTGAAGAAAGGCCAATGGCGTCTGGGGTTCCTCTGCCACATGGGAAGGTGCATGGCCGCGGTCTGCTGGGCCTCTCCCGGTTTAGCTTCTGGTTTCCGTGGCTTTCTCTAAAATGTCCCTGAGCTTCTGTCTTAGCGTCTCTTTCAGCTTCCCCAGGGGGGAACTCCGAATTACATATCTTAGCTTCTCTGGGCCCTCTCTCTCCCCGTGAGCTCTCTTAAAGATTAAAGTAGACTAACTGAGACTCACCTTGAATGGGCGGGGTCACATCTCCATGGGAACAATCTAATCGACAGGTCCCATCCACAGTAGGTCTGCCCCCTCAAGATTGGATTAAAAGTACATGGCTTTTCTGGGGGTACATAATAGATTCAAACCAGCACAACTTCCAACCTATTCTGATCAGTGCTGGCGAATGAAGTTTGCAATATATCTGTTAAATAAATGGATTATCATCTTTGATTCTCCCTGTTCCTAAATATTTCTCTGTTCCTAACCCCTGCCCCCATGTCGGCTCTCTTTCGTCTCTTTCTGCCCCACCTGCCTCCTTGGGAGGACTCCTGGCTTAGATGCTTTTCTGTCTTCCTCAGAGGGGGTACATTGGGTGTTGTAAGAACAGGAGGACTCTCTGGGGATGGGGACAGGCCTGGGGTTTGGGGGCAGAGGTGTGTGTATTGGTTTGGTGTGTGGTGCACATGGTGGGGGCTGGGGTGAGGAAAGGGGGAACCCCAGAAAGCACTTAGAGGTCCGGGTCCTTTCCAGGCTCTGCCTACCAGCTAGCCTCATTTCTACAAGACCTCCAGTCTCCCCTGCATCTTTCCCATCCACCTACCTTTGAATGGACCCTGTGAGAGCTTTCCATTTCTCAAGCTGTCATGGTGCCTTCAGGATCAAGTACAAGTTGTCTGCCTGCCACTCGAGCCTGGCATCACCTTCCATTGACCTATATTTCCAGCGGAGTCACCCACTCCTCCCACCTCCCACCCCAACCTCCACCATCCTGAATGACTGGCCGTCTCTGGGGCACCCCAAGTGTCCTCAGGCCTCCAGGCTTTTTCCATATTGTTTCCTCTTTGACAACACCATCCATCCAGCCTTCTGCACTTGGTGAACTCACCCCCAGCCTCTCTTTTCCAGCCCTCCTGGCCCTGACTCCAGCTCAGCCCTCATCTTCTCCCCCTGAACCATCACCTCAACCTCCTCCCCAGCCTCCTCTCTGGTCCATCCCACACACGGCCCCAGAGATGACCCTGCTGCTCCCTTGCTCACACTCCTCCCATGGCTCCCCAGTGCCCTCAGGAGAAAGTCCCAGCCTCTCAGCCTGGCATTCAAGGTCCTTTTGGAGTCTGGTCCCTGCCATCCTCTCCCATCTTCTCTGCTCCTATCTTGTCCACACGCAGTGGTCCCCAGACCCTCTCACTTCCCTGCTTTTGCTCCTAGAGTGGGGTGTAGGGGAGAGAGACATCCCCAGGGGGTTTGCACAAGCTGGAGGCCTCAAGGATGTCTCCTTGGAGGACAGGAAACTTCAACTGGGCAGGAAAGGAGAAATAAGCATCTCAGGGTTTCAGAGGGGCAGAAGGGGGATAAAAGCAAAAGGCACTATCAATAATAAAATCCACTCTTTATTAGGCATTTGAGATGTGTGCACATTTGAAGCCTTGAATCCTTCTAGCACAGTGACCCTCTTACAAAGAAACTACTATTATTAACTATTTTACAGGTGAGAAAATCTACACAATGTATGAAAACATTTCTCCAGGGTACACAGCTAGTAAGTGGCAGAGCTGGGATCCTTAAGCATCAAGGATCAAACCTGGGCAGGTGGGGAGGAATGGGAAGGAATTGGTAATAGATATTCTGGAGCCTGCCAGTGGGTTTGTGGGGCGAGAGTTGGGTGTCACATGGGAGAGTCACTTGGCCTGAATAGTTTTTCGGATCCAGTTGACATATCTGCAGACATTGGTATAGACGCCTGGCTTCTCCTTTGATCCACAAGGGACATTACCCCATGATACAAGACCCCGGAGACGGTCTCCACAAACCAAGGGTCCCCCAGAATCACCCTGTGGGAAAGAGGGAGAGTTACATTCAGAAACCCAGAGAAAGAGGGAAAGACAAAGAGGCAAAGACAGACAGAAGGAGACACAGAGATGAGAGAGAGAGAGAGAGAGAGAGAAACTCAGAGATTGAGAGCAAAACTCAGGGACAGAGAGACAGACAGGCAGTATGACACACAAAGTCACAGATGAACGAAGAAGGAGAGAAGCTGAAGGAGATACAAGCATGTGAGGAAACAGAAGCATGAACCCACGATCCAAGGAGGCGAAGAGGAAGAATGAGAAAGGAACAGACAGAAGTTAAGAATGGAGTGTGAAAGGTGTGGAGAGAGCAGACGTGCAGAGGGAGAGAGAGGGAGAGAAGAAAGAGGGGGAGGGACAGCAGGAGAAGGAGGAGGAGAGGAAGAAGAAGATGGGGGAGGAGGAAGAGGAGGGGAGAAAGGAGGGGAAAAGAGAGAGAGGGGAGAGAGCGAGAGCAGGAAAATGAGAGGGTGGTCGTGGTGCAAAAAACATATCTAAAGGTTCTGGCAAAATAGCCAGTGGCACCAAAAGGGCGGCAGGGAGATACAGGGAAGATGAACTACAATAAAACACAGGGGAGGGAGGAGGGGAAACAGGAAAAGAGAGACCCAAGCAGAGAACAGTTACACTCTCCGCAGGCGCACCGCTCTACCTCTTTCCTGAGGACGGTCTCAGGAAAGATGCTTGTCTGCCTGTCCTTCCTCTGCCTCCCATCTGCTCTTTCTTTGCACTACTCTGTCTGTTTCTGTGTCTCTCTGTGTCTCCCTCTCCCTCTTGGCTGGTATCTGTGTGCCCTTCAATGTCTTGGACTCAGCTTCAGCAGAACTTGGGGGAAACCCAAGTTGGCAATGTTTGGAGTGGGATGGCGTCCCCTTCTCTCCCCAGGTAGGGTCCCTCCCCTCCAGAGCTTGGTTGTCTCCGGGTAGGACATGTGGGAGCCTGTTTGAGGAAGATCTGACCCCTCACAGCACCATGGCCCCCTCCCTCTTGCTCTCTGCATTTCTTCCTCTCTGCTGGCTGTGCCCCCACCTGACCCCAGCTGTGTCTCTGTCTGTCCGATGGAGTCTTGCCCCCTTTTCCTGCCTCCGATGGTCTCCACGTGTCTCTGTAAAGCCCATTTTGGTCTGTGTGCCTCCCCTCCCCACTCCTGACTCTGGCTGCGTTTTCATGTGTCTGTCCCAGCCATGCACCTGGCAGGTCCTGGTTGCCTCACCTGGCAGGAGTCCTTCCCAAGCTTCTTATCCCCAGCGCACACCATGTTTTCAGTGATCTGGTGGGGGTAGGCCTGCTCACACTCTCCACGGGGCACCAGGTGGACCACCGCACACTGGATGGTGTCGGGGAAATCACCTGCAGAGGGACGGACCAGGCTCACACTATACCCCACCCTCCCTGAATTTCCTACACTCCCGCCTGGTTTCTCCATAAGTTCCCCCACCTCGTGCCCCTGCAGTGATCTTCCATCCACTATAAATCCTCCCCATTGGTCCCTATTTACCATTGGTTTCTCTCATCCTATCTGTCACTCATTCTTAAACCCATCTCCATCATCCCTCCCTCCTGATTGGTCATTCTTTCCATCACTCTTCCTCCAATTGACCTGTCTTCCTCATTAACCCTGCCTTCTCTGAAAATCCTCATTTCTTACTGGTTTCCCCTTTCTCTTAAGTCTTGTCTCTACTTGTCTCTCTTCCATTGGTCCCACCTTTGTTGGTTGTTCCAGTTGACCTCTAGGACTCTTCCACTGGCCTACTCCCCCTGGCCCATCACCCACCGGCCCACTCCTCCAGCCCATCACCCACTGGCCCACTCTCCCGGCCCATCACCCATTGCCCTGCTCTGCTGTCATGCTCCCACTACTGACCATCTGCTGTCTTGCCCCAGCCCAGGATGTGGCAGTTGGTGTTGTCAGCCGAGCAGTCCCTCTCCAGGGGCAGGGGCTGGATGTGTTCAGAGAGTGTGACTGGATGTTTCAGGTACAACAGCATGATATCCTGGTCATGGGTGGCCGCGTTGTAGCCTGGGTGGATCACAGTCTTGACCACAGAGCTCTGCTGCTGGGAACTCTCCCTTTGCTGAAGGTTGTGTTTCCCCAGGAAGACCTGAAGATTCCTGGAGAGGAGAAGAGCTAAGTCTCACCTGGGGCTCTGGGGCTGCAGCTGAGGCTCCAGAGGGACTGGAGGGTGGTGCGGAGCACCATAAAGCATCCAACCTGCTCCTCCCGCAGTCTTCCCCAGCTCAGTAAATGGCCATTCCATCCTTCCAGTGGCTCAGGGAAAAACCTAGGGGCTGTTCTTGACTCTATTTCATGCCTTCACACCCAAGCTGCCAGTAATCCTTTTGGCTCTCCCTTCAAAGTATATACAGAATCTGACTTCTCACCCTCTCCACCACTACCCTCTTGTCCCAACCTTCAACAGCCCTCACCTGGACCATAGCCTCATCTCCTCATTGGACTTCCTGCTTCTGCCTTTGCCCCTACAGTCCATCCTCCATACAGCAGACAGAGATAATTTCAAAAATGTAAGTCAGTCTGTCTCTTCTCTGCTCGGAGCTCTCCCATGGCTCCTGTTTCTCTCAGAATAAAAGCCAAAGTTCAGGTCCCACCCCATTCAAGACGGCGGAGAGAGACGTCTCAGGCCCCCAAAGAAGCTTAGAACGACCAGCAAGAGCTGGCAGGAACATCTTTCTCAAAGCTCCAGAAAACAGGTAAAGGGCTGCAGAAACAGGGTGAACACTGAATCAAGAATAAGGCCACTCAAAAGTGGTGGGACCTCATGGCACCTTGGCTGACCCCTCCCTCGCCCCTCACCAGCTTGGCAACAGTAGCTCTCCTGCACATGCTGGGAGCTTGTGCGTCTGGCCCAATCTGTCTGGTGGTGACCTGAGAGACTCACCATCCCAGAACTTGCCCTGTGTGCAGACAGTGCTCACAGAGCTCTGTGGGAGAGAAGTCAAGTGGCTGCTTGGGGGCAAGGGACTGCTGGCTGTGGGGCTTACAGTGCAGCGCCTGGGACTGTGAGGAAACCATCTCCTAGGGAAGAGGAACATTTGGAACTGGGTAAATAGGGGCATTCCTAGGATGAAAAGCACCTGCCCAAGTCAAGATGCATGGGCAGAAAGGATCAGGGAGGCCCGTATGCTTTGGCTCTGAACTATTCTCTAAATTCATTATATGGATAAGCCCTGAAGGAGATTGCTAGCAAGTGTCAATCTGCAAAGATTGGGAAAGGTGTTTTCTTTTTTTTTTTCCTTCTTTTATTTATTTGTTAACTCCTGGCCTTCAAGGAAAGCTCTGTCATAACACTAGCTGGAAACAAGTGGAAAGAACAGATGCCTCAGAGTCTAAATTCCACCAATAACACATTAAGATATCAAAACGTCCAGGTTTCAACAAAAGAATACAAAACATGCAAAGAAACAAGAGGCAAGTGCCCAGGCAAAGGAGAAGATTAAAGCATCATCATCAGAGAGGAGGATCAGACCTGGGACATACCAGACAAAGACTTTTAAAAAATGATCCTAAATATGCCGAAAGAGCTAAAGGAAGTCAGGAAAGTGATAGATGAACACAAAGAGTGTCAATAAAGAGATAGAAATTATGGAAAGGAATCAAACAGAGCAGAAGACCCCATTAACAGAAATAAAAAATTCCCTAGAGGGGTTCAGCAGCAGACCGGAGCTGGCAGAAGGAAGAATCTTGAAGATAAGACAATTGAAATCATCCAGTGTGAGGAGCAGAAGGAGATAAAAATAAAGAAATGTAAACAGCCTGAGGAACCTGTGGGACACATTTTGGTAATCCCAGGTTGAGAAGAAAGAAAGGGGCAGAGAGATATTTAAAAAAAATGGCTGAAAAGTCCCAAATTTAACAAAAGACATGAATATGCATGTCCAAGATGCTCACCGGACTCCAAACAAGAGAAACCCAAATAGATCCACACTGTGCCATGTTATAATCAAGCTGTGAAAGGCCGAAGACAAAGAGAATTCTGAAAGCTGCAAGGGAGAAGCAACATGTGACACAGAAGGGAGCGTCTAAAACTTAAATGCTGATTTCTCATCAGAAACCGTGGTAGCAAGAAGGCAGAGGGAAGACATATTTAAAGTGCTGAAAGCAAAAAACTGCCAACCAACAACTCTTATCTGGCAAGACTGTCTTTCAAAAATGAGGGGGCAATTAAGACATTTCCGGATAAACAAAGGCTGAGGAAGCTCGTCACCACTAGACTGGTTGTACCAGAGATGCTAAAGGGAGTTCTGCAGGCTGAAAGGAAAGGACACGAAACAATTGGCTGAAGCCACATGAAGAAATAAAGATCTCCAGTAAAGATAATGACATGGGTAAATATAAATATCAGTCCTATTGTATTTTTGGTTTGTAATGACACTTTTTACTTCCTACAATCTAAGAGGCAAATGCATAAAATGTAATGATAAATCAATGGTTTTGGACTCAATGTATAAATATGTAATTTGTGACAAGAATGCATAAAGGTGGGGGGACAGAGGGGTACAGGAACATAGTTTATGTGTGCTATTGAAATTAAGCTTGTATCTAATCAAAGGAAATTGTTATAGACTGAGGATGTTAAATTTAAGTTCCATGGCAAAAAAAAAAACAAACAAACAAAAACTCCATAAAGAAAATATCAAAGAACATGCAAACTCATAGAGACAGAAAGTGAAGTACAGGTTACCAGGGGTGGGGGCAGGGGGAACGGGGAGTTAATGCAAAATGAGTGTAGGGTTCTGTTTGGGGTGTCGGGAAAGTTCTAGCAACAGAAAGTGAGGGAACTGCCACACTCTGAATGTGATAAATCCCACCGAATGATATTCTTGGGAGGGGTTGGGATGGGAAGGTTTATGCTGTGTATGTTTTCACAATTAAAAAACAAAGAAAGAGAGAATAATAATTAAATGCAGTATGTCATACTGGGTGGGATCTAAGAATAGAGGAGAAAAGGCTCAAGAGGACATTATTGGGACATGAAAAAAATTGGAATATGGACTACAAGCTTTATGTCAACGTTAAATTTCTTGAATTTGATAGCTGCACTTAAGGTCGTTGCATGCATGCATACCCTGTTTGTAGGAAATGATGCGTGCAACCTGCTCTCAAATGTTCAGAAATGGATATAGATACAGACAGATAGACAGATAGATCCGACAAAGGTGGCAAATGTTAAAATGGACAGATCTCGGTATCTAGGAGATGGGATATGTTGGTGTTTTCTGTATGGGGTTTGTATTGTTATTGCAAATGTCCTGTAAGTTTGAAATTATTTCAAAATGAAAAGTGAAAGAAAAAAAAAAAAAGCTGAATCTCTCCCGGTGGTCCATAAGGCTCCACCCACCCTGCCCTCATCACCTCTCAGACCTCATCTCCCCCCTCTGTCCCCTTCTCTCCTTCTGCTCCAGCCTTTCCTGAATACAGCAGCCATGCCCCTAGCCCAGGGTTTGCACTGGGGCTTCCCTCTGCCAGCTTCCCTCTCCTTGTCCCACAAATCCAGGAGGCTCACTCCCTTGCATCCTTCAAAAGCTGCCTTCTCAGTGAGGCCTTCCCTTGCCACCCAACTGAAATGCAAACACCGTCTGAACAGACAATTCCAGCCTCTTCTGCCTGCTTTCTCTTCCCCTAGAGCCTATCATTGCCATCTGACACTGTAAATGTTTATTGGTTTTTGTCTCTCTTCCTTCCCTACCAGTGCTGTCCAACAGAACATTCCTTCATGATGGGGATGTTCCATATCTGCGCCCTCTGACTTGAAATAGCGCTTGTGCCTTTTTAATGTTTTACATTGCAATTAATTTAAATGTAGCTAGCGACTCGCGGCTGCTGCATTAAATGGTAGAGCTCTGCAGTGTCAAGACGGGGGTTTTTGTTGGCAGGTACGGAATTCCCAGTGCCCAGAACTGTGCCGGGCACATGATAGGTGTTTGATAAATATTTATGAAATGAATCAGAGTCACTCCTTTGCTCAAAACTCTCCCATGGCTCCCCAGTGCCCTCAGGATAAAGCCTGAGATCCTCAGCTGCATTGGTGCCCCCATGTGATCTCATCCCACCCACTCTCCTACCTTATATCCCACCACGCTGAATCCTCCTATAAACTGGCAACTTCCTTTTTTAGAACATTCCAGATACCTCCAGGGTCTAAGTGCAACCTCTCCCTATGCACGGCTTAGTGACTCACGTGTTTTTGCAGTGGGCAGCGGTGAGGACCCACTGTGGGTGAATGAGGACCCCTCCACAGAGCAAGTGGCCTTCAGTATACAGGGCAGCTTGGAAGGGGTGAGAATTCTTGGAACAGGGGTCTCCATGCACCAGCTTATTCTGATCCTCTGTCCAGGCTGAAAGAGAGAGGGTCTGAGTCAGAAAAGAGGCAGGGACACCCCAGGAGTATCTCCAAGGTGACCCCCAATCCATCTCAATCATCAAAGTTATCTCCATCCCCTCCCCGAAACTATCCCTGTCCCCATCTCCAAACCTACCCCTCCTTGCCCACCTGTGACCCTGTCCCAAGTCCAGTCTCTTCCCCACCAGCAACCCCACATATCCCTGAGCCTCCCCCATCCCCACCCCCCTTCTTCCCACCTGCAGTGATGAGAACCAGTGTTAGAATCAGCTTCTTCATGGCTATTCCTGAGCGGGGAAGCAGAGAGCTCCATTAGTCACTACCTGGGGCTCCACTCACTCAACACCCCTCCCTCCCCTTCCTCCCGGGCCTGCTATGCTCTCCCGACCCTGGCCTTGTTTCCTTCCCATCTAGGGAAGGCTCCTGGTTACTTCCCTCTGCAGATCCCATAAAGGCAGGCACCAGAGAGAACCCAGGACCCCACCCGCTGCCCCAGCGGCTCGCAGTGATTTTGGTGAACTCTTCGTACTTCCCTGGGCTTTAGTTGGCCCCTTAGTAACAGGAGAGGTTGCCCCAGGGGGTCCCTAACTTCCTTCCTTCCCCTTGGATTTTCCTCTGCACCTGGGCCCTGTGCTCACGTCAGCACTCTCCCCACACCTGCAGGCTGGTGGCATTGCAGGAGCCAGGACAAGACCGTCTTACCTGCAGGGGCCGGCCGCTGACGGGCTCAGGGGTCCTTGAATTGGGGAAGGGGCAGCACCGTGTCACAGGCAGGCAGCGAGCCAGAGAGAGTGAGAAATGCAGGGAGCTACAGGGAGAGGAGGGCCCCAGAGAGCAGAGGATGCCCTGAGCTGCACAGGTGAGCCGGCGGAGGGCTGCGGGGCTGCAGGTCCCAGGGCTGCAGGTCCCACTGCCGGACAGACACCTGCACGGACACCTGAGCTCCCTGGCAGCATCGGGTCCTGTCCCCACACGCTCCTGGCACTTCCTTTTAACCCCTGCCTCTACAGGTCCCTGAGGAAGGAGTGGAGCCCCACCCTTTTCCTCCTCTCCCAGGTCTCCCACGCACATTCCTGCTGCCCCCACAGTTCTGCTGACGATGACCCCTGACCCGGGTCCACAGGGAGGGGAGCCCTGGTTCCTGAGTGCACTGGGGTTGGGACTCCTGGGGCTAAGCGAGGAGGGGGCTGGGGCCTGGATTCTTGGGTCTGAGGGAGGAGGGGCTGGAGGCTCGGACCCCTGGGTCTGAGGGAGGAGGGGGCTGGGCCTGGACCCCTGGGTCTGAGGGAGGAGGGGCTGGGGACCTGGACTCCTGGGTCTGAGGGAGGAGGACTGAGGGCCTGGACCCCTGGGTCTGAGGGAGGAGGGGCTGGGGACCTGGACCCCTGGGTCTGAGGGAGGAGGGGCTGGGGACCTGGACCCCTGGGTCTGAGGGAGGAGGGGCTGGGGGCTGGACTCCTGAGTGAGCAGAGGGCAATGGGTCCCGAGACTCAGATCACTGATATGGAAATGGTGTGAGGACCCAAACACCAGCATTCCAGACAAGCAAATCCCACCCCACCCCCAGCTTCAGGGCTCCAGGCGCTCTCTCCGTGAGATGCAGGGACCCGCGGGCTCCAACCTGGGCTCAGTGGGGTAGAGCTGACTCACGCACCTGCCCGTAAGTCCCGCGGTGGGTGCTGACAACCTCCGTGTCCCCAGGAGAGAGGAGAGCTGAGAAAGCGTGTGTCACCAGGCCGGCCCCCGCCTCTGCCCCTGCCCCCGGGCGCTGTGGGGAAAGGGGCCCCGGAACAATCAGGCTTTGTCCGCCCCGGCTTGCCCCCGTGCTCCGGCAGCTCCGTTTCTCAACCTCTGTGCAGGCGGCGGCTGCATCAATAGCTTCCCTTTGTCCCTGTGGGACGGTCCTCCTGTCACTGCCTTTTCTTTTCTTTTTTTTTTTCTAGCACAAACATGTTTATCGCATTTTAATTATAATGCAATATTGAAAATAACACAAAAATCCAACAATGGGTAATTTTAACATTTTTAATAGCTAATGTTTACTCAGCACTTGTTATACTTTTTTTTCCATTTTTAAAATTGCAGAATATAACATATATACGTAAAAGTGACAACTTTCCAAGTGCAATTTAACAAGTAGTTAGAGAGCAAATTTCAAAGAATATTATAGGTTACAGCTCCACAGTTTCAGTTATTCCCTTATTATGAAATATAACATATATACAAAAAGGTAATATCTTTCAAAGTATGATTTAACAAGTAGATATATAGGAAATTTCTGAGGTTTTTATGAGTTAGAGTATCATAGTTTTTGGTTATTTCCTTATTGTGAAATCTAGTATATACAAAAAGGTATAGCTTTCAAATTACCATTTAACAAGTAGCTATAGAAAAAATTTCAAGGATGCTGTAGGTTACAGTTCCACCATTTCAGTTCTTTCCTTCTAGCTATTCTAATACCCTAGCAACTAAGAAAAAGAAAATTATATAGAGATTCAGTATTCATAATCCTTTGTTAAATTCCATCTTGTCGGTTGTTACCCCTTCTTCTAGTTTAATCACTTTCCTGATCTTTAGGGATGTCCAGGCAGTGACCACCCTAACCCGTTCATGTTGAAAAGGGGTGTCAACTTTATGAGCAAAGGGGACACATCTAGTTGATGCTCTTGAAGAGGCGATTGCCTCTGGGTTTTGGGACTTAGCTGGCATTGGGGCACTCTGAAGGATTTAAGTTTCTGATGACTAAACCTCTGTCACCATCCATCCACCTCTGCCTGGGACGGTCGGGGCTCTGGACCCTGCTGACGTTTCCCTTCCAGGCTCCCACCTCTCAGTTCTCTCTCTCCATCTCTCACTGGCCATGAATGGGGCCTCCCCATGTATACCACTTTCCCTGAATTTGTGTTTCTCTGTTCCTCTCAGTCTTTGCATTTGTGCATCTCTATCTCCCTGCCTCTCTCTGTCTCCTTGGTTTTCTAAGTCTCTGTTGACACTCTCTGGGTCCCACTACACTTATCTTCCCAGGAACCTCCCCCTAGATTTCCAGGAGAAATATGTGCATCTGTGCGCAGAGCAGGGGACACTAGAAGGGCTGGTGTAGGGAGGAGTGGGGGGGATTGTGGGACATGAGGCCTTATTGATGAGATCCAGGGAGATGGAGGGAGATGTTGACATTAGCAGGAATCCATGCGAGTCTGAGAGCAACATGGGTGTGTGCTGAGAAATGGGGTGCAGAGCTGACGGCCGCTATGGAAGGGTCCAGGAGCGTTTGGGGAGGTGTCTTTGAACTTGGGCCTTGAAAGCGGAAGCCAGGTGTTGTTCAGGAAGAGGTGGCACAGACACGCCCCGCGTGTGTGGGAAACAGCAGGCAGCTGTTGGTGTGGTCCGGGAACCTGGAGAGGGAAGTGAAGAGGGTGGCACAGGATAGACGAAGGGTGTGGAATGAGGGCTTCTGGGGAAGTCGCTGAGGAGTAAGGCGACATCCTCCAGGGCCCCTGCTTGGACCTGGCACTGTGGGAAACATGTTTTTTTCCTTGCGTTAACACTCCTGGAATGAAGACCCAATCAGCACTGAATATACTCTCTGAGCTCCTTCCCCTGGCTTCCCCAGGGCCCTTACCTCAGGGAACCACTGAACCTAGCATCATTCTTGAAATCTGGGCTTCCTCTTAGGACCCACCACCCTCCCAGATGCCAAGCCAGATCCTTACAGCTCTTACAGCTGGGACCCCTCCTCTCTGTCTCCATGTCCATGGCTCCAGCTCAGGCCAGCTTCCCCTCCATATGGGCCTTCGCCCCAGGCCCCCCTTAACTCTGAGCCGCAGAGGGGTCTTTCTGTCTCCAGAGCTGACCCTGCCACCCCCCCACACCTCCTGCCTGCAGCTCTGCTCTCAGGACAAAGTCCCAGTCCCCCACCCTGCTGCCAGAGGAGTCTGGTCCAATAGAAATACAATGCAAGCCACACATGCACATTTACGTTGTCTCATAGCCACAAGTTAAAAAAGTTAAAAAGGAACAGGTATAGTAGTATATGGGGGAAAATGTACCTATTGCAAACTATGGACTAGAGTTAACTATAATATCTTAATATTCTTTCATCAACAGTAACAGATGTACCACACAAATACTAGGGGTCAATAATAGGGGGGGGATAACAGGTATGGGATGTTTTGGGTTTTGTTTTTTATTTTTTTTTTGAGTAGTGAAAATGTTCTAAAATTGATTGTGGTGATGAATGCACAACTATGCAAAGATACTGCAAGCCATTGATTGTATACTTTGGATGGACTGAATGGTGTGTGAATATAATTCAATAAAATTGCACTAAAAACAAAAAGAAATGGGAAGAATTTACTTTAATATTTCATTTAAGTCAATATATCTAAAATATTATCATTTCAACATGAAATCAAAATAAGAAAGTTGTTAAAGAGAGTGTTTGCATTCATATTTTTTTTTGCATACTAAGTCTTTGAAGCTGGTGTGTATTTTACCCTCACAGCACATCCAACATCCAACTTACACCTCTCAAGTGTGCAGAAGCCACACACAGCCAGCAGCTCTGCCCATTCTCTCTTTAAGCTCTGGCCAATGAGTTTACCTGAAGTATCTCAATCAGCCTGAGCACGCCGTCCTCTGGGCTTCCACTCATGCTGTTCCCTCTTCTCAGAGTGCCCCTCATGCCTTCTTCTGCAACAACAAGTTTTCCTTCAAGTCTTGGCTTGTACATCACCTCTTTTGGGGAGCCCTCCCTGAACACCAGCCAAGCCTCCACCCCGGCAGCTGGCTCACTCACCCTCTCCTCTAGGCTTTCACAGCAGGTGCCCCACTCAAGGCTCCATCTCCCTCACTGGACCCCAAACCCCTCAAGGGCAGGCACCGGGGCTGACTCACCCCTCTCTGTCCCAAACACCCACACAGTACCTGGCCTAGAGTCCTTAGGAAATGTTGACCGAATGACTAAATGGCTTAATTACACCTACTCCCGTTTTACAGATGAGAAAACCGAGGCTCAGAGAAGGGGAAGTCAATTGCTCCACCGCAAACATCCAGGAAATGGTACCACATGAATGGAACTCAACTTCCAACATGGCGGTGGGTGTGGTCCCTCTCTCAGCAGCCACACTAGGTCCACGTTACCACAATACGGGAAGGAACTGTCGGAAGACAGGTGGGGATAGGAGGGAGGTTTTAGACCATGGGAGTGGAGGAAATTCTAAGAGAATGAAGTCACCAACTCCAGTCTTTTCTTGATGACTGTCATGATTTTGCCATCTCCACCTGTCACCCCTGTTTACTTTCTGGATGTTATTCTTCAGATTGTCTGGCTCTGCAAAAGTCCTCAATAACATATGTATATTTTATAAGGAAAACTTAGAGGCTATAGGTGGGAGCATGCACCTGAAGTTCATAGCAATAATAACATAAACAAAAAAACCCCATCTGTTGAGGGCTTATTCTGTGTCAGACAATGTCCTAAGGACTTTCTGTGCATTGACTTATCTAATATCCATAAAAGCCTTATGGAGTACTGCTACTTTTTCCACATCAAGGAGGAAGCAGCAGGGATGGAGAAGTAATTTGCTCAGAGACAAAAAGCTTACTGGTGCCAGAACTGGAATTTGAATCCAAGAAGCCGAGTTCCAGAGTGAGTGCCTTTGACTACTGTGCCAAACTGTCTGCCCAAAGGAAAATGAAAGGCTATTTTAAAAAATTTCAACATGAGTACCACCTCAAGTCATTGCAAACCAATGCACCTCTGCACTTCTATACAGGGGGAGCTGTCAGGCAGGGCCAGGGTTCTTGAGGTTGGTTTTGTGCAACTGCAATGTTTTGTTACTTTTTAAAAATTTAAGCTGACTATTTATTCGGGGGTGGCTTGCCAGGGAGAAGGGAAGTTGAAGGGGTTTCCTGGAGGTGGGATGCCCAAAAGTCTAGACATTCCTTAAACTTGCTCTGGTCCAGAGGCAGGAGGGGGCTGGGGCTGGAATTCTGGGTCTGAGGGAGTAGGGGTTGGAGTCAGGACTCCTGGGTCTGAGGGAGGAGAGGGCTTAGCTTCCTGTGTGCAGACAGCAATAACTGCCTATTTTCCCCAATATGGTGTGGGGGGGTGGTTAGGAGATACTCAGAGGGAGATGAGATGAGCAGAAAGATTTGGAAGATGTTGGTAGGGAGGGAATTCTGGAGAGAAACAGGAAAGACAGGTAGGAGGCCTGAGTCCTGCAGCAGCTTCTGAGGCGTGACTGCCCAGGAGTGCAGCCAAACTCTGAGTCACGGGGCACCCTCCCGCTTCCCCCCCTCCCTTCCAGATGCCCCTTATCCACCCTGGATGCGAGAGCTCACACACCTGCTTTCCTAGCCCCCATCTTCTTCTGGTTCCCAGAAGGGCTGGTGGTTCACTTTTTGCAGGATCTTGGGGTACCCAGGAATTCCATCCACTTGTCACCCCATCCCTCCCTGACAGCCTCCTCCCTCTCTCCTGATGTGTCACCTGTGAAATGCTCAGAAGCACTTTCACATCCCTTTCCACCCCAAAGAGGCAGGCATCTTCTCCCCCCCTCCCTCCTTTCTTTTCTGTCTCTCTGGGTCTTTCTCCCTCCCATTTTACAGGTAAGAAAAACCGAGACCTGGGAGGACATGGAGAGAAGCACACCACAGAGCTGGAAGCTCAAAGCTCAAAATCAGATACATTTTCTTTACTTTCTCCCTCATTTAAGTGTCTCCTGCTCCCCGTAGATTTCATAGTTTTCCCACCTTTATTTTTCAGGTTATGAAAGTGCAAAACCACAGAAATGGAAATGGAAAGAAAGAGGCACCCCACAACAACCATGTGCAGTTTGATGCATGTCCCTTCAAATTTTATTGTTTTACATGGGTAGGAACTCATATATATATATTTTTGTATCTTTCTTTTTTCAATTAACATGATACGGCAGAATTTTTTTTTTTTTTTGCATAACATGAACAATTCTGCAAAATTATTATTTTTAACAGCTTCATAATATTCTGTCAAATGGCCTACTGTTTACCTAAACAGTCCACTAACTTGAAACATATTCAGTGTTTCCAATTTTTGCTTTAAGTAATGTTGTGATGAATTCAAATCTGGCTCTCCATTGTGAATATTTTTAGTATCTTTTTGGAACTATTAGGTCAAAGTGACAAATAAGGGTCTGGGTTCACATTGTTAAACATCCTTCTGGAAGACTGTATGAATTTACAGTTCCAATGTTTGAGAATGCTGGTTTCACTGCATCTTCACCAGCACTGAATTTTTGTGTGTATGTGTGTGTTTCTTTTAGTCTTTTGGTTTTAAGTCCTTGCTATGTTAGTGGTTTCAAAACCTGCATATTGTTGCAGTTTTAAATACGTTTTTGAGGAAAGGTGAAGTCAAGCATGACTTTACAGACCATTGACATTCTTATTTCTGTGAATTTTGTGTTCCTTCCAAGTGGCCATTTAACACTGGAGGTGGATTAGCTATGCCTTTGCATGGTGCTCCTTATCCAACCCACGTACTTGCAGACTTGGGTGTAGACCCCGGGGTCGTTGAGCTGGCCGCAAGGGAAAGTCCCCCAGGACACCAGGCCCTGCAGTGTTCCCCTGCACATCAGTGGACCCCCTGAGTCACCCTGGAGAGGAGAGAGAACGAGAGGTTAGCTTTGGCTTCAGAGCAAAAGCCTCTGAAGGATTTTTGTGGGGGGCGAGCAGAAGGGGATGATTTGCATATAGGTCTTGACACATCGCGGACTTCCATCCTGGCCAATGAGAAGAGACTCATTGTCCCCGGAGACCAATGGGAGGGCAGGAATTCGCGCTACCGGGGAGATGACAAACGCGTTCTTGGAGGGCGTCATCTTGAGCCCGGGCCAATGGGATTGATCGCAGGGCAGGAGGCGGGGCCTCCAGGGTCAGGGCATAATTTATTCCCCAATGGTAAGAACTCCTTTCCAAGCCGCTGGAGTATAGATTTGTGCTCCTTGGGCATGAAAGGGGGACAGTATGACTCTGTAAACCAGGGGCAGGATGGGCTACCTAATTTGTGGGGTGCAAATTGAAGATGTGGGGCCCCTTGTTAAGAATTATCAGAAATTTCAATATGGTGACAGCAGAGCGTTAAACCAAGTGTGGGCACTTCTGAGTCGGAGCCCCCTTTCGGTTGCACAGCTTGCACATCCACAAAGGCACTTGACTAGGGCAGGAGGGGAATTTGCCCGTTCTCCAAGACACATATCCCTCTCCCTTCTCCCCATCCCCAACACACATCTTCCCACTTCCCCTGAAAGCTGAGAGTGCAAATAAGAGAAAAGAGATTGGGGGTATGGAGAGAGAGACACAGAGAGGCAAATGGTCAATGAGAAGGGAAAGAGAGAAGCAGAAAGAAGCAGGGAAAGAAAAAATGAGGAGTTGGAGTGTGGAGAAGCAGAAATGTGGGTAGGGGAAGGGCAGAGGAGGAGAGACCAACACAGACAGACAACAGAGAGGACGAGAATGAATTGAAATTAGGCTTAAAGAAAAATGTGGGAAGAGGATGCTCAGAAAATATGAGGGTGACAAAGATTTAGGAAGGGAGAATGAAGGGGGTGGAAGGGACGTTTCCTTCCCCAGGACCAGCACCAGGGTAGTGGGAGAACAACTTTAGTCTCTGTCACAAAATTTAAGGGGGTGCCACAAACCTCAGTAAGATGGATCTGCCCATTATTTAACATTTTGATACGTTGCTCATCATGGATTTTGCGCAGCTGTGTTCATTATTCATTTTTAGAAATACTGCATTAGAGAATGGTTTATTCCCCTCCCTGAGTATCTGGACACCCCCTTAAATTTTGTACCTGAGACAGTGCTTCACTCTCCTCACCCTATTGTCAGCCCTTTGTTTCCTGCTCCATTCCCCTCCCATGGAACTTTTCAAGCCACCCCCAGGGCCACACCGGGCTCCACTGCTGATCCAGGCAGAGGAGGAGGATGAAAGCTGAGAACACTGGGTCCGGGGCTGGGGGTACGGCAAGGGAGGTGAGCACCGGGGTGAGAGCCCACGAGTCTGAGCCCAGGGCTTGGCTGCAGGAGGAAGTGCCTCTCTGCACTGAGAGGCAGACAGGGGCCCGGGCTGGGGAGGGAGGGGGTCTCACGTTGCAGGCGTTGGTCCTGGAGTCGGGGATGCCCGCACACAGCATGGAGTTGCCCAGCAGGCTCTTGTAGACCTTCCTGCATTCGTCATGGGGGATGAGCTTGACATCTGTGCACATGAGCTCTGAGGGGAAGGTCACTGCAGGGGCAGGGAGAGAGGTCAGTGTCAGTCTCCACAGGAGAGGAAGGACCCAGGGTCCCAGAATCTGATGGAAAAAGGGTCTGGAACACTGGGTCCTGAGGGGTGGAGGGGGTGGAGGCAGGGCCCCTGGGTCTGAGGCAGCCTTACCAGTGGGGCTGGTGGTGGTGCCCCAGCCAGAGACGGTGCAAGTGGTCCCAGGGGGTTCGCAGCGGGACGGCAGGGTGACTTTCCTCACGCTGGGTGACAGCCTGGCCCTGGTCTGTAGCTTCACAAGCATGAGGTCATTTTCGTGGGTCTGTGTGGAGTAAGCAGGATGACGAAAGGACTGTCTGGCCCTGATCCTCTGGGTTCTCATGCTGTTCAGCTGATCGTCGCCCAAATGCACCATATACTCGCTGGGAGAAGGAACAACCAGGGGACACTGTGCTGAGAGGGGGACGGAGACCCAGAGGGAAGGGCACGGAGATCCAGAGAGAAGAACAGTGGCCCAGAGATGAGGGGGGCAGAGACCGGAGGGAGATGGGGAACCCCTGGCAGCTCCCCCCTCCCGCCCACCCTCCCGGCAGCCCCCCGCCCGGCCCAGCACGTACTCCATCTTGCAGTGAGCCGCCGTCAGCACCCACCACTGGTCCACCAGCACCCCTCCGCAGTGCAGCTGATTGCCCTTGAGCAGGGCCACCTGCCAGGGGTGGGAGCCCTTCGCGCACGGTTTGCCTTCAATAATCTTATCCCCACTGTCGTCTCCCTGGGCTGGATAGACACGTGGGGAAAACCGTCGGGAGCAAGCTCAGGGGAAGCTGAGGCAGCCGCGGAGGGGCTTGGGGAGATAGAGACGGAGAGGGACAGACAGACACCCAGACAGGCAGAGGGAGAAAGGGAGACCGCGAAACAGCGCCGCGCGGAGGAAGAGGAATTCAAAAGGACCCTGAAGATGAGGCTTTGAGAAAGCGAGGGGCGGAGGAGGCAGGCAGAGAAAGCGTCGTGTGGAGGTGGAGAGGGAGCAGCTCAGAGTCTGGGAGGAGCCTCCCGGCTGGCGGCGACCGCGAAGACGGGCGGAGGGTGACAGACCGAGCCGCGAGGCAGCAGAGCCCGCGGCGTCGGGGGACGTGGGAAGCCAGAGGGAAAGAGGGAGGACGCTTTTGGAGCATGGCGGGGTTCTGACTCAGGGACTCCCTGAAGAGGGACCCGGGAGACGGTCAGCGAGGACACTGGGAGGGGGAGGTGCAGGGGCAAGGTCACGCCTCCCAGTCCCGCCCTCACCTTGGCCAGGAGACTCCAGGGCTAAGGCCAACACTAGCAGCAGCAGGGGCGGGAGCAGGGAGCCAGACATTGTGGCCCCTTTGAGCCTCTGGGAGCTGACAGAATGGAGGAGGGGTCTCCTGCTGGGCCTGGAAAGGGCAGGGAGTTCAGGAGGCAGGAGTCCAGACTCCAGTCCCTCCTCCCTCAGACCCAGGAGTCCAGACTCAGACCCAGGAGTCCAGGCCCCCAGCCCCTCCTCCCTCAGACCCAGGAGTCCAGACTCAGACCCAGGGGTACAGGCCCCCAGCCCCTCCTCCCTCAGACCCAGGAGTCCAGATTCAGACCCAGGAGTCCAGGCCCCCTGCCCCTCTTCCCTCAGACCCAGGAGTCCAGACTCAGACCCAGGAGTCCAGGCCCCCAGCCCCTCCTCCCTCAGACCCAGGAGTCCAGATTCAGACCCAGGAGTCCAGGCCCCCTGCCCCTCTTCCCTCAGACCCAGGAGTCCAGACTCAGACCCAGGAGTCCAGGCCCCCAGCCCCTCTTCCCTCAGACCCAGGAGTCCAGACTCAGACCCAGGGTTCCAGGCCCCCAGCCCCTCCTCCCTCAGACCCAGGAGTCCAGACTCAGACCCAGGAGTCCAGGCCCCCAGCCCCTCCTCCCTCAGACCCAGGAGTCCAGACTCAGACCCAGGAGTCCAGGCCCCCAGCCCCTCCTCCCTCAGACCCAGGGGTCCAGGACCCCAGCCCCTTCTTCCCTCAGACCCAGGGGTCCAGGCCCCCAGCCCCTCCTCCCTCAGACCCAGGAGTCCAGACTCAGACCCAGGGGTCCAGGCCCACAGCCCCTCCTCCCTCAGACCCGGGAGTCCAGATCCCCGAACCCCCTCCCCTCAAGAGCAGAAGGGAGCTGTCCAGGCTATACTAACTCCCAGCTCCCTACCACCGCCCCCCGCGTCCCCCAAGACGAGGCACCTTTCTCACCTCAGGAGGGTCTGAGTTGAGCTCAGACTAGGTCGGAAGCCAAGCGTCTCCAGCCCTCCGCAGGGCGGCCCTTTATACCATCTCTGCCCCCGCGCCCGCCCCCAGCGCCCTGGGGTGCAGGCGGAGCCAGCACTGGGACACCCCCTTCCTGCGTTTGCGGTTATCTCGAACCCTTGAGGCGGTCGAAGTAATTGGCCCCATTCGACTCTCTGGACACCCTCCCTCCTGAGACTCCGGCGGGCGGAACCCAACTAGTTCGCCCCCGCACGTCCCTGTCCCTCTGTCCTGTGCCTCGTGGCTGTCTGCGGGGGAGGGGCCAGGTGCACCAGCTTTGGGGGCGAGAGCAGAATTCCAGGGCAGGTAGGACTCAGGTGATGGCTTCTGGCCCCGGGTCCCTCCCTGGAGCTGTTTCCTTGTCCTCATCCCCTCTCTGGGGTGCCCTAGCGCCCACTCTAGTTCTGACCATCCCGTGGGAACTTGTCCAGGCGGGATTCCAGCCGTGCCTTTGAGCCTGAACTCAATTTCCCGGCCTAATAGAGAGAGATAAATTAAAAAGAGAAAGCTTTCCCTAACTCCACCCCACTAAAGTCTTACTCTTATCATTTTATGTGTTCTCATATGCATTTTCAATCATATTATTTTATATATAGGTTCCTGTATATAGTAAATATTCATAACAAAAATGCCCTAAACATTATCTCCCATGGCTATTATTTTTTACTGTATAAAATATCTTATTATATTTAAATAATTTATTCTTCCTTTGTAATAAATCTTCCATAATCTAGTATCTTAATTTATGGAATCTGTTTCAAATTGAAGTACATTTGGAGAGCTTTAATTATAATAAAGTTGGGAGGGACTTCTTTGTTCATTCATCTTTGCACATTCTATTCATTCAAAAAAGCATCCATTGAGCAGCTAACACTATTCCGGCTGCTGACAACACAGCAATGAACAGAACAGACAATTCCTGCCTTTATAGAAGCTCCTGTTCTCATGGGTGGAGACAGTCAGTGCAAAAACAAAGATGTAAAATCTAGAGTTTGTTAGATGGTGGTACGTGCTATGGAGAAAAATAAAGCGGGCAAAGGAATAAGGAGTTCTTGGCTCCCTCCATCCTCTTAGGGTTATATTTGCAAAGATGGTCTGGAAGAAATTCGTGAGAAGGTGACATTTGAACAAAATCTTGACAGAGGTGATGGAGCAAATGAGGGAACAAGCAAGTACCTTAGGGGACGAGCATGCCTAGAACGTCCCAGCAAAGAAGCCATTGTGAAGAGCTGATTGAGCTGGGGGTGGGGGGAGGAGAAAGGCAAGTGATGAGGTCAGAGATACAACAGGACTCAGGTGAGCTTTGAAGACCAATGTTGCACTTTGGCTTTTACTTTGAGCAAATTGGGAATCATTGTTTGATTATTACTTAAACTCAAATTCCTAAAAGTGGAATTGACCCCAGCTTCTAAATCAGACCCAAAAATGTGATACATTCCTCAACCCTGAGCTCAAACCTTATCTCAATCCTGACTTCTAACCCAACTGTAACTTTAACCCATAACTTGGCCCATAGTAGACATTACTGTTATGTATGCAAGACCTCTTCTGCCTTTCTATCAAAAGCCTGACTATATGCTTTGCTGCACCAAGCTTCCGTAGCCATATTATTGCTTGGCCAGTGATTGATTTAGAAATGAAATGTGATGCAGTTCTGGCCAATTAGTGAGGGGAAGATCGTTGGGGCACTGCTGGGAAAGGCTTCCTTTTTTCTAAAATAAGGATGGAGTCCCTCCTGGATGCAGATGTTGAAACTATGGTAGTCTTCCTGGGACCATGGAGAGAGATGGCCAGCTGGACAAGCCAAAGCACTGCAGATGGTGGAACAGAGAGATGGAGATCACCAGGGCCTTTGATGAGGTCGCTGAACTCTGAATTAACCAACTGCGGAGCATCTTCATGTCATGACTTCTTGAGGTTACTTATTCTGAGTTAGAGTTTTTGGTTCTTGCAACCAAATCATCCTTCCCTAAAAGGATTGAAAAACAGATTCGGTGCTGAATGCAAATCTCAAATATGATCCTAAAACATGAATCCAAACCCAATTCTAACTTGAACCCCTATTTTGAAGCTACCTTAATCGATATATACATCCCTGCCTCCAGTGCAAGCTCTCTCCTTAGTCCTTATCCCATCTCAGACCCAAACCTTTATACACTTAACTAAAAAGTATTAAATGCCAACTATATACCATGATGGACCAGGTGTTGAGGATATAGTGGTACACAAAACTGGACAAGGTCCATTCCCTCAAGGAATGATGGTCTAATGTGGAAAAAAAACAATCAACTCATAAGTAAATGTAAAGCTACAAATAGAATGCATGTCCTGAAGGGAAGGAGCAGAGTATTGCGAAGGCTTTTCATGGGGACATGGCCCAGGAAGTGATATTGAACTGAGAGTCAAAGGAATTGTAATATTAACCAGAAGAAAATGGAAGGGGCACGCAGAGTGTAGTGTGGAAAGGAAGCAGTCTGTTAAAAACTCCAGAGATGAAATGGGGTGTGAGTGGAGCTCAGAACCCAGAGGTTGGCTGGGAACAGACGACAAAGAGTCTGGTATGTCATGGCAAGTTTGACTTTATTCTATTGACAATGAGTATTGACTTGGACTTCAGTCAGGGGAGTAACATAACAAGATTTATATTTGTATATAAAGGATGGATTTTAGGGGTAGGTGGAGACATGAGGAGACCATGAGACGGTCCTTGCTGTTTTCCAAATGGGAGATAATGGTGACATGGATAAGAGCAACTGGGGAGGTGGAGAGGTGATAAATGGATGGATTCAAGATGCATTTAGGAGAGAATCAACAGGCCTTGGCCATGTATTGAATGGAGGGTGTGGTGAGAGAGGAGATTAAGGCTTCATGGTCTCTTGCTGGATAGTGTGCCATTTATTGGAAAGGCTTGGCCAGGTATGGCCAAATGCTTCTGAGAAGGTGAGAAAGGCCCCAGATATTGACTTCAAGCTTAACTCTACCTCCAAACCTTACTTTGACCTAATCCACAGCACCTAGTCTTGACCCAAAACCTCAACCTGTACCCAATCTGAACCCGAAATTCTGCAACAACCTTGGCCAACCCCAATTTATACTTCAATCATAAACCAAAATTTCGACCCAATCCCTGACTCCAAATATCAGCTCAGGCTAATACCCTTGACATCAACCAACCTTAACCCTGACTCTTGACACTAATCCTGAACCTCTAACCATAAGCCAAATTCAACTTTGACTCAAGCACTGAAGTCATCATAGTCTTAGTCCTGAACCTAACCCATGCACAAATCAGACTTTAACCTTGACTTTTCTCTGAAGTCTCATTGACATCCTTTCCATGAACCCTCAACCCCAACTCATACCTGATACCAATCCTAACATTCTGGCTCCAACCCTATCCCTATTCTCATCCCTAACCCAGTTTCCATCTCTATCATTTCCATGCCCAACTCCTTTCCTTACTCCATCTTCATTTCTCTGACTCCATGCCCAACTTTGACCCTTCATTTCAAGCAAACTCTGAAGTAAAGTCTGCCAAGTAACATCATATTGCCATTCTTCCACCCCAAACTAAATTCAAGCCAAGTCCTCAAGCTTTCTGATATTTATGTTCTTATCAAATCCAAAAACAGATTCCAGAATTTGGGCTCCTTATGGCACCAATTCTGCAGTTTTCCTGAGTTGGGCTCCCAGGTCAAGTACGGGCAGAGCTCAAGCCACTTGACCCCCAGTTATTCTCTCACAGACCCATTACCCAGGAATCTGTATCTTTCCCTTCTGTTTTCCCAAAGGAGGAACTTCAGCAGGACTTCTGGCTTTTTATCTGCTACCCAAATCTCTGTCCCTGGATTCTCTCCTCAGCCCCTTGCCTCCTCAGCATTCTGTTATTCTGGAACTCTGTTTTTTACTCCTAAGTTATAAGAACTTCTTTGCAATGTTTTGCATACCCATCATAATGTAAGTCTTATTATTACTTGTTTAATCTGATTTTGTTGCTAAACACTGATCTTCAGGAGGCAGGATACGTAGGACGTATTTAAATAAATTCTAATTTGCCAATCATTGGCATCTACAGACATGCCAACTTTGGACCCAGTCTTGCCTTGATCTCTAGCTAGCATGGCCTCACAAATCAGATTTGTTTAAGTTTAAATCCTAACCCTCCCCCCTGCGACTTCATGTAAGTAAGTGGCTTTATCTTTCTGAGCCTCACTTTGTCCCTCTCTAAAGTGGGGAAGAGCAAAACCTACTTCTCAAGGCAATGCGAGGGTTAAATGAAATAACAAATTGAAAATTGATGGGTATATAGCAGACATTCAATTACTGTTAGCTCCAATACTTGATTATTCTAGGCATGAAACAGCTTCCATTTCCAACTGTGGGTCAGGTGCTTTGTAGACCTCATCTCTATTCTTCATATCATTGCAAGTAGAGGTCGTCATTCCCATTTTATAGATGAGAAAACAGAGACTTAAAAGATTCCAAAGTTACATAGTTAAGAAATGGAAAGGTCAGAATTCCAATGAGGGGAATTCAAAAGCCTGTGGTGTCACCACTGCATGGGCCCACACTCTGAGAAATAAATTTCCATCTTGCACACTCACATTCCTCTGGAGTTTCTTTTGGCTCAATCCAGACTGTAACCACCCTAAGCCTATTAATTATCCATGTCCCCATGTCGATAAGAGCCCCTGATGCCCTTCGGGTTTAGTCCCAACAGCTATTACTAAGTCTCACCCAGACACCCAGCCTCATACCTTCCTTGCCCTCAGACCTATGCCCTGAACCTTTGCCCAATGAGTCATCTCCCAGCTCATGATCACACCTGGGAACTGGCATCTGACTCTGTCCTGCCAGCTGGGCCCTCCCTGTGACCCTGGCAACTCCTGATTCAGTCCCTGGCTTCTGAAGGCCCATTGTTTCTAACTTACCAGATTCTCTTCCCCCTTCTTTTAAGAATAGCACCCCAATTCTTCTGGGGAGCTGCCCCCCCTTTCATATAGTTCTGGTGAAACTGTCAATCATAGTTCTTTATCCCACACATTGAGATGGATGTATGACCCAGGACAAGCCAATAAAAACACTACTTTCCACCTAGCAACAGTAAATGATCCAAGGCATGAGCCCAGTTCAAGCTGGACCAGAGCTCTTCCTTGGGATTAAGATCAAGCTTCTAGGAGAAAGATCTTCGCTTCTGCTGGATTTGCTTAACAAGGTCTGTCAGTAGCTGCTGAATTCCCACCACGTGAAGAAGTCTGCCTACAGAAGGCCAGAATGAGACCCACAGGAGAAGAAAAGAGATAAGCAGAGGTGAGAAACAGCTCACACATGTGGGAGAGAGAAACAGACAAGAGAGGCAGGCAGACTGACAGAACGAAAAGTGTTACATAAAGAGGGACAGAGTGTTGATTGGTTTAAGTCACCATTTCAAGCCTTGAGGCTCTCATACCTGTGACTCTTCTTTTCACATCATTAGTCAACCTCGTAGCCCTCCTGGCCACCGGATCCAACAAATTCCCTCTTTTTCATAAACCAGTTTGAATTGGGGATCAAACTAAGGGAGAAATAAACTCCCTGACCAAATGTTTTCCCTGAGCCTCTCTCCATCCCTGTTCTGATTTCCCACCAGATTCCATAGCCCACAGATTTTTTCCTGACTTGCCAGTTGACTTTGAACAATCCCTTCCCTTCCAAGACCTCAGAACCTCCTCCTACATCCCCTTAAAATCATAAATCATGTTCAAGTCCTCTTCAGTTTATATTCAATTGGGGAATTTTAAATTTCACCTGGATGTTGGATGATATTAAGGAATTATTATTAATTCTGTAAAGTGTGATAATGTTAGGGTAGTTATATTTAGATGAGTCTGTTGCTTAGAGCAGGGGTCAGTGAACTTTTTTATGAAGAGTCAGATTGTAAATATTTTAGGCTTGTGGGCTGAGAGGCAAAATTGAGATATTATGTAGGTACTTACCTAAGAGAGAGAAAACAAATATCCATACATTTTTAATTGACAAGATTCAAAATATAGTAATAATTTTTTTTTACTGATGAGAAAAATGTCTTTCTTCGTAGGGGATAACATCATGCTAAATTAGATTTTCAAAATTAATGTTTGTTATCATCAAATGGATTGCAAATGTTCATCTGCAAAAGCTACTTTTAGCTGCTGAGGTTTGGTCCACCACCTGTAGTTTGTCAACCTATTTTAGAGATACATAGTGAAATATTTAAGAATGAAATGATATGATGACCTATACTTGCTTCAAAATAACCCAGCATTGGGGGAATATGGGATGGTGGTGGGGTAATAGATGAAACAAGAATTGGTTTGCATTAATTTCCGAAGTTGTGTGGTGATATGTAAGGATTCATTATACTATTCTCTATATTTTTTATATATTTGAAATTTTCCATCATAAAAATTATAAAATAATTGTTTGGGTTGAGCTGTCTCTTGAGGGACATCACTGGCACCAGGGGTTTAATACCAGAAGGTAAAGATTTCCTTGGGATTTCTGGAAATGAGAGGGACTGTCATGGTGGATCAGGGAAAAGGACAGCTCCAAAGCTCCTTTCACACCCAGGACTCTTCTGGGAAATTGCCAGGCCCACAGCCCTAGGCGGCCATGTTTTGTATCACATGACTCCAGATAGCTCTTGATTGGGCAGGATTGATCACCTGACCAGAACACAGTCCAACCATTGGCCATTCAGTGACCTGTTACAATTGAAGGAGAAGAGATGAGCTGGACCAATCAAATTCTCTTGTGGGAATATAATCTGAGAAATCCCAGGAGAGTGAAGCTGTTGGCAGTGAGAGGTGAAGTTGGAAGGTTGTGAAGAAGGGAGAGAGACTGGAGTAGCCCTTGAGGGAGCAGTTGCTATGAAAATGCAGAAGTATGAAATAGAGAAAGGACCTTTAGAATCTAAGAAATGGGTTAGATGGTTGGTAGCAAGAAATGAATGGGACAGAAATGAAGAGAAAGGATACAAGTAGAAAGGAGCTATCTCTCTAAAGGGGCTTTGATTCTCATTCCAATTCATTCATGCTCTTACAATAACTTTCCTCCATTGCACATGTCTTTCTCCAAGAGAACTTGGTTAAGCCTCTGTTCTGGTGAAAACTCAAAATGTCACTTTCTACACTGAGTGGATATCTACCTTTAGTTTGGACACTATGCTTATTTCCTTCCCCTGTAACAGACACCCCAGACAGCTCTAAGCTGTGAGAAAAATTCCCTTTTCTCTTGAGAAAAAGAACCTGCCCCTCAGACTTTTGGGGGCTTTCGTTGTTCTATTTCTTGACCTTGGTGGTGGTTTCATGGGTGTTTGTGAATATTTAAACTAAACTGTACCTGTATTACTGCACACTTCTGTATGTATATCTCACAATTAGAAGAAATTGCGGGTGGTGGCACAACCAGGTCCCTCCCCCTAAGGCTTTTAAAACTTTAGCTGCCCAGAAAAATTTAAAATAAAATTCCTTTTGAGTCTGTCTTTCACAGACCAGCCCATTGGATATTTGAAAACCCCTATATGTTTTCTCCCCCCTGAAATAAACCTCCCTCTCCCCCAAGTCCTTCCAGAAAAAAAGGGGTCGCTTCAGGTGATGATCAGATTAGCCATGGGGGGTCCTGTTCTCTCCAGACTTTCTACCACGCCTCCCAGTGGGGTGCAGCGCCCCATCCACACTGCCACGCCGCCAAAGCAGAGACAGGCAAGGAGCCAAGCTGGGGTTTTAAGTTTATTGAGGAGGGGCCAGGGCTCTTCTTAGGATCAGCCCCTTTTGCTCATGGTCTTCTTGATCCAGTCCAGGTAGCGGCAGATGTTGGTATAGACGCCAGGTTTCTGCGGCCGCCCACAGGGGTCGGAGCCCCAGGATGTGATGCCCTGGAGAACGCCTCCGCACACCAGCGGGCCCCCGGAATCGCCCTGAAAGAGGACAGCGAGAGAGCCGTGTCATCTTGTGATACAGGTGGGTTTCCCTGGTAACCAGCACTGGGTACTACAGCCCGATGGCTCCCCTAGCCAATGGGGATAAGAACATTGCCCCCTAGGACCAATCATGAGAGAGAAGGGCGGGGTTTGCATGACCGGGCTACAGAGAGGTTGCCTAAAGAGATCCTGGCCAATGAGGGAGGAGAATGCAGACCCAAGGGTCCAATCTAGAGAGAAGAGTGTGGGGATTACGGGGAGGGGGCAGAGCTGATGGCGGCTTCCTGGCCAATAGGGAAGAGAACACTGACTCGCGGGACCAAACATGGGAGCAAGGAGCAGGGATGCTTGCGAAGGCACGAGCGCACGGAGCAGATCCCCAAAGAACAATGTTAAGTCTCTGTGGGAAGAGAACAACCCAGAGAGATTGGCTTTCATGGAGGGGTCGCTGATGGAACTGATTCCATTCTTGGCCAAGAAGGAAGAAAGCATCGTCTTCAGCCACCATTCATGAGCAAAGGAAGTAGGGCTTCTCTGCAAGGGTCAAAACTGGAGGGACCCCCGAGGACAATGGATTGGAGTTGGAGCCAATAGGAAAGTGTTCCGTCCCTGACAAATCCCAGCAGAAGAGGATGGGGTACTCACCGAGGAAGCATTGCAGTCAGTTGGGAAGAGGATATTAAAGGACTGATTAGGAGAAGGAACCACACTTGGGAACTGGCTAGGTCTCAAGAAAAGTGGCCGACTAGGTGGCCAGTGGTAGGGTCAGCACAAATTCTCAGACTGCCTCTAGCTCCAGGCCCTCTGCTTCATGAAAACTTTGTTGCACCCCGGCTGAAGCGCCCCTGCTCCCCATCCTGCAGCCAGGGTTTCCCAAGAAAGGAGAGACAATTCAGCGCTGCTGTCTCCTGTGCTGTGTGATTTTCAGCAGAGTTTGGCCTTCTCTGAGTCTGGTTCCAACTAAGTGAAGAAAGGGGCGACCCCTCTGAGTGCCCCCCTTCCCTACCCTGCCAAGCCTTGTGCCTCAGAAGTGGGTGAAGGATGAGGGAGTTCAGAAGTCATCTACCTGGCACGTGTCAGCTCCATTGCTTTCACCAGCACAGACCATGCCATCTGTCACCTTCCCAGGGTAGGCGCGCTCACACTGCTTCTGAGGAATGATTTTAACTTCTGCACAGTTGAGGGTATCAGGAAAATTCTCTGAAGGGGAAAGAAGTTGTTAAGTTTCCAAAGAGAGAGAACAACCCTTTTCCTCCAACCCTGTCTGATCTAACCTCCTCCCATCCACAGCTATGTGAGTTTTTCTGATACATTTCACAGAAAACATCTCTTCTCACCATATTAAATGAGGGCCCACTCCCTGTTCTTCCCCTTTTCCATCTAGAGAAGGGCTTTTTTGTTTCTTGCCCTTAGCCATTTTCAAATCCAGGGACAGGTGGCTGGGGGGGCCTGGGGGTGCCCCACTGTGACACCTGTCCTTCTCTCTCCAGTCTATATCACTCCCCAATTCATGGACCACCAGGTCCTTGGTCTCAGCTAAATCGTACTTCTTCCAAATGTCTCCTCCTCCAAGAAGCCTTCCTGATCACTAATTAAAGTGCCACCTACCTTCTTGCCCTGCATATTTCACTATAGCTCTTACCTCTACCCGATACTTAATTTTGTTTGCTTATTTATTGTCTATTTCCTAACACGCAACTTCATAAGGACATGCAACAAACTTGCAAGGTTCGTTCACAACTGTATCTCCAGTGCCTAGAACAGCACCTGGGTCATATTAGGTGCTTAATAAATAAGTGCTGAAAAAATGATTGAAAGTGGAATTGATCTTTCTCATTAACCTCTTTTGGGGAATGGACTTGAAGGGAAAATAACTTTTATCTGGCACGTCTGTGTGCCAGGAGCTTTATGATCACAGTCTCATTCAATCCTCAAAACAGAAGGGTGGCAATTTTCATTTCTTCATTCATTCATTAATTCATTCATGCATTCAACAGATATTTATGGATCACATCTATATGCCAGCTACCAACCCAAGCACTAGGGACATAGCAACAAAGAAAATAGATGTAATCAGAGCCCTCCAGGAGCTCAAAATCTATCAGATAATTATTTCCATTTTGCAGACATGGAAAATGAGGCTGAGATGGAAAGCGACTTGCTCAGAGAAAAGGGGCAAAATCACAGTTTGAAACAAACTGCCTGGATTGCATGCAGGTAAATTTCCACATCGTCGCACTGCCTCCTTAGCAGTAGGAGTCAGACAGGCAGGGCCCTGAATCCTGACTTTGCTCCTTCCTGGTGAGTCACAGTGCCTCCCTGAGCTGATCCCCAGTTTCTTCACCTGCAAAGTGAGGTGAGGGGCTGGTTGGATTCTGAGGTCCCAAAGGGAGGAATTAAATGGAGGCCTTGACTTTAGGGTCCAGTGTGAGGAGGGAACTGGAGGCCTAGATTCCTGAATCCAGAGGGAGGAAGGGCTTGGGTCTGGGAATCCTGGATTCAAGAGAAGGGAGGTACTTTGGAGCCTGTTTTCTGGTTCCCTGGGGAATCCATATCTCCTATGTTTGTTAGTGGATTACATAAACTATTCAACAATAAAGGGGCTCTCTGCCATGAAGGAGGGATGGCTTCATTCATTCATCCATTTTTCTGAGTCCTGCTCAACAATCTGTTAATATTCTGGTCTTCAAGGCTTCCAGTATGGGCCACCTGTATATCGAACCAAACATAATCACTTTCCCTTCTTTGCCTCCTCCTGGGTCCCAGCCTTGCCAATGGCTTAGGGTCCACTGGCTCACCAGCTCCTCTTCTCCTTCCTGTACTGGCCAAGCCCTGTACCTCGGGGGCTGGTGACAGTGCCCCAGCCTGAGATGGTGCACTTCTGGCCAGGCTGGGGGCAGTGATCTGCCAGGCGGATGGACTTCACTTTGGGCCCCAGGGATGCTCGACCACGTAGTCGAATGAGCATCAGGTCATGATGGTGGTCCTGGCTGCTGCTGTTGTAGCAAGGATGTGGGATGGACTGAGCCACAGCCATTTCTTGCTTTGACCCATCCTTACTTCGCAGGCTGTGCTCTCCCAGGTGAACTGTGTACTTCCTGTAATGGTGGGGGCATTTTGGGACCCAGGCAGCAATCTGGGATCCCAGCTCTCTCCTTCACAGGTTCTAGGAGATGGGGTCACCAGCCCCCTTCCCCTTGGATCTAGAGTCAAAGCCCCAGTCCTAACCCCTCCCAATCTAGGAGTCTGAGCCCCCAGCCCACTCATCCCTCAGACCCAGGAGTCCCAGCCCCTAGCCTCCTCCTCCCTTCCGACCCAGGAGTGCAGCTCCCAGTGCCCTCTCTGGCTTCTGCCCACTTCAGCCCACGCATCCACTCACGGTTTTCTGCAGTGGGCAGCCGTGATGACCCAACTGGCACTGAGGAGGACGCCCCCACAGAGAAGTTGCCGGTCCTGGAACAAGCCCACCTGCCATGGCTGTGAGTGGGGCTCGCACTCTTCACCCTGCAGCACCTTGCTCTCCTCTGCCCTCAAGTGTCCTGCAGCAGGAGGGAGAGGGTTGGGTTGCCACCCTCTGGGGGACTGCCAGGGCCAGGACAGCCACTGTGGGTTCCAACGGATACATGGCAAGTTCTCTGCATGCTCCTCATGTTCCTACATGCACCCACACTCCCTCGTGTGTGGGGCCCAAGGCAACCACATGCTGCCACATGGCTACACATGTATACTCAGTTAAGTCTGTGAGTCATCATGCATGAAACCACACACCCAGATACACTTCCACATGCGCCTACATGCCCCCACATGGGTCTACATGCTCCCACATGCATCCAGTCCTCCCATGTGCTCCCACATATGTGCACCTGCTCCCGTGTGCTCTCATGTGCATTGCACCTCTCAGCCATCAGCCCACCATGGCTACTTTTTTTCAGCATATTGGAACACACTCCTACCTGCTCCCACGTGTTCCGTAACTCCACCAATGGTCAGGAGAGCTCACATGCACTCACCTTCCATCCCTCACATGCCACCACATGCACCCACAGAACCGCCACAGGCCACCATATGCCGCTGATGCCTTCTGGCCCCCCAAAGCCCTCCTGCCACCTCCTCACCTGCCCAGCCTTCCAGCAGCAAAAGCAGGAACATCCGGGTCAAGGCTGCTCCGGGTGGAAGGCATCCCATGGCCGGGACTGGGAGAGGGAATGGGAGAGGGAGAGAGAGAGGGAGAGGAAGTGGGAAGGGGAGTGGGGGAGAGGGAGGGGCGGGGCTGAGAGATGAGGAAGGAGGAGCCTGAAATCCCAGCAACAGCTGTTGGGATTGGGGAAGGGGCAGAGAGCATCCCAGCTTCTCTCCTGGGTCCTGCAGGAGGACAGGGTGGGGCTGGGAGGGTGTGTGGCTGGGGGACTGGATCCCCAATTCCAAGGGAGGGGAGAGTTGTGGCCTCGAACTCCCGGGTCCTGGGGGAGGAGGGAGTTGGGGGCCCAGACTCCTGGGTTCGAGAGGAGTTGGGGGCCCGAGGCAGGGGTCCTGGGTCCCTGGGGGTTGCTGAAGCCAGTGTCTGAGTACCTCTGCACCTCACCTTACAGAATCCGAGTCACGTAGTGATTCGGACCCGGTGGACGTGGCCCCAGCATTTCGGTTCTGCCTGCCTGGTACACGGTTCTGGAACCTTTTAACTGGGAATCCCCGCCTCCTGCACCGCCTCTTCCCGCGCCTGAGTCAGTGGAGCGTCGGGAATGGGAACCCCGGGTCTAACTAGGAGTTGCTGAGGGTCTGAACACTAAATCCTGAGGGAGAAGGGGCTGGAACCTGGACTCATGAGGCATGAGAGAGCGGGGGCTCCGTCTGGGACCCCTAGGTCTGAGGGAGGAGGGGGCTGGAGGCCCGGACACCAGACTTTGAGGGAGGAGGGGGCTGGGAAACTGGATCTGAGGGAGGAGGGAGTTGGGGGCCTGGACATCTGTTCTGAGGGAGGAGGCGGCTGGGAGCTGTATCCTTAAGTCCTTTTCGGAGGAGGGGTCTGGGCCCTGGATTCTCGTGAGAGGAGGGGGCTGCTGTGGGTAACTCGGAACGGAAGAAAGGCGGGTCTTGTCGGTCCTGACAGCCGAGGGCGGTTCGGGCCCCGCCTGCTGGCTCTGAGAGGTCCGGGATCTGGGAAGGCAGGTTTGGGAGGCGCCGTGACCTGGTTTCCCCTTCCCTCGGGAGCGGCGGGACCAGCCCAAGAGGAACCCGGGAGCTTTGCAGCAAAATGCTGGTGAAGGCGGACTTGAGGTCGGACTCGCTGGGGGTTCGAGGGGACTGCGACGCGGCCGCATCTGCCCTCCACCGCCCACAGTCGCCTTCCCCTCATCCCATAACGTGGGCAGAAGAAAGTCGCGCCTTCACGCGTTTATTGCAAAATCAACTATTTGGGTACAGCGATCCTTCCCCGACTTCTCCCAGTCCGGTCCCCGCTAGGATTCGAACCCAGCACGCGGCCACCAGGAGGCGCCGCCCGACACCAGCCAGTTCCCAGTGGGCGGAGCCACTGCGCCGCTGACAACACGGGGGCGGGCTCTCTGAGCTAGGAGGCGGAGCCACAAGGGGTGGAGTCCACTGGGGAAGTCACGTTGAGTAAAGTTCCAAGGGGCGGAGCTATTTCCTGGGCTTCGTTTATTGGGGCGGAGCCGTAAGGCCGCGCTGTCTCATGGGGGTGTGGCTAGCTGCCGGTGACGTCACAGAGACGTAGCCACTAGGAACGCAGGTATCTCCCAGCTCCAGCTCCAGGGGGCGTGGCTACACTTTGGTTTCCCGCGTGCGGGGGCGGAGCCTGAAGCGGCGGAGGCTGGATGTGGGAGCCAGTCTCCAAGACTGCTGGAGGTGGCGGGCGAAGACCCTTCGTGGGGAGCACCGCATTCCCGGCTTCCCGCGCCCACCTGCCTCTCTTGATCGTCCAGGGCGCAAGGACTCAGTTTTCTTCCATGGTCTTTCGGATCCAGTCCACGTAGCGGCATACGCTGGTGTATACGGCAGGACGCCTGGGTCTGGAGCAAGGCTCTGCACCCCCAGACACCACGCCCGCCAGGGTCCCATTGCAAACCAGGGGGCCTCCAGAGTCACCCTGTAGGCGGGGGAGCAGCAGAGAAACTGTTAGACCAGTCAATTCACGGCCATCACACGGGCCACTTCCTCCCTCCCATCAAAGCCCCCAGTTTTCTCCTCCCCCGGCAAATTCCTCTTTCCTCAGACCCAGGAGTTGAAGCCCCCAACCCCCAACTGCCCCTAGGACCCAGAATTCTGGGCTCCTATCCCCTTCTTCCCCCAAGACTCAGGAGTTGGGGTCCTGGCGTCATCCCCTTCCAGGTCCAGGTGTCCCAGCCCCCTCCTCCCCAGAGAAGGGCCTCACCTGACAGGAGCCGCGGCCCCCCTCCCACAGGCCGGCACAGAGCATGCTGTCCGAGATGTGGCCTGGGTATGCGTGATGGCAGAGCTTGGGATCCAGGATGCTGATGTTGGCACACTGCAGCGTTTCTGGGTACTGCACTGTTTGGGGAGAAGGTCCGCAAGGGTCATCGGTTAACTCGTCACACACAGACGCCCCCCCCCCATCTTGGACCTTCCCTGCAGCCTTCCCAAAGGAGCAGGAACCCATGGGGCCACAGCATAAGGCCCTCAGAGTTAGAGAAAAGAGACAGGGATGAAGAAACAGAGATGAAGCACAAGGAGAAAGAGGGAGATGAGGAGGAAGAGAGAGCCCAAGACAGAGAAGCAGAAAATGTAGTCAAGAGACAAGAACAGATACCTACACAACTCACAGGGAGGAAAACAGAGACCATAGAGAGAGATAGAGACCTCTCAAGGGGAAAGAAATTCTTAGAAAAGATGAAGAAGGAAACGGAGAAATGGGGCCAGATACATCAAGGGAGAAGGCAATGAGATAAAGGAGGAGACAGTGAGATAGTCTCTGATAGAAACAGAGATGGAGAAATAGAGAGACACTAGATAGAGATAGAGGTGGGTGCAGTATATACAGTAGAGATGGGTACTGATATAGCTATACATATGCATATGTACACATACATAACACATGGGTGCGCTCTCAAGTGCTGCTAGAACCCCGGTGGGTGATAGGAGAGAGTGGAGGGGACTGTGCAGAGAAACAGCCACCAATGGGGTAACCTCCGAAAGAGTGACCTCTACCAGCTCTCCCCAGTGGTTGCTCTTTGGGGAATGTAGGCCCAGCATTGCCAATTCTTTGAATTTTTCAAACAAATCTAGAAATCTGGCCTTTATATAAAATCTCCCGGGTTTTAGATGATGGCAGCATCAATTTCAGACTTTTTGCCCAAGATACTTTAAAAACCAACACTGGTCTGGGAGGCTGAATTTGTCTAACGGGCTGTCACTTGGTGATTCTGACATGTGTGTGCCTTGTTTTGATTCTAAATGCATATATTATTTTCACTTTTAAATATCCCTGAAATCGAGATGTGTCTACCAGTAAATGATGTCATGCAATGACCAATGGGACATTTTTTGGTCATGGTTATTCGTCAGGGCTCATAAAATAATGATGCATCTTGCAATTAATAGCATCTTAAGTTTGATGGAATATATGGATGGATGGAGAGACAGACAGATGATAGATGATAGACAGATGATAGATAGATAGATAGCTAGGAGACAGAGATGAAGAGACAGAGAGAGATGGAGCAGGTGACAGGGGGGCGCCTGGGCAAGGCCATACCCTCGGGGCTGGACACGGCCCCCCAGCCTGAGATGAGGCACTGGGTGCCTGGGGAGACACAGGTCTCACTGAGGTTGAGGGGCTGCACAGTGTGACTCAGGCGCGCCCGCCTGGGCAGACGGATCAGCATGATGTCATCGTTGTGGTCGTGGGCACTGAGGTCCTTGTTGAACCCGGGGTGGGGGTAGAAGTCCGTGACCCGGAACAGCTGCTCTGGACCCTCCCACTGCCAGAGATGATGCTCCCCGAGACGGACCCACAGATACCTGCTGGGACAGGTCCTGAAGGGTCAAGCTGGGGGAAGGTGGGTGTCTTCTTGGCTCCAGTTCTCTTTTTCTGTTCACCAGTCACACACCTTCTCTGGGTCCCCATCTTCTATTTGTGACCCAGGGTGCTGTGTGGTTTCAGGCAAAGCACACACCCTCTCTGTTTTCCTGTCTGTCAGGGTGCTATGTGATCCTCCACAAGTCACACACCCTCTCTGGGCCCCCATCATCTATTTGTGACCCAAGATGCTGTGTTTTTTTAAGATACACACCCTCTCTGAGCTTCTGGTTCCCACTCTGGCTCTGTCTCCACCCTCCCAAATCTCACACCCCCCCTAGCCCCATTCTCAATAAACCACCTTCCTCTTGGCCCCACCCAGAGCCCTGGTGGTGACCCGGGTCCTCTGGAACCATGTGGGCATATGGGTGCTCCATCTATCACATAAGAGCAGCCCCAGTCCCTGCCCCACAGGCCTGATGGCTTCTGTAGGGCGTGGCTCTGCGTGTGCTTGCATTTGTATGCATGGAGGGGGTGGGGTGGGGTATGGGAAATCCCCAAATCGGGGGTCATCTTGGGCCAGACTGTGACCTCAGACTTTTCCTGCTTCCCATATCCATCACCCCTCAATGCATTTCTTCCTGCAGTCTATTGCAGTCCCAGCCCACTTGTTCTGCTCTGGTTCTGTGCCCCGAACAGCTAAAGACCCTCTGGGGGTCTACACATCCATCCTCCAGGCTCTGACATTAGGGATCCAGATAATGACTGAGAATTCAGGGTTTGGGGAGTGTAGGGTGCCATTTCTACCTCTATCCCTCTCTGTCTTGTTCTGTGTCTGGGAAGCTGGTGGCAGCAGCAGCACCACTACCCTGGGTCCCTGCCCCTGGACCCCCTCTACCTCCTTGTCTCTGTTTCTTTCCTGCTTTGTCTTTGGGCTGAAGCCCAAATATTGTTCTCCTAGCCTGATGTACAGGCCTGAGCTCATAGAGGCTCCATATTGGAAAAATGCATGATGGGAAATTCCCACATAGCATCCTGCTTCACTCCTGAAAGGAAGACTTTTGGAACAGTATGTGTCACCAGTTTTCAGAGATAACATAGAGAGGATTTCTCCATCAGGTAGATTCTAGGATTCTAAGAGTTTAGAATGCCCAGGATCTAAGATTCTAGAACGCTAAATGTCTAACCTCTAAGGGTCTGAGGTTCTAGTCTAGATCACAAAAAAATCTAGGATTTAAAAATCTGAATTAAATATAGGACTCTAATTTTCTGGGACAATAAAACTCTAGATTTTCACCATTCTAGAATTCTATAAGTCTATGATTTTAGAAATTTGAAGGTCTGGGATTCAAAGCATTTAAAACCCTAGAAGTCTCTGAATTAAAGCTTTCAGGATTGTAAGAACGTGACTAATAGTATTCTAGGATATTAAGTCCACCAGATTCTAGATTTTTATGAACCTAAGGCATTTAGGATTCTAAGCTTTTAGAATTATCTTGGTTCAAGATTCTAGAATTATATGAATAACAGTATTCTAGAATATTGTAGGTCGAAATTCGTAGGAGTGTGAGTTTTTATATTCAATGAGCTTAGAATATTGTGAATCTGAGATTCTAAGACTGCACTGTCCAATACAGTGTGCAAGCTATTACACACTTGAAAACGTGGCTAGTTCAAACTGAGATGTGCCCTAAGTGTAAAATACATGCTGGATTTCAAAGGCTTAATACATCACAATTACTTAAAAACTGATTACACATTGAAACAATAATATCTGGGACATATCAAATTAAATCTATTATTAAAATTAATTTTACCTCTTTTTAATTTTCAAAATGTATCTGCTAGAAAATTTAAACTTACATATGTGGCTTATATTATATTTTTATTGGACAGCACTGCCCTAAAATTCTAAGATTCTAATATTCTCTGATTCTATGGTTTTAGAATTTCCTGGGACTAAAGTTCTCGAGTTCTGAGGTCCCAGACTTTAGGGTTCTAGGATCCTGGATTTCTCTGGACAAGAGTATAGGACTCAGAATTAAATACTTTTAGGGCTCTAGAATTGCAGAGTTTGGGGCATCTACCATGTGTAATTTAAGAGTTGACTTTTGGCAGCAGAGAAAGAGGCTCCGCGCTTCCCGCCGACGGCTCCACACTCCTCCACCAGAGGTCCTTGCCGCCCCGATCCTCCCTTCCCGGCTCGGCCGGGGTCACTCACGGCTTCCGGCAGTGGGCGGCGGTGAGCAGCCAGCGGTCGTTGATGAGGGTCGCCCCGCAGAATAGATGGGTGAGGAAGAAGAGGCCGGCCTGCCAGGGCTGCGAGTTGGGGCTGCACTCCTCCGCCCCGATGGCGCGGGTGTCTGCCCAGCCGTGCTCTGGAGTGGGGATAGCGGGCAGAGGGGTCGGCGGGGAGCGGGCAGAGGGGTCGGCGGGGAGGGGTCTAGGACGCTGGGAAGCCTAGAGGGCAGGGGACTGAAGCCTGGGGTGGGGGTGGGGTGTCACGGGGGGCAGCCGGGATGGATGGGGGACTGCAGGAGCCTCACCTGCCAGGAGAAAAGAGAGCAGAGAGCAGATCAATACCAGCCTCATGACCTCTGGGTGCCTGGGTGCTCGAGCTGGCGCTAGGTGCCGGATGCTTCTTTATGGTAAGCCATGCCATCGCCTTCCTCCTCCCTGGGGATGCCTCCGTGATTAATCAAGGTTGGGAAATGTCCCCGGGGGGGAGGAAATCCTGGGGCCTGGCGGGAGCCTTGGGAGGGGAGGCAGTGGGGGGACCCCCGTCAGGATGAGCTGGTGACCTGTCCTGCCAGGGCTGGGCTAGATGGGGGAGGGACTCTGGGGTGCGGGGAGGTGTGGGCTTCTCCCACAGGGTCCCCAGAGGGGCGTGCCCCATTCCGCATGACCTCAGGACTCAAGATCTGGACAAGGATATTTTATGGCCTGGAGAAGGAACAGGAAAATCCCTAAGGCGGGGTCCCAGGGAAGAAGCAAGTTTATCTTGAACGAAGCAGTGGTGAGCTGGGACCCGGGACCCAGGATCACGGGGAAGACGAGGGACCGGGACCAGGTGTGGGAGAAAGAACAGTGGCTCAGAGGGAAAAAAGACAGGCACGATGAGGGGTGAGATGGAGAAAGACAGTAAGGGAAAAGAGAGCTAGAGATACAGAGACCCAAGGTGAGAGAGAGAGAGAGAGAGAGGGAGAGAGAGAGAGAGAGAGAGAGAGACGCAGACTATTACACACCCCACAGAGCCCTCCCCGCCTTGGGGATTTGGGACCCTTCCCACAAGGACAAAGGCCCTGCCTAGAAGATGGAGATCTCTGTTCCCAACTGGATTAACCCACTCCTGCCGTGAGGGTTAAAGGAGAACCCCCTTCCCCACGCCCCTACCACTCCCAAGGACCTAGGTGTCCAGTCTGCCTAGAACCAAACAACTTTTCCCTTCTTTTGGTGCCACCAGATCTTTGCCAAATCCTGACAACATTTGCCCTTTTATATTTTTAAATTTTATTTTCATTCCATTTACCCTCCTCCCCCCCATTGTCTTTCCCCTCATCCCATCTCTTATTATTCGGTGGGTAGTTCCTGGAGGGCTGGGTCCAGGTTTGACTCATCTTTGTGTCCCCAGGATGTTCAGGGCTGGGCTCATGGGAGGCATCAAGAGATGTTAATTGAATGAGTGAATGTCTTTCTCCATATCCTTCTTTTCCTGTTAAGCTCTTACTCATCCTTCAAGACCCGACCAAAATGTCTCCTCCTCCAGGAAGCCTTCTCTGATTTCTCCAGGCAAAGTCAATCTCTTCCTCCCCTGGACACTCACAGCCCCTTACACCTTCCTTTGCTACAGCCCTGATTATCAAGCTGGGTCTGAGTGCACCTTGAATGGTCTCTCACTACGGTATGGTAGTTTGGAGCACAGATTCTGGAATTGGACCATCTGGGTCCAAATCTCAACATTGGCAATTATTAGATATATGACCTTGGGCAAGCCACTGGACTTCTCTCAGTTACTTCATCTGTTAAGTGGCAATAATAACCAGAATTTTTAGGGGTTTAGTGAGTTAACACACATGAAGCACATTCAGCAGTGCCCAGCATATAGAAAGTACTCAATAAATGAGGAGGGAGAAATTGAAGTAGCTAGAGTGTTCAAGTAATTCACCCGAGGTCACACAGTAAGTAATAAAAATGCATTTCTTTCTCTACTTGGTTGAACTCCTACTTATCCTTTAAAACCCCATGAAAATGCCCCCTTCAGGCAAAGTCCTTGCCCCATTCTTTTTTTTTTTTATTAAATTCAGTTTTATTGAAATACATTCACACACCATACAATCATCCATGGTATACAATCCACTGTCCACAGTATGATAACATAGTTATGTGTTCATCACCACAATCTATCTCTGAACATTTTCCTTACATCAGAAAGAACCAGAACAAGAATAAAAAATCAAAGTGAAAAAAGAACACCACCCCATTTGTCCTTTAGTTTTTATCCCCATTTTTCTACTCATCCATACACTAGATAAAGGGGGTGTGATCCACAAGGTCTTCACAATCACACTGTCACCCCTTGTAATCTACATTATTATATAATTGTCTTCAGGAGTCCAGACTGCTGGATTAGAGTTTGGTAGTTTCAGGTATTTACTTCAAGCTATTCCAATACATTAAAGCCTAAGAGGTGTTATCTATATAGTGCATAAGAATGTCCACCAGAGTGACCTCTCGACTCCATTTGAAATCTCTCAGCCACTGAAACTATTTCGTCTCATTTTGCATCCCCCTTTAGGTCAAGAAGATACTCTCAGTCCCACGATGCCGGGTCCACATTCATCCCCGGGAGTCATATTCTGCATTGCCGGGGAGATTTACACCCCTGGGAGTCGGGTCCCACGTAGAGGGGAGGGCAGCGAGTTCACCTGTCGAGATGGCTCAGTTAGAGAGAGAGAGGGCCACATCTGAGCAGCAAAGAGGTACTCAGGGGGAGACTCTTAGGCACCATTACATACAACTTTAGACTCTCCTTTGTGGTAATGAGCTTCATAAGGGCAAGTCCCATGCTCAAGCCTTGCCCCATTCTTGATGCACCCTGTACCTCCTTCTATCACAGCACTGATCAATTTGTATTATTCATTAATTCATCAATGTGTTGAGAGACTTTTGTTTGTCAGACACTTTACCGTGTGCTTAGAAAATTGCAGCAATCAAACGAAAGCACTCACGGACTGGGAGATGGAGGTAGAAAGGTCATCATCAAATAAACAAATAAATGAGATAATCTCAGGTATAACAAGTCCTGCAAAAAAAAAAAAAAATGAACAGAGCAGTAGAATTAGTGAGAGAGGAGATCTCTTCCGCCAGGGCAATCTGGGAAGGCCTCCTTGAGGAGCTGACCTTTGAGTGGAGACCTGAATGACAAGAATGCGAGGCTTCCTGCTCTCCTTGACCCGACTTGCAGCTCCTTGAGGGTAGGGCCTGATCTGATTCATCTCCAGGGCCTGACATAGGACAGGGCTCAATAAACATTAGTGGAGTGACTAAACAAATGATGAACTGCCTTTAAAACTGAATCACATTTTTGGGTTCCTACCCACTGCTTTTCTAACCCTTGGATGACAAACTCAACTGATATGGCTGATTGACATTTCCTGGGTGTGCAGACGGCAGAACAGGAAAAGAGTCAGTGGAAGGGAGTTGATAGTCGTGAATCGAGCACCTCTTGTGTATTAGACTCTGTACTCAGACATTGTCTACCAGTCTTCTGTAGGCTTTGCAAGGGCTTGTTGGGGTCACCAATATGTCCCCAGCACCTGCCGCTAGGTTTGGCAAATGAGAAATGCTCAATAAATTGGTGTTTGAAAGAAGAAACAAAAAACAACCTGTACTTTATGGAGAATTTCTGTTGTTCATGTGTTCAGCTTATTTTACCTGCTCCAAAGTCCATGCTAAGCCAAGACCCCCAAACATCTTTCAGCTTTGGATGGATTCTCAGCACAGAAATATTTACATAGGGACAGTATTAGGGAGAGGAAAACAATCCACCCCCCTCTCTGCAAATTTTCAGGACATAACCTCAAAAGCCCATTAATAAAGACTAAACAATCCCCACCTCACTAAATTTTGGAGGGTTTATGAACTTGGCTATTGGAGTGGGGAGATTCCCCAGCCTTCACTCTCTTGCTCAGCCCTCTGGTCTTGGAGGCTGAAATGGATGAAGGGTGAGGTCCTTGAGTTCCAGTGACCCCACAAAGGTAGAGAAGATACCAAGTGACTTAAAGCCAACCCAGCTCCTGCTGAGACAAGAGGAACTGGTGTTGGGTGGATCCAGAAGTAGAAAAAGGTGGGAGGGAAGAAGGAATTGGTTGAGAGCTGCTTCAAGAGAACTTGGGAGGAGAGTGGGAATATGATTCTCCCATCAGCCCTGGAGCTTAGGTGGTGGGGAATAGGCTCCCTTGTCCACTTCTACCCAGAACACAGAGTCACACATGCTCTCACTAGGACTTGTTCATGTCATGTAAATAGGTAACCTTTATTCAGGGCTCATCACCCACTGTGTTAAATTCTTTATGTAATTACCATAACAATTTACATGTACACTCTATCATGGGTTCCTCAACACGTCTATGAGATAGGCACTTCATTGTCCTCATTTTCCAGGTGAGAAAACCAAGGATCAGAGAGGGCTCTTGGCTTGCCCAACATCACACAGCAGGGAGTGGTACAGGAAGCCAGGTCAGGTGCCTCCACATAACTGTGATACTCTGGTAACTTCTGTTAGAGATTGGTCGACCTGCTTGCTTGCCTTTCTTGAATAAAACTTCCTCATCACTTTCTGCACTTCTGCTTTGATGCAGGCAGAGAATGGGGGAAGGCAGGGTCATGAGGGGAGAGGAGAGATGTGAGTAGGTGTGGATGGGTGGCAGAGGTTTGAGCAGGGGAGGAAGAGAGTTCAGTCACTGGGGGTGGAGGGGAGTGGGAGGAAGTGCAGGGATCCGAGGAAGTGAACAGATGGTGAAGAGTGTGCTGGTGGCATCCTCATCAGTTGGTGCGAATGGTTTTCTCTATCCAGTTGATGTATTTGCAGATCTGGGTGTAGACAGCTGGATGCTGGGAAGAGCCACAGGGGTAGACACCCCAGGAAAGGATACCCTGCAGGGTCTCATCACAGAGCAGGGGACCACCTGAGTCACTCTGGTGGAGCGAGGAAGGAGAGATCAATGAATACGCCCATGTGACAGCTGCCACTTTGGTGGCTGGGGTTAGTGATGGGAAGGGGTGCAGGTGGGGGCAGGATTGGAGTTGGGTTGGGATCAAGTTGAGGTTGGAATTCGTTATGAGGTTGGGGTGGAACTTGGGGAGTGGATTTCAACTTTGAGCTATGGAGGTTGGTTTGGGAGGTGAGAATGGAAATGTGGTGGAGTTGGGTAGATTAGGGGATGGAGATGGGTCTGGAGACAGGGATGGACTTGGAGATGGGGTTAAGGTGGGAGGTGGGGTTGGGGTTGAGGATGGAGTTGGGGGCAGGGTTGGAGATAAGGAAATGGAACACAAGGAGGTGGAGCTGGGGATGGGGTTGGGGTTGGAGTAGGGAATGGGGTAGCATTGGGATGGGGTTGAGATTGGGGCTGGGGTTGGCAATGGGGTTGGGGGCATCTTGTTTTCCCATAACCTTCCTTTCCTCCCTCCCTTGAGTCAGAGAACCTCCCTGGCCAGCCACTACCTGGCAAGGGTCCCGGCCCTGGTCCAGTCCAGCACACAGCATGTTGTTGGTGACCACACCAGGGTAGAAGACTTCACACTGCTTAGGGCTCAGGATAGTAACCCGGGAGCAGCTCAGACCCCTGTTGTACTTCACTGATGGGAGAGGAAGTCAGGTCATCCCTGGGACCAGCCCCTATCCTCCAGGACTTGGGAGTCCACACAGCTAGACTCTTTCTATCCAAGGACTCAGAAGTCCAGGCCCTCAGCCCCCTCCTCCCTCAGACCCTGGAATCCAGGCTTCCAGCCCCCTCCTCCCTCAGACCCAGGAATCCGGGCCCCTAGCCCTCTCCTCCCTCAGACCCTGGAGTCCAGGCCCCCAGCCTCCTCCTCCCTTGGACCCAGAAGCCCAAGCCCCCTGCCCCACCTCTTCCCTCTGGCCCCTTTTCCCTGAGATACAGTCTCAAGGCCAGCTCCTACCCCGTCGGGTGGCTGTGGTGCCCCAGCCAGCGATTTGACACTGGTCTCCAGGCTGCGCACATCTGTAGGGCAGGCGCACAACCTGCACACGAGTCCCCAGCATGGCAGGCCTGGCCAGTTTCAGCAGCATGAGGTCATGCTCATCAGTGCGTCTTGGCAGGAGTGGGCCTGATCCCAGCCGGTACTTGGGGTGGGGGACAGGGTGAATGGTCCGACGGAGCTGCTCGCCCTGGAGGAGCAGCAGATGGTCGTCCCCAACTCGAGCCCACAGTGGCCTGGGGGAGAGAAGAGCCCCATGGAGCCGACCTTGGTAGGGACTGGGACCCTGGCACCCTGGCACCCTGGGAAGGAGGGTCTGGTGGTAGGGTGGGGGCAGACATCTGGGTGGAAGGGAGGAAGGAGTTGGGGGAGAAGGGAATTGGGGGTCTGGACTCCTAGGTAAACCCAGCCCTTTCTCCGTAATATCATGCAATCTTTCCTGCGTCAGTGGCCCCAGGCATAGGGTGGACATTTCTGAACTCCTAACCACAGTAGACCTTGTCTTCTCTTTGTTGCTTACAACCACGGACACCTCAAGGGAACCCAAGGAGCATCAGTTGGACAGGGGCAATGGATGGGCCCACAAATGCAGAGAAGGACCACACTCACCCCTGTTGGCTGCAGCACGACCCAACTCCTCTCTTGCAGGAAGCCCTCCCTGATTGACCCCACATCTTGCCCGGAGAGTTCCACACCCTCAAGTGTCCCAGCCCTTCCCGACCCGTCCTCATGGCTTGCCTCCACAGCCCCGCCTAAGCGTTCACCAGTGGTCCCCCTACTTGTTGTTCCAGCAGTGCGCGGCCGTGAGCACCCAACTCTTGTCCACCAGGACGCCCGCGCAGTGGAAGGAGAGACCATTGAAGAGGGAGACCTGCCAGGGCTGCGAGCCGCGCGCGCACTGGGCGCCGGAGAGCGCAGTGTCCAAGTCGGTGTCATTTCCGGGGAGCAGCGCCGCCACTGAGGCTGGAGAACGAAGTGGGGGGGGGAGGTCAGCGCAGGCAGGGCAAGGCAAGGGCTGGGTTTGGGGTAGAGGCAGGGCCATGGGGAAGTGCTGCGAGAGGGGCGGCCCGAATGGGGCGAGGCATTAGGAAGAGGCGGAAATTGGGGGTCGCGGCTATTAAGAGCGGGAATGGGGGTTCACGCAGAATCCAAATGAAGTGGGAGGAGAAGAACTGTGTGAAAGAGGAAGGGGTTGGGGACCATGGCGGAGCGGAGTGAGAGGGGCAGGAACAGTACGCGGCGGGACACTAAGGGGGCGGAGACAGAACGCGGCGGGACACTAAGGGGGCGGGGACAGAACGCGGCGGGACACTAAGGGGGCGGGGACAGAACGCGGCGGGACACTAAGGGGGCAGAGACAGAACGCGGCGGGACACTAAGGGGGCGGAGACAGAACGCGGCGGGACACTAAGGGGGCGGGGACAGAACGCGGCGGGACTAAGGGGGCGGAGACAGAACGCGGCGGGACACTAAGGGGGCGGAGACAGAACGCGGCGGGACACTTAGGGGGCGGGGACAGAACGCGGCGGGACACTAAGGGGGCGGAGACAGAACGCGGCGGGACACAAGGGGGCGGGGACAGAACGCGGCGGGACACTAAGGGGGCGGGGACAGAACGCGGCGGGACACTAAGGGGGGAGACAACGCGGCGGGACACTAAGGGGGCGGGGACAGAACGCGGCGGGACACTAAGGGGGCGGGGACAGAACGCGGCGAGCAGAAAAGAGGGTTAAAAATCCTGGCGGAGCAAAAGGGGCGGGGCGGAGGCGGGGCCGGAGTGGGGGTTGGGGCACCCAGGGGCGGAGCCAGACGAGGCAGCCCTGAAGGCTTGGGGGTGGGACCCGCTCCGGGTCGCTGGGTGGGCGCTGGGGTCCCAAGCGAGGGTTGTTAGTGATGAGGACACATCCTCCATCCCTCCTCCCCCGCCCCCAGCGCCTCCCGCTGCCCTCTGCCCTTCGTCTCACCCCAGAGTTGCGCCATCAGCAGCGGTAGCAGCAGCTTCTTCGGGATCCAGGGGCCAGAGGCGGCGGAGAGGCGGAGGTACGGGGGTCTCATGTCCGGGCCTGGGCGGTGGAGGAGGGTGGGTTAAGACAGGCGCCTTGTCAGAGTCTCCCACCCCGCCCATCCGGACTTGCCCTGCCCAGGGGGCCCGTTTAACCAGCGGTCACGGGTCCCGTAGGGGCAGTTGGACGGGCGATTAGGGCTGGAACAGCCTAATGGGTGCAATTGCCCTTTAGACGCTGCTCGTGGCGTCCTCCCGCCCTCTCTGCGCCCGAGGGGAGCGCTTCCCCGGCCCGGTAACCCAGGCTGGCGGCCACGCAGCGCGCGGGGGTTCATCCTCCTTGGCAGGTGGAGCGGAGTCGGAGGCTCCGAGAGGTTGGGTTCGCTTCCTAAGCCTCCCGGCTCGGGGGACTTCCCCGCGGCCGCAGATGGTGAAACTAGGCTCCAACAGGGCCCTGGCCGTGGCCACAGGGCCCCCACCCATCCTTTCGCTATCCACCCGGATTGGGGTGGGGCGCATCCCGCCTTACCTGGGATTCGCTGCTGGGAAGGAGGGAGGAGACTCGGAAAGCACCCTTGCCTTACCTGTGGTCGCCAGCTCCTCTGCCCGGGGACCCCTGGCCAGGCCTTCCCTTTTAACCTCCAAGAGCCCAGAAAAGCCCCGCCCATTCCCCAGGGATTCACCCCCTCCTTTTTTCTCTCCCTAATTATACCTAGGTGGGGCTGGCACCCAGCCTGGGCCCAGATTCCTGCTCTGGGAGGGGCCCAGGAATACAGGCTTCTCCAGTGCCCCAAACACCCTGCTTGGAGCCCGATCCCATGGGGATTCCCCCAGTCCCCTGTTCCAAGAAGTTTTCCCAGGCAGGGGAGAGAGAGTAGGAGGTCCCCAGGGGGTCTGGGGGTGGCAGGGATGGTGTTGGAGATGGTGATGGAGAGAGAGAGGAAGGCAGATAAACAGAGAGCTGCATGCCTGAAATGCCAAAGTGAGAAAAGCCAGAAGGCTGAGGCGTAGAGGGGGAGGCAGAGAGATGAAAATAGATGGAAGGAAAGAGGAGGGACAGAGACCAGCTCCCGGGACAGGGATACAGGACAGAGGGAGATTGTGGCAGACAGAGGCCAAAATGGCATGTCTAAGACACACACAGAAACAGGAAAAGAGAAAAACGGTGGCAGAGGCCAAGACCCTGCTTGGAGGGATGCTTTCTGTGGCACGAGCCCACCCCCACAGCTGGAACGCGTCCATTCCTCCCTGCCACCTGCGTGTCTCCAGGTGCCACGCAGGCCCGTGAGTCACAGGAGGTCACGGCTGGAAGGGGCCTCCACGGCGCTTCGGTCAACACCCTCATTTCAGGTGAGCCACAAGAGGCCCAGAGAGGGCAGCACTTCACAGGAGATCACACAGCAAGTTGACCTAACCCCTGGGGAGGTCTTACGCCTCATGTCAGCTACCTCTCCTGCAAAGTGAGCAGAGCCTTGGAAAAGATCCCGAGTGCTGGACTATATAGCTGGGGCACATTCCCCAAGAAGAGTAACTCTGGACGTTGTCTAGCTCAGAGCTGTCTGATAAAACTTTCTGCAAGGATGGAAATGTTTGATGTGTTTCCCTGAATAGTTACCAGAGGCTGCGAAGCCCTTAAAATGTGGCAAGTGCAATAGAGGAATTGCATTTCTGATTTTATTTAATTTTAATTTTAATCTAAACAGCCATATGTGGCTAGTGGCTGCTGTCTTGGTCTAGATTAGTTAAACTACCTGTCATGGAGGTTAATTTAAAAATGATAGCCCCCTTTCATTAGGTCTTAGTATGTGCAGGCCTTGTGCTATCATACTTTTGCATTACCTTAAACCCTCACAGTTTTATAGATAAGGAAAGCAAAGTTAGTCGAGGCCATATCACTTGTAATTAAGAGGCTCTTTAGCTTCAGATCCTTGCATTTTCTTATTGCCTCTGTGATCATGAGCAAGTGACTGTCACTCCGGGACTCAGATTCCTTATCTGTAAAATGGGTATAACCACATCACCAGCCTCATGAGGCTTTGTCTGAATTAAATTAGCTGATACATTTAAAAGCCCTCAAACCAGGGTCTGGCATAGGAAATTTTATTGAGTCCTTGGTGTGGGCCAGGAACTGTTTTGGGGTCCAAGGACACAACAGCCATGGAACAAAACAGTTATTATCAGTCCCCGAGTCACAAATTAGGAAGAGCCAAGGTTTGAACCCAGGTCTTGCTGCTTCCAAACCCCCAGTCCTTGTCAAGTGATAGCATCTCCTGCAGTCAAGGAGGCCCAAAGAAAGTACCTTAAGGGTCCTGATCATAGTTTATTTATTTCAGAATGAACAGGGCCAAATCACCCATAGGATTGGGCCGTTGGGTGTTGGTGAGCTGGTCCTTCTAACTGTTCTTCCTCATAGTCTCCTTGACCCAGTCCACATATTTGCAGACTTTCGTGTAGACACCGGGCTTTTTGGTGACTGCGCATGGGTCCTGGCCCCAGGAGATGATGCCTTGCAGAGTTCTGTTACAGACCAGAGGGCCCCCAGAGTCACCCTGAGATGTGGAGAGAGGGGACTGGTCAGAGAAGAGAGGAGGCCAGGGAGGAGGGGAAGGGCTTGGGCTTGGTGTTAGGGAGGAGACAGGGATGGTGTTGGGGTTGGGATTTAGATTGAAGCTGGGGTTGGTATTGGGGTTTTTGTGATAGGATTGGGGATGTGGTTGGGATAAGGGTTAGAGATGGGCACAGGGGTGGGGTTACAGCTGAAAATGGATTTGGGGTGATTGGGTTGGAAATGGAGGTGGGAACAGGGATAGAACCATGGAAGGGGATAAAGATTGTGTTGAGGTTGGAAATGGGAGCTGGGGGTGGAGTTGGATGTGGGGCTGCAGGAAGAGGCGGGGTTGGGGTTAGGATGAGATTGCGGATGCAGGTGAAGACTTAGTTCAGGGAGGAGGTGGCGATAGGGATGTGGTTGGAGACCCAGGCCCTGCCCTCTGACCTGGCAGGAGTCCTTGCCTGCTTCCCGAACGCTGGCACAGACCATGGTGTCTGTGATGTTGCCAGGGTAGGCGTCCGCACATTCTTCGTAGCCAATGATGGTGATGGCGGCACATCGCAAAGTATGGGGCAGATGCACTGTGGAAACAGCATGAGGGGTTGTGGGAAGTGGGACCCCCACCCTACCAAAGCGGTTACTCTGAACAGAGTATCTGGGGAGAGTCCCCTTCCTTCTTGCTTGCAGCTGGTGCATCTCTCTGCTTATAGCAATAGCAATGATAATGCTATTGAGTAAATTCTTTATGCCAGTTGCTCTATAAACATTATCTGTAATCCAGCCTTGGGAGGTGGGTATGATTAGTCTCACTTGACAGAGAAGAAAATTGAGTTTCAACATGGTGAAGCCACTTGCCTGAGGTCCTACAGCTAGAAATTGTGGAACTGGGATGGCACATCAGGTCTGGAGAGCTGCCCCAGCCCTTGCTTTCCCACTCTTCCCTGCAACTTATCCTACCAATGACACCCCCAGGTTGCCTCCTCATTGTTGACGTTTCCTCTGCATCCTCCCACTAACACCACCTCCCTCACGTTCCCCTCTGGAGCCCCTACACTTGGGGCTGGTTGTGGTGCCCCAGCCGGAAATGAGGCAGCGGGTGCCGGCGGTGACACACTGCGATGGCAGGGAGAGGGGCTGCACGGCCCGGGTGATGACAGCTGGCACCCCCATCTTCACCAGCATGATGTCGTTGCGGTGGTCTTTGTTGGGGAGGCTGTTGTTGAACCCTGGGTGGGGGAAGGACTCAGTGGCTGTCCGGGTCTGCTCACAGCCGTCCTGCTGCTGGAGGCTGTGCTCCCCCAGGTGCACTATGTAGTGGCTGAGGTGCGAGAGATGGCGGTCAGAGATGGAAGGGTGGGGAGAGACAGGAGGCGGGGGAGAGACGGTGCGGGGGAAACACATGAGTGACACCTGCGAGCAAGTAGGAACGTAGCTCCACTGCCAACGTTAACGCCCGTCTCCCGCCCAAGCCCACCCCCAAGACGCAACCCCAACTCCAACGCCATCCAACCCTCCATCTTCAATCTCAGCGTGATCCCCGTCATCAAGGCGAGCGCTCGCCCACCCCACCGCCCCCAAACACCTCTCCCCAAGCCCAACGCCATCTCCATCCATCTCTCCACGCCCAGCCCCCCTCCCAGCCCCGCCCCGGCCCCCGCACCCACGGCTTGCGGCAGTGCGCTGCTGTGAGGAGCCATCCCGGCGCGATGAGGGTTGCCCCGCAGAGCAGACGCGTCTTCTGGAACAGCGCCACCTGCCAGGGCTGGGAATGAGGGGGGCACTCATACCCCTTGATGATCCTGGTCTCACCCCCTACATGCCCTGGAGGGGGTGGGGGCAAAAGAGGGGCTCAGGCATGAGAGAAGGCAGGCTGGGAGGATGTCCCCAGCTGGAACGCAGAGTCCAGACCGGTCAGGTGTAAACCCCTGGACGTGGTCAGTCGCTGTCACTGTCCTGAGTGCCCCTCACTCCGCGCCAGCGGCCGCGGCCCTTCCCCTGGGACCCTGCCCCACCTCTCCTCATTCTAGCATTGGAAAGGATCAGTCCTGGCTCAGTAGGGGGCACTGGGGACACCTGTGTGGCTGTCTCATTCAGATGCTCTATGGGCTGTTCTGGAATTTGAATACCAAGCCTGTCGGTGGCCAGGCCAGGGGGGCTGGGGGAGCCTAGAGAGTCGAGAGGGGGGCCCTGCCCTTCCCCACCCCCCACCGTACCTGTCACCAGAGCAAGCATGATTAATGACAGACTCGTCATGGCCTGGAGCGGGGAAGGCAGGCCCCAGGTTCTCCTGGGAACAAGGAGGGACACAGGCAAAATCACTTTACAGGGAGACGGGGGCTATCCCTGTTCCCCACATCTCCCTCACCTGTCCCACCCCCCCTTCTTTCCACCCTGGCCGCTTCCCTTGGGGAGAAACAACTGGGTTTGGGACACCCCCCTGGTTCTCACTGCACTCCAGCCTCCAAACCCTTAAAATAAAGCTTCGGTACTCGGGGTGGCCCTGGAGGGGGCTAGAAGCTCCCCGTATGCCGAGGAGGATGTGGAATTTTCGGGGAGTAGCTTTGTCTGGGGCCGATGATGGGCTGTCCTCGTTTAAATCAGCTGTGGGACGTCCCAGCTACATCTGGGAGAAGGATTTCTTTCTGGTCCACCCGAGACCCGGTCGGGGCCCAGCAGCTTGTGACGGGAGGAGAGGAGAGGGGTCTGGGCCCCACTTGGGGCTGGGGATGGAAGAGGGGCTCAGGCTGGGGCCAGGTTCTGGCCCTCGTCCTGCTGAACCCCCGGCCCTTTGAGGGACGGCCAGACAGAGCCGGGGGGGGGCGGCCAGGGGAGGGCCGGTGGCCTCAGCTGCCCTGGTCAGTGGGAGCAGGGGAGGAGGGCTGAGCTCAGCCCCAGAAGCGGGGTGGGGATCAGAGGTCGTTGAAGTTGGGGGCAGCCAGATGAGGATGAAAGGTGCAGAGAGAGACGCGGAGAGCCCCCACCCCAGCTGAGAAGGAGACACGGTGAGGAGGGGGCAGAGGCCAGGCAGACGCGCAGAGGGAGGCCATCGCCCCCCTCCTGACTCACGGGCTCTGGGGGCCTGGCAGCGGTGGCAGCAGTGGCAGGCTGGGTCGGAGCACCAGGCACCGGGCGGGCGGGCAGGCCTGGGGTGGCCCTGGGCGGGCCCAGGATGACTGGCCCTCCTGGCCCTGCCTTATCGCCCTGGAGGCGGGGTGTGGGTGGGGGGCCTCCTCGGTCGTCTGCCTGCCTCTGCCACTCTCCTCGCCCCCTGGCTCTCTACTTCTCTCGGAGTCCGTCTGCCCGTCTGCCCTCACCCTCCTCTTTCCTTCCCTGTCTCTGAGCCTGCACGAATCTGAGTCTCTTTAGCTCTGCCATTCTCAGCCTCTGTCTCCATGGACATCTGTCATTTCCCTCTGTCTGGTTCCGTCTCTGAGTCCCTGGGCCTTTCTGTCTGTCCCTTTCTTACCTCTGTTCTCTCTGCATGCCTCTTTCTCTAATTCTTTGCAGCTCCCTTGCTTGGTCTGTTTCTTGGTGTCTTTCTACGCTACCCCTGCCCCCATCTCTATGCCTCCCACCCCCTCCACCTCTGTCTCCAGTCTCTCTCTTGTCCTCTCCCTGCCCCTCCCTCCCCACAACTGGAGCCCAAATGCCCCCCCTGGGCCCCTCCCCTTCTCCATTCCAAGGAGGGGGAAACCTGGGGCATCACAGAAGTGGGGCAGCTGCCAGGAGAAGGGGCAGGACAGAAGGCTGGGGAGGCAGGTTGGGGCCTGTGCATGTTGTCGCCGAGGCCCAGGAAAGGGAACTTAATCCTCTGCAGGTGCTCCGAACTCCAGGGCCTGCAACCGTTCCCTCCACTCCCCTCCCCCAGCTTCCCCAGGGTCTCTGGATTTGAATCCAGCTGTTGCACTTACTCGCTGTGTGACCTCAACCAGGTGACTTCCCGTCTCTGAGCCAACTCAATTTCCTCAACTGCAAACCTTGAGCGTGCGTGCTGACCCCTACTTCTCCCAGCAGGTTTGCTATCACACCTCCTCCCTCTGGCTTCCTCTCCTGTCTCTCCCACCAGATGTGGAGGAAGGCGGGGTAGACCTAGCTTCTGATCACAGACGGCCCCGGCTTCAAATCCCGGCTCTGCCTCTTCCTACCACTGACGTGGGGCAAGGGACTCCACCCCTGGGAGGCTCAGTTTCTTTATCGGAGGGCGGGAAATGGGTTTGACAACGCTGTCTCCCTGGTTGGGGATGTGGACACCAGAAAAGCTGGGTGGAAAAAAATGAACACACAAAGTGCTCAGAAAATGTTCCTATGGCCACCATTCTCATCCTTTGCTCTCTCCCGTCTCTAATTCCATTCTGACGGAGTTGGGGAGAAGCTTTTCTCTTTGCACTCCCCCCCCCCCCCCCCCCCCCCCCCGCCAATAGCCCTTGTCCCTGGGGACCACTTTAAGAACTTCCAGGCTGGGGCCTCTTGCTTTCCAAGGCCACACACTACCTTCCCTCATCGTAGACATATTAAAACAAACCTGCATCCCATATTAAACATAATGCATGTTCAACTACAGAAGAGTCAAACTGGAATTGGCTCATTGAAAGAATGTTATGTTTTATAGACATTTAATTAAATGGCCATGAATTTTGATTGTGCAGTTCTCATTTTGTATTTTGGAGCCAAATTTTTTTTCTTCCTTCCTTTTCAGGTCCTTTATGGGCCCCCGGAAAGCTTATAAACTCTGGGCACTATTTGTATTGTGCCAGATGGAGAAAAAAATGGCTCATATTTTCATTGTTACAAGAAACTTTTTCTATTCTGTTTCTGTGTGATCCTGAGAGAAAACCTTTCCCTCTCTGAGATCTGTTTCTATACCTGTAGGTAGGAGAAACTTTAGGCCCTCCCTGCAGTCTCCATTAGCATGGAGGCATCGGATAGATAGTCAAAACCCCTCTTCCAGTTTTATTATATTTATTCCAGATAGACACCCCCCAACTATGGGTCAAAGAAGGGCTGGTTGGAGTTAGAGTTCCAGGGAGGAAGTCATCAGACCAAGAGCAGTGGGAGTGGGAGCTGGGGGTGATGATGGACAACATGTTCCTGCTTGGAGGGTCTGAGTGGCCCCCAAGCTGAGGGCTGGACGTGAAGGGTGCAGGTCAGTTGTTTCTCATGGTCGTCCGGATCCAGTCCACATATTTGCAAATCTTGGTGTAGACTCCGGGGATGCCTTTTTGCCCACAAGGCCCCACTGACCCCCAGGACACCAGGCCCTGAAGGACTCCCCCACACACCAGGGGGCCCCCAGAGTCGCCCTGGAGGGGAGAAGGAGAAGGTACACTGCCTGAATCAGAGAGAAAGAACTGTTCCTGTTTTCCACCCCCTAATCCCCAATTCAGGCCTTGCCCTTGAGGACAGGGGCTCCAAGAAAACCCGGAACTGGTCCTGACCAATGGAGAAGAACCCAGGTCCCTAGGGACCAATCCCAGGGAAGGAGGGCGGGATTCAGAGGCCATGGCCAATGAGGGAGGAGAACACCGTGTCCAATGACCAATCCCCGGGAAGGAGGGCGGGACTCCATAAAGGGTGGAGGACTTCTTAAGGACCATGGTCAGGGGCAAGCGCCCCTGGAGGATCCCCGGAGTAAGGGTGCAGAGTTAGAGGACGAGAGGGTCCATCGGCCCCTTTGCTGCCTCCATCATCGAATCTCTCCCCCTCACCTGGAACTGCACCCCGGAGGTTGGTATGTGGGGGACACAGAGCCAGAGAGACAGGGGTTGCAGCCCGAGCTCCAAGTCTGTCTAGCTCTTCGCAGCCCTTCTTCTCTGTCTCTTCTTCTCTCTTTGTGCACCCCCATCTTTCCTTCTCTGCCCCTCCCTCCTCCGTTCCCTGGCTCTTCCCCCCTTACTCTGTGCCCCCCCTTCTCTCCGACCCCCTCTCCTGACTCACCCCCACCCCCGTGGTCGTGGGCTCACCTGACAGGCGTCCCGCCCCGCGATGCCGCCGGCACACACCATGTTGTCTGTGATTCTCCCCGGGAACGCGGCGCGGCAGTCCGCGTCTGAGATGACGGAGATGTTGAGGCACTGGAGCCGGTCCGGAAATTGGCCTGGGGGTGGGAGAAGGGTGCTGTAGGGCCCTCCAAAGCCCCCCCCCCCCACTTTGGGATCACATCCTTCCTCTCAAGGACAGGTGCCCGAAGCCCAACTCCTGACCTCCTGACCTCCGACCCCACGCCTATGGTCCCCCCCCCTCCTCGGTGACCTCGAGTCCATGAACCTGAAACCTCTAAACCTCAGATGTGTGACCATGTCCTGACAACTCTGATCCCAGCTCATTGGCCTATCCCCTTGACTGTTGACTCAAGTGTCAAAACTCAAGACCCTCCTTGTCCAACTCCAGACCTGACCTTCTCCTCCAAGCCCAGATGCTATGACCTTTGACCTTCAGTCTTGTTGCCCTCTGCTGACCAATTTGACCTTATGTCCTTTCTCTGTCTCCTGCCTCCATATTTCTTGCCTTGACCTTATCCTCTAATCTCAACTTCATCCTCTAAACCTTTCCTTCATTGGCCCCCAACTTCATGGTAGCCTCTGATCTTTGTTTATTTGATCCAGACTCCATGAGCCCTAACCTCTGACTCTGCACCCCAAACCCCATTACTTTCAACCCCGGACATGTGATTCCCTGATCGAATCCCAGTTTCCATCCTCAGACTAACTGCATCGCGTGACCTTAATTCTACAGTGACCTCTAACAACAGAACCCATGACCCCTCCTTTTTGACCTCCCAGATCCTATTTCACTTTGACCTCTAACCACATCCCTCACCCCTGACTTCTGACTCCACACCTGATCCCTTAATCTCTTGCACTCTCTAGACTCCTGATCCACCATCATCTCTGATGTTTGACCCCACATGCTGACCCTTTGCTTATCCTTCCTCTAAGATGTCATGACTCCTGACCTCTCACCCTGCTCCCCAATGTTTACCCATCCTGACCTCTGGCCCCGGACCCCCTTACTCCATGATCCGTTGGTGGTGCCCCAGCCTGAGATGAGGCACTCGGTGCCAGCGGCCACACAGGCCCTGGGCAGGGGCAGGGGTTGGACGCTGCGGGTGAAGACGACGGGCAAGTCCAGCCGCAGAAGCCGGAGGTCATGGTCATGGTTCCGCAGGGCTCTCCGGTAGCCAGGGTGGGTCACAGAGAAGCGGCTGTGTCGGATCTGTTCTGTCCAGTCCAGTTGACTGAGGCTGTGCTCCCCCAGGCGCACCCAGTAGCTGCTGGGGGGGGGATGTCATGGGGGCTCAGCAGGTAGCAGGTGGGTAGCCCCCCAGCCCCTGGGCACCCTCACTGCTGGCCGCACTCCCAGGGCCCCCACCTCCCTCTGCTGCTCTGCACCTCCACTGTGCTCTCTTACGTGCCCTCAGTCTACATCTTTCTCTTTCAGTCTCCCAGTCCCTAGCTCCATCGCTGTCTTTCCTTTTCAGTGTTCACCTATTTCTGCCTCACCTTGCTGTATCTGGATCCCCCAGCCATGCACCTGTATGTCTTCCTGGTTTTGTTAACTGTAGACCTACGAGGGCAGGGGCATCCATCTTCCCTGCTCCCTGCTGTATCCCCAGCACCAGAACACTGCCGGGCACTGAGAAGCACTCAATACATGAACCAGTGCACAATGAATGGATGCTCTTTTGTCCTGCCCGTGGCTCTCTCCATCCCTGAGTCTCTCTGGCTCTGTGTCTGAGCTTCCCTTCCACAAGAAATCCTGAGCATCATCTGGAAAGCTCCACCCCCTCCGAGGCCCAGGGAGGTTGCACAAAGGGTTTGGGTCAGATGTGGATCCTGGGCCCAGCCTGGGTCAGGAAACATCAGGGACTGGTCACAAATGCCATGCAGGAAAGAAGTTGGGCACACAGGAATGGGAGGGGGTGGGTGGGCAGGGTCTGAGACCCTCCCCTCAGCCCACCCCACCTCAGGCCACGAATGAGGAAGTTCTACTTGTTGTCTAACCTTACACTCCTCTGTTGCAGGGCCAGCTCCTTAGCCCTGGGCACCACCCTCCCCTGAGACCCTACCCCGAAACCTCCCCTCCCCATTACCTCCCTTTCACCCACCCCAGAAAGGGACCCAGACCGGGGCTTACCTGCCGCTGCAGTGAGCTGCTGTGAGGACCCACCTGCGGTCAATGAGGACACCCCCACAGTGCAGGTTGATGCCCTTGAACAGCCCCACCTGCCATGGCTGTGAGTTGGGGAGACACTCTGTGCCATTGTAGATCTTCTCTGTGGCCACCTGGCTGAGCCCTGGGGCCAGAGACATGAAGATTGTAGATCCAAGAAGCGAAAGAGCGATTCAGAGGCGAAAGATGCAGGGACAGATGTAGGCAAGAGAAAGACACTGAGCGACGCACGGAGACCCAGGGACACCAAGAAAGAGACACAAAAAGGAAGAGAAAGAAACAGAGAGGAATACTTGAAAATGGGAGAGAAACAGGCTCAGAGACAGAGGTTTGGAGGGAGAGGACAGAGGTACAGGGACAGAGGGGCAGAAAGTGATGGGGAGGCAGATACCCCTCCCTGAGGGCTGGAGGAGAATGGAGGCACAGAGTGAGCCCCTCCCCTCCTCAGTGCCAGGCTGGGATGGGCAGAGGTCCCCAGCCCCACCTTGCCCTCTCCCTGCCCCAGGAACTCACCAATAAGACACAAGAGCAAAAAGATGCTGGAGCCCATGGTGGGCCACCTCCGTGGTCTGGGAGAAAAGGTGGGGGACCTCAGAGACAGCCCCTTCCCCCTCCACCCGGCCCACATCCTTCCCTGCCCCGACCACCTCTGCCCTTTCTTTTTCCCTTGGGGTCTGCTCACCCCTCTCCCTGCCTCTCCTTCCCTGCTCTCGGCCCCTTCTCACCTGGCCTCTTTGTCTGTGGGACTCTCTACGTGTCTCAGTGTCTGCCTGTCCTCCTGTCTGCCTGTCTGCTACCTCTCCATCCACGTACTTTTCTGCCCTTTCATCTCCCGGCCCCCCTGCCTGTCACCTCCCCCAGCGTCACCTGCCTCCTGCCTCCTCAGCTGCACCTGTCCCCTTCCTTCTGTCTGTCTGTCTGTTTCAGGCGGAACACTGACAAAGCTTTTAACTCTCTTTGTCCCAGCCCTTCCAATATCCGGGTGGAGGGAAGGGGAAAAGGAAGACAAGGGAGGGGCCTCTTCTAATCCTGCAGAAGAGGGTAATGACATTTAATTGGGCTTTATGCCTAAATGGGGGGGGGAGGGGGAAGGAGCTCGGGAGACTGCCGGAACCCCCTTTCCCTTCCTCTCTCTCTCACTTCCTCTCCAAACAAGTCAGCACCCCAGGACGGATGACTCAAGGTCTCAGGTTATGGTGGAGCCAGGTTCTAATCCTGACTCCAGTGACGAAGGCTCAGGGGAGGTGGGGAGCGTGGACGCCTGGGGCCTGCCCCACAGAGTGCTCAGAGGTTTAGGAGGCCTCGGAAAGCAAGAGATGGCAACGGGGGGTGGGCAGTGAGAGGTAGAAAGTACTGGAAGGCTGGAGAGAGGCTGCTGGGAAACAGAAGAAGAGGGGGGTGGAAGAGACTTCCAAACAGGACATCCTGGGATAGACAGGAGAGGGTTGTGAATGGTTCTGGGAAGTCTGATGCTAACTGAGTTTTTAGGATGCACAGTTAACCCCTGATCACCTTGGAGGATCTCCTGTCTTTCAAGGAGCACAGGCCTTCTATGGTTGAGCTTGATTCACCAAATTCCATAAAGATTCCTCTTTGCAGAATGGAGTTCTGATACGGCTACAACGTGATGAACCTTGAAAACAAGAGGCTGAGTTCAGGAAGCCGGTCACAAAATGCCACATGCTATATAACTCCGTCAATATGAAAAGTCCAGAAGAAGCAAATACATGGAGACAAGAAGCACATCAGTGGTTTCCGGAGCTGTGGGGAGCGGAGCATGGGGGTAACTGCTTAGTGATTCTTCTTGAATCCACAGATGGCTAGTGTGTGCCTTCTGGACAAAGCCAGCCCCCCCCCCCCTTTTTTTTCTTTTTTCTTTTTTTTTTCATTAAATTCAGTTTTATTGAAATACATTCACACACCATACAATCATCCATGGTATACAATCCACTGTCCACAGTATGATAACATAGTTATGCATACATCACCACAATCTATCTCTGAACATTTTCCTTACATCAGAAAGAACCAGAACAAGAATAAAAAATAAAAGTGAAAAAAGAACACCCCAATCATCTCCCCATCCCACCCCATTTGTCCTTTAGTTTTTATCCCCATTTTTCTACTCATCCATACACTAGATAAAGGGGGTGTGATCCACAAGTTCTTCACAATCACACCGTCATCCCTTGTAATCTACATTATTATATAATTGTCTTCAAGAGTCCAGACTGCTGGGTTGGAATTTGGTAGTTTCAGGTATTTACTTCTAGCTATTCCAATACATTAAAGCCTAAGAAGTGTTATCTATATAGTGCATAAGAATGTCCACCAGAGTGACCTGTCGACTCCATTTGAAATCTCTCAGCCACTGAAACTATTTCGTCTTATTTTGCATCCCCCTTTAGGTCAAGAAGATACCCTCAGTCCCACGATGCCGGGTCCACATTCATCCCCGGGAGTCATGTTCTTCATTGCCAGGGAGGTTTACACCCCTGGGAGTCGGGTCCCACATAGGGGGGAGGGCAGTGAGTTCACCTGTTGAGGTGGCTCAGTTGGGGGGGGGGCACATCTGAGCAACAAAGAGGTACTCAGGGGGAGACTCTTAAGCACAGTTATATGCAAGTTTAGCCTCTCCTTTGTAGTAACAAGCTTCATAAGCAGCCCCTTCTTTTGCAGCTGGAGCGAGGCCCAAAGAGGACAAGGCCCAGCTTGCAGCCACACAGCTCCTGCACTCAGAGAGGTCCTGGGGCTCTGGGCACCCCTTGCCACCTCCCCCAGACAGCCCTCCAGAACTCCCCAGTCCCCCTGCCCCAAGTCTTTACACTTGGGTATCCTTATAAATTCAACCTGAAGCCCATTCCCGAGAGAGCTCAGCCTCCCCAACACATGGAAGACAGCACAGGGCATGGAGGCCTTGAAGAGGGGGAACTGAGGCACAGTGAGATGAAGCGGCTTGCCCAAGCCACACAGCTTGAAAGTGGGAGAACCGGGGTTGGAACCCAGGCAGGCTGGCTCCAGAGCCAGGTGCACGAATGAATAGATGAGTGACTAAATGAATTAATGATGCATAAGTACTTATTAGTTGATTAATTAATACAAACGTGCTTATTGGTATGTACTAAGTGTCGAGCAGAGAGACGAACACAGGAGTGTCCCTGCAGGTTTTGGAGGAAGAGACAGCCTTGGGGACCCTGACTCTCAGGGGGCGGCATCTGGCCCGACTCTTTTTCCGACTAGTTTGCTCATCTGAAGAACGTGGTCGGGAGGCTCGAGCCCGCGCACTGGTCCCTCTGGGAACCTCGAGCAAAGCAACAGGAATGGGAGGGAATATCGGAGGTGTCAAGTATAGACACTGTCAAAATTGCCCTCATCAGTGTACTCCTTTATAAAAAAGGAATTTTCAGAGCTGACTGAGATGGCAAAATCTTTTTTCTTAGATGTGAAGAAATATCAGCTGCAACTTGTGGTTGTTCCTTGTCCTCTTTCTCTTTCATTTTTCTCCCTCCCTCCCTCTCTCCCTCTCTCTCCTTCCTTCTCTCTTCCCCCTTTCTCTTCTCTTTCCTTCCTCCTCCCTCTCTCCTCTTTCTCTCCCTCCTCCTTCCTCTCCTTTCTTCCTCCTTCCTTCTCTCCCTCTCCCTCCCTCCCTCTCCTCCCCTCTCTCCTCTCTTTCTCCCTTTCTCCCTTTCTGTCCGCCCCCCCACTCCCCGTCTCCCTTCTAGCTCCCACTGTTTCCCCTCTCTCTCCCTACCCGGTTTCCCCACTGTCTTTTCCAGTGAAATTTCTGCTCGCCTCCTCCGCTCCCTCTGCTCCTTTCTCTCTCCAGCCCACTGGCCTTGGGTTTCCCCTGCACCCCACGGCCAGGGCCTTGACTGGGTCTCTGGAGGCTTCCATGTCGCCCAGCCCAGGGGTCACCTCTGCCTCCACCTGGCTCCACCCCTTGGCCAGCCGCTCCCTGCTCCTCGAACGCGCCCCTTTCCTGGCCCGGCCCCTGCTTTTCGGGTTTGCCTGCTGCTCCTCTGGCCTTCCTCCTGAATAGGCGCTCTTTCTTCCTCCAGGCTCTTGAAAACAAGGGAGTTCCCAGGGCCTGTCCTACACCTTGGCTTCCTCACGCCATGAGTTTTCCACGAGTGACTTCCTGCACCTTGCTGCCCCACCTGTCCTCGCTGACAGGAGGCTCTTGGGTCCCTGTCTCCAGCTCCCCACACGTGCCTCTCCCAGGCTTCGGGGCTCTGCCTCCCACAGCCTCCCGGAGGACCCGAAACGGGCTCACCCCTTTCCCCCGACCCCATGTTCTCCAGCTTTGTGGCAGCGTGAGGTGCCAAACAGGGCCAAACTGGGCAGCAGGGGACATCACCCATACTCTAAATTATAATGGTTTTCAATCCTTGAAAGCCCTCTTTTGATTTCTATTGAGCCACATTAACTATTTTAACTGGAGAGGGAGTCCACGGGGACCTCATTTGTCAGGCCAAAGACTTAGTTTAATTTAATTTGTTGCTCATTGCATCAGAGCTCCCAGCCCACATGGGTTATTTGAGGGCAATGGACAATATGACTTTGGGGAATTTAGACAATAGTTCTTATGGGTAAGGTGAGACAAACCTGCTGATCCTCTATTTTACATTCTGTAACTCCCCCACGATTGTAAGGGACCCCTCGTCTATGTTTTGTGAGAGCCCTAGGTATAATTGTAATTTGAGCCTCAGTATCGATAAAGGCCACGATGGTGTGACAAATAGTGCAGGCCAGCAGATGTTACTGTTAAATCAGAACCTGTGTCGAGATGCATCTGCCAGTAAGGGCCTCTTCGTCTTTTTGTTGTAGAGATTCTTTGTGTGAGTTTTCAGTCTCTCCAATTAGGTCTAATTGTGGACCTCTGGTTCGGTTTTTGTTTCCTGCTCCATAACTAGGTGTGTGTGTCTGGGGGTCAGTGGATGTGCTTTGGGTGTGTGTGTGTGAGGTCCTCTCCACCTCTGCTCATATTTATAGGTTTCTCCCCCCAGAGACCCTCAAACCAGTGTCATCATGGTTGAAGACCGCCATAGCAACATTGGCTTTATTGGCCCCTGGGCTTTGGCCAAATTTAAATGAACCCCTTGGCTGTGCCACCTGGTGCCATGGGTGTTTTCCCCCATAGCGCTGAAGATGGAGAGCTTTGTTATGATAGAGATATAAGTGGTGGCAGCAGCAAAGGCTTCTTGTAGGGTCCCGGTGCTTTTGGGGAGTGTGACTTCAGCAGGCCACACCGTAAATATCCTTCCTCCGTGTGAGCAAACACCCACTGGGTCTGTATTCCATGGGGTAGGGGCTATCCCCTGGCATTATCTGTGTATCTGAGATATGCCCAGGCCAAGACACCCCAATCCTGTGCTCCCGTCCCTAAATGCCAATTATCGAAACTTTCACCTTAGGTCAGTTAAACCTGTAACAGTGGCTTGGAAGGACTCAGCAAAATGAAGCACAAGAACACGCAGCTCCAAGGGCGTGTCCGCCAGGCTGGTAAGCCAAAGCGAGAGAAGAACGGCCCTAGAATCTGGCTCACGTGACCAGTAGTTATGGTCTCCTTGCTGGAGCTGGATGGATGCCTTGTTACATCATCGGTCTTGATGTCAGAACCAGATTTTGGATGAGGAGTCAATCCTGTTCCTGAGGGATGATTACAGCATCTTCTGTCAAGCTCCAGTTCAAATCTCCACTCCTTTGAAAAGCTTGATCTGGATTTTCAGCCTCTTCAACCCTCCTGCAACCTGTCTGCTTCTCTCACCTTAACACTTAGCCTCTTCCCATGGAAACCTTGGCTCGTGTGCCTGTCGCCTGCTGAGTCCCGTGGGGCAGTGGTTGAGCTTGGCCTGCACCCTCCAGGCTAGAGGGATGAAGTCCAGGGGATGGGGGTGGGGAGTGCAGGGATGTGTCTCCATCAGCCTGGATGGGTCCAAATTATGGCTGAATTTCCCTTAGTCTAGGTCTATACTTCTGTGGCATGGAGAAGCTGGTCTTTCTGCAACCTGGCCTTGAGAGAATGAGATGCCCAAAGAATGCATTGTTATCCCTTACACAAGGGTCCTTCTTGACCCCTGACTCCTTTTCTCTCTCTTTCCCTGTCTCCGCCATCTCCTTCCTCCACCAGCTCTCCAGATTCTGTTCCTGGACAGACTTCCATTGTTAATTAAGGTTCCCCTGGGTGAAAACAGGAAGAGGAGGGCAGGTAGCCGTGTAATTCCTGGAGAGGGTGGAGGAAGGGCTGTGGTCTCACCACCTGGCTGGCTTTCCTGAATTAAGATGTTGTTGGTTGTCAGACTCCCGCTCAGGTGTGTCATTATTTTGTGCTCCGTGCGGAGGATTTGGGCAGCTGCCTCCCACTCTCGCAGAAGCCCAGCTGTCGCTCACAGCAGCTTGCTCTGGAGCTGAGACCTTGGGGATGTGGTATCATAGCAACTAAATTAAAAATAACAGTGGTAATAATAATGACAGCTACCACTTCTGACGCACTCACTCCGTGCCAGGCGTTGTCCTGAGAGTCTTCCACGGATTAGCTCAGTTAATCCTCTCCAAAGCCCTTTGAAGTGGGTGCTATTTTTTTTTTATTTTAAAAAGATTATTAATTTATTTAGTTGTTTCTTGATGGCACATATCATTAGTGATCTGTACAAGGTCCCTCTCTTTTGTTTTCATATTTTCTTTTATCCCCATTTGCATCTGCTCTTGTCTTAATTATTGTGTATCTTTTATGTTAGTCACTTTCTTACTGTGTATCTTTTATTAACTCACTGTTATCTTTATTACTGTTTATCCTTTGTTATTATCCTTCTTATTGTGTATCTTCCACTATTTTCTTTACTATTGTGTATCTTTTGTGTTATTTGCTTTCCAATTGTATATTTTTTACTATTGTATTTACTATTGTGTATCCCTTGCTATTCTTTCTTATTGTGTATCTTTTATTATCTCACTGTTATCTTTTTATTGTGTATCCTTTGCTATTATCTTTCTTATTGTGTATCTTTCACTATTTTCTTTACTATTGTGTATCTTTTGTGTTATTTGCTTTCCTATTGCATATCTTTTACTGTTATATTTACTATTGTGTATCCTTTGCTATTGCCTGTTTTATTGTGTATCTTCCACTGTTAACTTAAATATTCTGTATCTTTTTCTATTGAATTTATTATTATTTTATATCTTTTTTCAGGTGAAATTCACATAAGATAAAACTAACCATTTTAAAGTATACAATTCAGTGGCCTTTAATATATTCATAATGCTGAATCTCTTTTTATTCATTTATGCTTTTGCAAATTGTTTACTGTTTTGTGTGTATGTATTTTTAATTTATATCAATGGCATTGTGGTACATAGCTTACTCTATTCCTATTTTTTCACTCAGAACTATGGTTTTTCTTTTTTTTAAATAAAATATTATTTACATACAATAGGATTCACCCATTTTAAATATTCAGTTCAACGACCTTTGGAAATTGGATACAATCATGTAGCTACCACCATAATCAAGACATAAAACAGTCCACCCTTCCACCACGTTAAGTTGCCTTAAGCCTCTTTTGCCAAGATCCCCACCCTACTCAGCCCAAGGCAACCATCGGTCCACATTCTGCCACTATAGTTTTGCCTCTTTCAGGATGTCATATAAATGTTTGGCTTCTTTCACTGACATAATGCTTTTCAGATTCATTCAAGTTCTGGCATGTATCTATTAATAGTCCATTCCTTTTCGTTGCTAAGTAACATTTCATGGTGCGGGCATATACAACGACCATTCACTGGTTGTTGTATATTTGGGTTGCTTCCTGTTTCTGGCACATAATGCTGCTGTGAACTTTGATGTGCAAGTCTTTGTGTGGACATATGTTTTCATCCCTCTTGGGTAGATGATGCATGGAAGGAGAATGGCTGGATCACAAGATAAGTGTATGTTTAACTTTTATGAGAAATTGCCAAACTGTTTCTCAAAGTGGTTTCACCATTTTGCATTGCCATCAGCAGTGTATAAGAGCTCTGATTGCCCCACTTTGTTGTCAACGCTTAGTATTGTCAGGCTTTTAAACTTTCACCATTCTAGTGGGTAGCACTATGCCTTTTGGTTCCAGCCACGTTGCTCTGTGTACATCTGGGCTGATGCTTTCAGCTGCTGCACAGCCCTCATCAGTGGGCGGGTATAGCCCCGACATCCTTCCACCTGCTTTCCCACCAGTGGGCACCCAGCTGACCTGTCACTCCCGCCACAGGGAACAGGGAACAACATAGTGATGCACATCCTTGTATTGCCCCGTGGTGACCGGTATACTCACTGCCTTGGGATAAACAATACAGAAGTGGAACTGCTGGGTCCCAGGGTGTGCGTATACTTAATTCCACCAAATAGTGCTCAATTCCTTTCCAAAACCACCACACCAATCTACATTCACACCAGCTGTTTCTGAGTTCCTGCGTCCCTGACAATAGTGGGGGCTATTTGATTTTCAAAGTCGTTCTATCACATTTATATTTGCATTTCTTAGATAACTAATGAGCCTGAGCATCTTTTAATAAGTTTTGGGTTTCCTCCTCTACAAATCTCCCTTTCATGTTCTTTATTCATTTTCTTCATTTATTTGCGGGATTTCCTTGCATATTCTAGCTTGCAATCCTGGGTCAGCAGGAGAGACTGTAAGTATCTTTTCCCAGTCTATAGGCTGTGTCCACGGTGTCCTTTGTTGAACAAAAGATCCTTACCTTGGACAAAATCCAATGAAACAATTTTTGCCTTTAGATGAGTCCTTTTGATTACTTTCAGAAGCCCTTCCTCATCCATAGGTCACGAAAATTTTCTCCACTGTTGTCTGTTAACTTCACCTTTTGTTTTTAGGCCATCAATCAGTGGGATCTTACCTCTCCTTTTAGGTAGAGGAGTGAGTAATTCTGAAGTCATGTGGTCTATAAGTGGCAGAGCCAAGACTGGGGTCCGAGTCTGTGCACAGAGTAGCTGCTTTCCCCTGGATGAGGGTCCTTATTTTAAATAGTTGTGCAGAGGCTTTGCATGCCAACCCTCCTCTCAGTCCTATATTACCAGATGGGGAAACCTTTCGGAGGCAAGCATCTGCACTTTGAACCATCACCCTGTGGTCTCCCCTGTGGGAACCACGGAGGACAGAGTCACCCTTAACTCCCCTCACCTCCCCCAACATCCCTGGGCTCTTGGATGTTACTGCATAACTACCCCTGCAGCCATCATCATCTCCCATCTCTGCCATCACGCTGCCATCCCTCGCCCGGGCCCCCCCAGTCTCTGCGGTAGGCTCCGCTTGGACTCGCTGCTCCCACTCCCCTTTACCCTCAACCCAGCGGCCAGAGTGATGATGTGAAATAAAATGTCACCCTTCTAATAATCACTCCTCAAGAGCTCCCCATTGCACTGGAGCAAAGACCAAAACCCTAACCTGGAAAAGATCCTGCATGTCTGGCCCCAGCTGACACCTCCAATCTCATTCCTTGCTCAATTCCTACTCTCTGGTCACACTGGCCTTTCCTCAGGAATAGGCTAAATCCAGGGACTTTACCTTGGGCTCCCTCTCTCAAGGCCATTTCCTCCATTCTTTGCAGAACTCAGAGAGGCAAACGCTGCCTTCTCCAAGAAGTCCTCCCTGATCACCCTACTGAAAATAGCTTCCTCCCTTCCCAATTCTCTAACAGAAAACCCTGTTTATATCCTTCTTAGAAATGATCGGAATCTGTGATTTATTTCCTTTATTTGTTTATGTTTTGTAACTTCCCCGAGGACAGGGTTTATTGCCACTTGGCTGTCTAACCGGCAGTTCAAAGCAGGAACTCCTGATTGTTCTCTGCATACCTGTTCCTCCCACAGCTCTCCCTGTTTTAGTAAATGGCAGCTCTGTCCTTCTGGCTGCTCAGACCCAAGCCTTGGAGTCACGGGACTCTTCCCTTTTGCTCTCCCCCTCCGATGTCAGCAGTTACTGCCAGGCAATGACTTCAAACGTGGTCCAGGATTTGATCTCTTCTCAGTCTCTCCACAGCTGTCCCGTTGGTCCAGGCACCAGCTCGTGCCTGGGGCACTGCGGCTGCATCTCACTGGGCTCCCAGCTTCCCCTTTGCCTCAGTCTGTTATCCCCCTGGCAGCTGAGGGAGGCTATTGGAACCCAGGGCCCTCACTGACCTCACTCCTGCCCTCTCCTCGCTCACTCAGCTCCAGCCGCACCGAACTTTCATGTCACTGATCCTCAAGCACACCAGGCTGGACCTGTGCACGTGCTGTCCTCTCTGCTTGGGACGCTGTCCCCCAGAAATGCCCCTGGTTCTCTCCCTCCATCCTTTAGGCATTCATCAGACACCACCACCTCAGTCAGGCCTTCTTCCTTGACCACCCCAGTCAAAACAGCAAACCCCCATCATCTGAACATTCCCTGGACTCGCCCCTGCTCCTTGGTTTCCCACACCCACATCAATGTTTTCCAGGCTGTTTCTTTATTCATCTTTCTTAGATGATGTGTCTCCCCACAAAGAACATGAGCTCCTCAAGGGCAGAGGTTTTGTCTATTTAATTCCACTGTTTACCACCAGTGTCTACAACAGTGCCTGGCTTATGATAGGAATTTATAGTTGTGGAATAAATAAATAAAGTTGTATTTACCAACACCCAGGAGAGTGCCTGCACATGGTCAGCACTTAATGATTGTCTACTGGAGAAAAATAAATGAAGACAAAGCTTTTGGACACTCTGAAAATTTGAGGGGTTGTTAATAACATTCTGAGGTTATGTTTTATAGGGAATTAAGCAAAAAAAAATAATAGTGGTAAGCACTTGACTTCTATTTTCATAACGATGCCCTGAGGAAAAATTGTGAGCCCCACTTGACAGATGAGAAAACAGAGGGCATGAGTTTTATGACCAGTTGAAGGTCACAGAGCTGGCGGGCGCAGAGTAGGGACTCTGGTTGCTGAGTACTTAACCACAACATTTTGGGGCCACAGGCAAGGATGTAGCAGCCAGGGACATTGAACAAGGATGTTGGTGGAGAAGATCCAGGGACAGAAAACTTCGTGGACCAAAGGGTCTAGTCACAGAGCTCCTTTGGGAGGTTGATCATGAATTCAGAGTACAGGGTGACGGGCTCGTTAGTGGGGATGGGAATTCAGAGACAGGGAATGTTGGCAGAGGTGGGATGTAGGTAGGGAGGGGATATCTGGGAGTAAGGACGAGCCATTATGAGTGTTGGCTGTGATACATAATTCAGTGGGCATAGAATGCTTTTGCCATAGAAGATTCTGAGCACAAGAGAACATTTTGGGGATGAAATGTTCTGGGGATCTAGAACCTTCTTGAGTAAAGAACATAGAGGGATCTAGACTATTAGCAATGAATAAATATTTGTAGGGGAATAAGATGCTCTCAAGGAAGGTCCATTCCTAGGACCAGAATCTTGTTGAGATGGGTTGATATCTTATGACATGGACAGAACATCAGCTCCTCATGTGGGCCTATGTCAGGTGTGGGAAAACATTTGGGAGCCTTGAAACATTATCTGGGTTGGGATCTCAGGGGACTGGGATGTGTCAGTGATACAATGTTTGGGAGACCATGACTTTGGCAGTGACTGAACAGTTTTGAAACATGGAATGTCCACAGGGATTGAACATTTTGGAAACATGGATTGTTAGCTGGAATGGGACACTTTGGGAGAGGCAGAGAAGGGCTCGGGAGAATGAGTAAGGAGGGCACGGCGGGAGGAAGAAGGTGGGTAAATGAACCTGACTTTTATTAGGGGCTCTTGATCCGTTTCTGCTCCCGGGTTTTGTGATTTTGGATGGTTTCCTGGATCCATGGTACATATTGGGAGACTCGGGTGTAGACACCAGGCCGGTTGGGCTGCCCACATGGGAAGTCTCCCCAGGAGATGATGCCGTAGAGCGTTCTGTTACAGATCAGGGGACCCCCGGAGTCACCCTGAGTGGGGAGAAAGAGAGAGATGAGGTCCTTGCTGGGGATAAACAAAGGCAAAGCCAGGGAGGGGTGGAGTGAGTGAAAGATGGAAAGAGATGCACAGAGGCAGAGATAAAGAGAGACAGATTGGAGGAATGCAGAGAGAGGTGAGGGAGAGCAACAGACTCAGGAAAAATATGGGCAGACAAATGCAGAGGGACAGAAAGAAAGAGACAAAAAAAAAAAAAAAGAGAGGCACAGAAATAGAGACAGAGACAGGAAGAGAGACAGAGATACTTCTATCTGTCCCTGTTTCTCTGTTCCTCTGTCTTATGAGTAGAGACAGCTTATCTCATCTCCCTGACACCAAATCCCACCTTGGCCCCACCCACCCAATGACTCTGCTCCTGCTTTAAGCACCATTGTGCCATCCTACTACTGAGGTACCCATCCACATCTGGGTGGGGTATGGAACACACCGTACTTCTACTCCTCCAGACAGCACTAATTAATCAAGGCACACATCACTAATTCATATCCACACTTTTTCCCACTGAAAAAAACTCGATCTCAGAAGCCTCCTCGATTTTATATCAGTTGTTTCTGCCCATGTATTATCCATGGACCCTTATTTTGGTAACAGCTCCTTGGTCTTTCCTTTGGGGAACTATCCCTCGCCCATTCTCAGTCCATGTGGATTGACCCAGTTAGTCATGTGACTCATATTTGGTCCTTCAGAGTAATGGTTCATGGGTGGACATATGACTCGAGTCAGCCTAGTAAGAACCATGCTCAAGATATTTGTGCAATTTACTGGAAAAGAGATGTTCTTTCTTTCTAGTAGGGTTGCCTACAGGGTAGGATGTTAAGTCCTACTGGGGCCATCTTGTTCTTGCATTGGCAGAGCCTAACTGGGGATGGAGCCAAAACAGAAGAGAGAAGAGCCGATGGTTAAAGAGAGACAGAGTCCTGAAAACATTATTTGAGCACCAGGATCCATCTGCGCCCAAAGTCAGACACACCCCTGAACTTTTCAGCTACAAAAACCAGTAATTTTCCTTTCTACTTAAACCAGTTTGAGTTGAATTTCTGTCATTTGCAACCAAAAGAATCCCAACCTTTATGCATCTCAACACTGGGCAGTGACTATTAGTCAAAGCTAATGCTTAAGATGAATTATATTCAGCATCCATGGGCACCCTCTTTTGGTCTTGATCCCTATATGAGAGACAGAATCTCATCTCACAAAGATGGGTTCACTTAAGGCTGGAAGCAGATTCTTTTCCCCAGCATCTGTCCCCACCTCTATTCTGGCTTCCCATCCTGGCTCGTGGCAATCCGCCAATCCCTCACCTCACAGGTGTCTTTGCCACCTTCTGTTGTGCCGGCACACAGCATGTTGGGAGTGATCTTCCCTGGGTAGACTTTATGACATTCCTCATCTGAACGTAGTTGGATATTGGCACATTGAAGGGTTTGGGGGTATCTCACTAGAAGGGAGAGAAGAGAAGGTCTAAAGACGTCTGTTCTGAAAAGCCTATGGAGTCAGGGTTTAATAGAAAATTTGGATGGGCAGAGAGTTGGGAAGAGAAAGATGGAAGAAAAGATGGGCCAGGTAGTTGCAGAAAGAGATAGAAGAGATGGAAAAATGGAGAGAAATGAGGGGAAGAGGTGGATAGGAAGATGGGGAGGAAAGTGGAGGGTAAGTTGGGAGAGGAATAGTGCAGGTAACTGGGAGGGAGGTGATATCAATGGAGAGACAGATGAGAAGAGGGATGTAGCAAGCAATTGAGAAAGAGAGTAGGACAGAGAGAATCGGGAAGAAATAAGAGGACAGAGATAGGGAGAGAAGGAGAGGTGAGATATTCCCCAGGAAAATGCAAGGAGGAGAGGTGGAAAGAGCGGTGGGAATAGAGAAGGGGACATGCTGGGGAGAAAGATGGAAATGAGCCTGGGAGAGGGCTAATGATGGCTACAGACAGGCCAAGGGCTCCTGTTGATGTAAAAGACTCCCCTCCACCTTCCCTCCTGTCTCTGCCCCTGTATCCCCAGCCAGTTCTGTAAGACTTCACACCACCCTGTGTGGGAGCATACCCTGGGGGCTGGTGGTAGTGCCCCAGCCAGACACTCGACAGCAGGTGCCAGGGGGAAGGTAGTCTTTGTGAGACAGAGGTAGGACCTGGATGCTGTGGGTGAGCAGGACCGGGGACTGCAGCTCCAGTAGCATGATGTCGTGGTCATGGTTCAGGTGGGTGGGGCTGCTCCGGTACTCAGGGTGGGGGATAGAGTGTATTACCTCTCTTACCTGCTCCCCATTCTCCACGTGCCCTAGTCTGTGCTTGCCCAGGTAAACTTTGTACCCGCTGTGGGTGTAAGAAGGGATTGGTGAAGGGAGAGGAAGAGCCCACTTCCATCCCCATCTGAGCCCCACCCTCTTCCCCATGCCCAAACCCCTTCCCTATCTCACCTTCCCCATTCCCGAACACCAAACATAGCTCTTCTGCACCGCAACTCCAACTGCATCACAAATCCAGCTCCATCCCCTCCCACCATTCCACTCCCATTCTCAACCCCACCCTATGTTCCCCTGGCCCCCACATACCTCTTCAGACAATGTGCTGCAGTGATGACCCATCGAGGGTGGACCAGGACTCCCCCACAGAGCAGGCGCCCTTGTACTAGTAGGGCCACCTGCCAGGGCTGAGAGTGGGGGAGGCAAGTGTATCCACCTGGGAGAAACCCACTGGTCCCATTGGTGCCATTCAGAATCTTGGGATATTGCTGGGAGATGCCTGGTGGAGAAGAAAAGTTGTTAGAGAACTGGGTCCAGGGGGAGTAGGAAGTCTGGAGTTGTGATTCTTGGGCTTGAGGAATTTGAAAGAAAAGGACTGATGATTCATTTATTTGGCCTCTGGGAGGTGGCATTTTCCAATGAGTCAGGGCAAAGAGGCAATGCCCTTTTCTGTAGACATGCCAAACCCTTCAGTGAGGGTTCAGAGAAGAGTCTGGGGAATGAGGATGCTTCTGATAGAAACTAGAAGGCTAGATTTCTCCCCACCTGCATTTCCTCTATCATTCCACCATGGGGATGGGTTTCAGGAGGCAGAAGTGGGACTAGACCACATATCTACCTAGGCAATATCCACCCATCCATCCATTTGCCCATCTGTCCATCCTCCATCCATCCATCCATTCCTCCATCCATCCACCCATCCATCTGTCTACCCATCCACCCACCCATCCATCTGTCCACTCACCCCTCCATCCATCCACCCACCCATCCATCTGTCCACCCGTCCACCCATGCATCCATGCATCCAACCTATCCTGGAACATGTATGGCTTTAAATATCATCTATACACTCACTACTCCTAAATTCACATCTCTACCTCTGAGTTCTTCCTTTAGGTTCCGAACTCAAATACTGTCAACTTGAACATTTCATGTGAATCTTAGACTTTATATCCCCAAAGCTTGATTTTCTCAACCAAAGCTATTCCTTCCACATCTTGGTGCTCAGACCCAAACTAGAAGTCATCCTCGCTTCTTTTTCTCATCGCTCACAGCCCACAAATCCTGTCGGTTTTACCTCCTATTTATCCATCATCTCTCCAGTTCTCTCTAGCTCCCCTGCCATGATCCTGATCCATGTCCCCATCTTCTCTAACCTGAATGACTACAATAGCTTCCTAAATGCTGCCACTTTATCACCCCTTCAATCCACTCTTCTCAAAGCAGTAAGAGGAAACTCTGAACAAGGAAAGTCAGGCCACGTCCCTTCCAGGTTTAACATCCTGCACTGGCTTCCCCTAAAACAAAACCCGAAGGCCTTTCCAAGGTTTGCAGAACTGTGCATCATTTGGCCCCTGCCAGCTTCTCCAACCTTATCTCCTACCTCTCTCCCCCTTCATTCACACTGCTCCAGCCTCAGGATCCAGTTCTACCAACACACCAAGCCTCAGAGCCTTTGTACTCAATGTTTCCGCTTCCTGACAATTCTTTCTCTGGATCAGTGCTTTTCAATATGGCAGTCAATACTCACATGTGGCTATTTTAGCTAAAATTAACAAAAATAAATAAGTAAAAAATTCACTTATTCAGTTGTATCAGCCTCATTTCAAATGCTGAACAGCCCAATGGCTGCCATATTGGACAGTGTGCAGATAATGGACATTTCCTTCACTGCAGAAAGTTCTACTGGACAGTGCTAGAAGTGACATGTCTAGGCCCTTCTGGATTCTGAGAGCACTGCTCAAATGTCCCCTCTTCTGAGAGGCTTTCTTTTCTACTTGGTCTAATGCTGCCCTGCCCAACCCTCAGCCATTCCCTATTAAACACCCCTCATTCATTTTCTTCTGAGCAATGATTGCTATTCATTTCTCTTTTTACTTGCTTACGTTTATGTTTTCTTTTCTTTTCTTTTTTAATCTCTCCACCTTAACTGTTCTATTCAGTGCTGTAGTCTCAGGACTCAGTGCAGTGCCGGACACACATTAGGTGCTCAATAAGTAAAGCTTGGGTGTGCCTGCCGTTGGAGGCAGAGAGCCCAGTCCCGTCTGTGCCACTTTCCAGCCCTGTGGTCGCTAACATCACTTTTCTCAGCTGTGAAGCAGGAGCAGGGATTGTCTGTCTCGCATTGGGCAGTTGTAGGATTCAACGCGGTCCTGCACTGGCTCCAGGACGTGGTGGGGAGGATCCACGAGACTTAAAAAGACGGAGGGGGTCTATGGCTGGGGGGCCCCAGGAAGGGGTCTGGGGTCAGCGGAGGAAGAGCTGGGGTCAGCGAGGTGGATGCGCTGACCTCAGTCGGGAAACCGGGTCACGCCGGGACAAGCAGGAAACTCTCAGGGCTGTCCCGCAGGGACCCGGCTCAGCGTGGGCGGGGGGCGGAGCTCGCGACTCCCACGCCCCCCACCCCCCGGACCGACTCCTCCCACCATTGTACGGAGCGGCCGCCCCGCCTCCGCCCCCGCGCATTCTTACCGCCTGACAAGGCCAGAGTCAGGGTGGCGATGGCTGCGGCCAGGGGCCACATGGCAGCTCCGGAGGGGGGGGCGGGGCGGGGCCTGAGGAATTGAAGGGGGGAGTTAGGGCTGCCCCATAACACCCATTTCTGAAACCTATCTGTTCCTGCGCTTGCCAGTTCTGAGTCTCTGCTTCCCTCTTTTGACTCTGAAAACCCTGACAGTGGAATCCCCCCTCCCCAATTCCGTCCTCCAGTGAGGGGTCAAGCAGTGGAGTGGGAGGGCAGCCCCTCGCTCCAAGCGCCCTCTGCAGAGCTCGGTCCGCGGCGCACTCTCTATTCCCCCCCACCCCCCACCCCTCGCCTCCGGTGCCAGTTTAGCCTTTGTTGCTTTCTCCCCCCCTCTGGGTCTCCTTTCCTTCTGAGTTTCTTGTCTCTCCGCGGCCTCGTCCCTCTCCATCTCTGCATGTTTCTGTCTCTAGTCCATCTCCCTGACTCAGCTATTCTTCCCTTCCCCCTCCCTTTTCTCCCCCCTCCAACGCGTCCTGCCCCCTCCCCAGGCCAACCCTACCAGTGAGGGGCCCGGATGAACAGCATCTCCTGCCAGCTGCTTCCAACTTCAGCCCAGATCCATGGCTTTTAACCCCTGAACTCCCTCCCCCAGTGCCCTCAGCATTTCCCTGTCCCTGGCCTCCCCTCTCCACCCCTCTGGCTCAGTAGGCTGTCGCAGCGCACCCCCCCAGCCAGGGTTTGGTCCTGTGCTTGGGGAGGAGCTTCCGGGACAAGCTGGGACCCAGATTTGGCCCCACCCAAGCCACAATTGAACTCATTATGAACTTTCCAAGCATCAGGACCCAACAAGGGAGAAGAAAGCCCATTGCCTTCCCTAAATCCACCTCAACCCCCACCCCATGCCCACCCCTGACTTCAACCCATTTTCCATTCTTAACTCCATTCCTACTTCTAACTCCCTCTTCAACTCCATGCATATTCTTCATAGATCTCAGCTTCCAGATGACCATTTTCTACCCCATCCCATCTCTCTACTAAACCGTAACCTACCCTTTAGCTCGAGCTTAATCCTCAACCCAATCCCACCTTTAGCCCCAAGCTTCTCACTCAACATCAAACTCAATACATCCAAATTCCAATTCCCAGCCTCATCTCCAGCTCCAACTCCATCTCCAGTACCCCCCCTTTTTTGAAAGACACAGGGATCCCCAAATTTATCTCTACATCATAGATGACCCTTTCTCTCCAATGCATACACAACCATCAGGCCAAAAAAGGGAATCTTTAGATGGTAGGTAGAACAGTCAACTGCTCCTGGATTTGCATGAGAGTGGGAATTGGGCCTGGGAAAGCAATATTTTGGACCAATGTCCTTGCAGGAGCAGGGCCAGATGAGTAAAGGAGTCCAGGGGGATGTAGGTGGACAGGTAGAAGTGGGCACCAGAAGGCTCTAGGGGTTGGGGTTGGGAAAAGAGGAAGGAGGAAAGGGTGGTGTTTTGGGAATGAGCAGGTGTCTTCTGGAACTGGCTGGGTGAGGCTGTGTGTTAATCCCAGGGGGGTGGAGGGGGCAGGATTAAGGATTAGGGAGGACAGAGGTGGAGTCAGGATTTGGAAGAAGGCCAGAGATGGGGACCAGATGAAGAGAGAGCTGTGGTGTCAGGCTGAGGATAAAGAGTAGAGCTGAATGGGGTGAAGGTATCTACCAAAACTGATGTGGTCCATGAGGGAGAGTTAAGGTTTGGATGTAGGCATCACATCTAGTGTTAAAGAATAATTTTTTTTTAAAAAAGACGTCTAACCATGACTCTTGTATTTATGTAAAATGGACAAATGTTAAAGATTTTATTTTAATTCATTAATAATTGAGAGAGCCAGTAAAATGTTACAGCTGGTTCAAAGAGATTTCAAAGAATTACACGTGTATAAGCAATGTGGAATGCCAAAATGCATATTCAAGTAGTTGCGAAACTGGCTTACTCTACTTGCAGAGAGGGAAATTAATTATACTTCCACCTGACAAAATTCACTTGCACGATCAGGGACAAGGCTTATTTACATTGTTATCAATTACAATTTACAGTGTTATAAAATAGCTCAAAAACAATGAACTGTGTAGTGACACCACAGATCAGATATCCCACCTAGTTTTCAACTGAAAACACCTACCAATCTGTTGGGTCCATTTCAAATCTTTCATAATTTTTCGCTATAGTAAGAAAGATATGGTTTAATATGGGGTTGGTGTTAAGTTCCTAGTGAGGTTTAAGGGGGTCTGATGACAACATTGGGAATGCAAGTGAGTTTTGGGAGGAGCATGGAAAAAGGATGAGGATGGGTGTGAGGTTGGGGATGGTACTGGAGTTGGTGTACGGGATAAGGGGTGCATTGTAGATGGGACCCTGTTGGGTTGGGGCTGGAGGTGGGGCTAGATGGCAGTTTTGGATGAGAAGGTATTGAGATATGGTTGAGTTGTCGTTGTGGGTTGATGTTGGTGATGAAGAGCTTCAGTGTCTGTGTTGGGGTAAGGTTTTGGTGGTGGTAGGCTAGGTCATAGCTGTGAACTCTTCTCAAGGTAAGAGAAAGGCTACTCTGTCCTTCCCCCCTACCCCTCACATGGCTGGGTCCAGAGTGCATGCTGAGTTCACTTTTTTTGAGTGAAATTGGGTTCAGGAGGGAGGGTGCTGGTTTAAGTGAGGTGACAGCTCTGTGTGGAAACTGGGGTACCTGTGCCCTCTCATGGCCTGGGTCCAAACTTCTGGAGACCCCGTTCTCTCTTGGGATGGCTGGCCTTGGTATTTGCTGAGGGATGAGTGCCAGGTCAATGCTGATATCAGGGGTTATGATTAGCCAGGACTCTGGTTGACTGACTCTCTCCTTGAAGTGAGGTCATGGGAGAGTTCTACCCCCTCATCTGATGTAGTCATCATCTGGAGCCCATGGAGGGACGTGGGCTACTAAAAGTTACACACAACCTGGACCAAATCCAGTTGTACCCTCCTCACAGATCAGAGTCTTTCCTCCAGAGAGCAGGGCTGGAGAAAGAAGCAAGAATGAGGAAAAGAAGAAGAGGCAATATTATCTCATGGGTAAAGCTCAGACTCTGGAACTAGACCACCTGGGTTCAAAAACACCAGCTCTGCCACTTAATAGCTGTGTGACCTGAGCCAATGACTTGGTTGCTCTGTGCCTCAGTTTCCCCATTTGTAAAGAGGTGCTGTTAGCACCTACTTCTTGGGGGAGATTAAATGAGTTAATACCTGAAGGTGCTTAGACCAGAGCCTGGCACACACCACAATGAAGGCCAGAAATGTGCTTGTTAAAAAAGTAAAGCTGGAAATGGAGGCAGCCTGAGGTTCCTGGAGGCCCCACCCTGGCTTGGCTTCAACATGGGCTTCTTTGTTAAGGAGGAACTGGAAGGTCTGGTTGGAAGCCCTGGCTGGGATGAGAAAGTCAGCCCCACACCCAGGCCCAAAGGAGGGGCCTTAATGTAAACCTGAAGGGAGAGGGAGAGATAGAAAGATGCAAAGGGATAAACACACAGAGATAGAAAGAGTGATGGTGGTGGGGGTGGGGGTGGGGGGAGAGGACAGAAACCAAGAAAGACCAAGGCACAGACTCAGGTACAAAGAGAGAGCAGTACCCAGGGAGAAACCAGACATTGCCTCTTGGAGAGAAAGATGCACAAGTCGTTGAGAGATATCAATTCTTCTTTGGAGCTGGGTGCATGATATTAAGGATGACCAGATGAACACCAGACATATCCCCTCTGTGTAGCAATGACATGCCACTGTTCACCCATCAGAATAGCAAAAATTAGAAAGGTCAGTCTCGCCACTTACTTGCATCTGTACCCATATCCTTTGCTTGTTTTCCCATTTCTATGGATGAACAGTCTGTGCCTCACCTAAGACAGAGTTCTCCACTTGTAACTGCTGTCCTGTCCCCTCTCATCTCCTCGAGGACATTGTTCCATCAGTTCTCTCTTCTCTTGCCTGCAACATCAATATTTCTTCTTCCCCAGTGAGCTATCCCATTAGCCTACAAACATGCTACAATTTCTCCCATCTTCCATTAAAAGAAGAAGCAAAACCCTTCTCTCAACTTTCCTGTTTCTGATCAGCTCCTGGCCCATTTTCTGCTCCCATTGACTGCATTCTTTAGCTAAACTGTTGGCTACACTCACTGTCTCCAGTCCCTCTCCTCCTGTTCTCCTTTGGACCAACTCCATGCACCTTCTCCACAACTGCTCCACAAAGAGTGCCCTGTTAAGGGAACTGGTGATCTCTGTGTTGCAGAGTCCGGAGGCCAGCTCTTCACGGTTTGTCTTACTTGAGTTATCAGTGGACTCTCCCTGTTCCTTCAGACAGTTTCTCTCCTTGGCTCTTGGCTTTCCTTCTAACTTGCTGGCTGCTCCCCATCAGTGACTACTGGTGGTTTCTCCACATCTCCCCAGACTCTACATGGTGGAGCACCCCAGGGCTCGGCCCTGGCCCTTACCTCTCCTCTGTCTATATTCACTCCCGTGGTGATCTCATCTTGTCTCCTGGATTTAAATACCATCCACATGCGGATGACTCCCAAATTTATGTTTCCATCAAGACCTTGTTCTTGAACTCTTGACTTAATACCCAACTGCCTATTCAACATCTCCATGTTCAAAACCAAAGCCCTTCTCTCCACCCTGCTCACGTTCCAAACACTCTCCTCTTGCAGACTTGATCATCTCAGTAAATGGCCACTTCATCCTTCCATTACTTGGGCAAAACATTAGTCTCATCCTTGGATTCATTTCTTCACACCCCACATCCATTTGGTCAGAAAACACTTTCACCTCTGCCTTTGAAGTGTATCTAGAATCTGATCTTGTCTCATCACCTTCCATCCTAACAATCCTGGTCCAAGCCACCATCATCTCTCACTTGGATTATTGCAAGTTCCCATTCTGGTCTTCCCATCTCTGTCCTTGTCCAACTACACTCCATTTCAACACTGCAGCAAGAGTGACCTTTTAAAATGTAAGTTGGAGCAGATCACTCTTCTTTTCCAAACCCTCCAGTGGCTCTCACCTCACTCAGCATGAAAGTCAAGTTTCCTTATGGTGGCATACAAGGTCCTCTGCTGTCTTCCTCCTGATATCCCACTGATGATATCTTCTGCCCTCTCCTCTTCTCCAGCCCTTCTCATGCCAGGCACACTCCCTTCTCAGGGCTTTTGTACCTCCTGCTATTCCCACAACCTGGCACCCTCTTCTCCCAGACACCTGCATGGCTCCTTCAGTTCTCATTATCTTCTCCATGAAGACTTCCTTGACCACTATAGCTGGGTGTCCCCAAGATCACACTCTGTTTCCATGAAGGCTAGAGGGACTCACAGAAGTCAGAAAAGCTGTTACACTTATGGCTATGGTTTATTACTGAGAAAAGATACAGATTAAAATAAGCAAAAGAAAAAGGCACATACGGCAGGGTCAGGAAGGACCAGGGGAAAGCTTCTAGTTGTCCTCTCTTGGTGTAGTGTGGACAGTGCTAAATTCTCCCAGCAATGATGTGTGACAGTACATGTGGAGTACTGCCAACCAGGGAGCCTTGGTGTCCAGGGTTTTTATAGGGGCTGGGTTGAATAGACATGGCTGAGTGCCCCATAGCTGACCTCAGTCTTCAGCTTCTCGAGAAGTGGAGCTGATGCCATGTGGCCCAAGGATCCCACCATAAATTACATTGTCAGCCTAGACTATCTGGCTTGCCCCAAGGTAAACAAAGACACTAATCCAGTAGAATATTCCAGGAGCTCAGAGCTTATCTCCCAGGAGACATTTCTTTGGAATTTGTGCAGCTGGGACAGTACAGGCTTGCTGAGTTAACCCTTTACTGCACAACTATCCAACTTCAAATTGCAGTCCTCCTCTGGTGCTCTCTAGCCCCCTTATCCTGCCTTACTTTTCTCCATGACACATATTCCCATCTGTCATTCTTTATACTTTACTTATTCATTTGTTTCTAGTCTGCCATCCCTCTAGAATGTAAGCTCCTTGAGGAAAGAGGTGTTTATCTGTTATGGTCCTAGAAAACTACCTGGTACATAATAGGATTCAATGAATGCTTGTTGATTGAATGAGTGAATGAATGAATGAAACACAGGTATTGTTGAGGGTGCAGAGAAATAGGAACCCTCCTTTTCTGGACATAAACCTGACAGGTTTTGGTGAAACTGATTAACAGTAGGCCAGTTGGTCCAATGGTCTCCTCCTGTTTGAAGTTTCCAGAGAAATCTAGGTAGATGAGGGACATGTCCAAAAATAGTCACTGCCTCACTGATGCCATGCAGTAGAGAGAATTTGGGGACTGGATCATTAAATATGGTGGGTGGTAGCCATGGAGTGGTGCTTCTCAAACTTCAAGGTCCATTAGGTGCTCTGGGGATCTTGCTAAGAGGCAGATTCTGATTCAGTTGGTCTGGGGTGGGGTCCCAGACTCTGCGTTTCTAATAAGCTCCTGTTGTTGCATGGACCACGCCATGAGACGTGAGAGTATAGACCAGAGCAGGCCATCTGGTGGATGGTGGAAATAGTGTATGTCTGCCCCATCCAATGTGGTGACCACCAGCTACACGTGGTTATTGAGTCTGAAATGTGGTGACTACGGCTAAGGAATGGAATTTTAAATTTTCTTTAGTTTTAATTAGTGTTAACTTAAAATTAAACAGCCACCTGTGGCTGGTAGCTGCTGTATTGGTCCACACAGGTCTAGGGGACCCTCCAGCAGTTAGAAGCAATGAACTAGGCAAGAAAACAGCAACGTGGATAAAGATTGTTGAGACAATATTGGTGGAATAAGAGAACCCATCTGACACTGCAACCTGACCCTTCACCTACTCTCAACCCTGCTTCACCAAATCTGGAACGTCACTGATCATGTTTGCACTGTTATTTTGTATGCTACCAAAAAAGAAAGAAAAAAGCTTCCAATTGAATTGGATGCTAAGACACCATCAGTTACGTGTAAGATGCCTCCCAATTTCAGAGATTTAAAAACTTGGAAAATGTGTGTCTTGGAATTGATAAAATCTGGTACTCAACCACCATAGCTGAGACGATGGGATGGAAGTCAGCTTATTCGTCGTCTTTCATCTAAATTACCTTTACTTAACTTTGTAGAAGGATGTGGGGTGAGAATTTCAGCATGGGCTGTATCTTTATCTTATTAGAGGCCCAGAGCGTCTTTTGTCCATTTCCCACAGGTCTGGTACAGTGGATACGTGTGTGTGTGTCACCTGGACACAGAAGAGGTGGTTTCATTTCCCTGCAACCTCAGAGCATCACCCCTGCCCCCCGATCCTGGGCCTACTGCAAGGCCAGCACAGAATCCCACATTGGTCTGAACTCTCTAGTATCCAAGGTCAGAACTGTGAGAAGACAACCACCAAGGTCACTAGCTCATTCCCAAACAGATCTGCCCAGCAGGAGCTGGTAAAGGTTTAACGAGGACTCTCTGAGAAGAAACTCACCACCAAGATTTGTCATGCTTGCCATTTTCCAAGGTGTAAATACGCCCACTTTGGCAGATTTCAAGCTACTAATGCTACCTCACTGGAGTCAGAGTTGGGAGGATTTGCAATGAAGCTCATGGATATGGATGTAATATGAGAGATGTTAATAACCTCAAGAGCACAAATACTAGTGAAATGTAGTAAGATAATGAGAAATTGATGAGTTTTGAGTATTTATTAGCTTTGTTTTTAATATAACTTCTTTAATCATAAGTTTATGTAATTTAATTTTTAATAATGGCTCTGTTTAACAACTGGCTCTCAAAATTCCTGAAAATGTGCCAACCGGTTCTTGCAAGCTAGCACAAGCCTGCCCTCTAGCCTGTGATTATTGACTTTTTACTCATAGGGACTCTACACTTTACTTAAAAAAAATTATTTTTTAAGAAATATTTTTTTCTCTATATCTTACTTTGAAATTATTCTTATTGTTTCTTGTCTGTCTCCCAGTCTAGAATGTAAGCTCCATGAGGGCAGGGATTTGACCTGGCTCGTCCACAGCTCTCGCTCCTGTACCTAAAACACTGGCTGGTGCCTAATCGGTGCCCAACAAATAATCCTGGATGCGTGAAAGTAAGAAAAGAGAATAAGATTCCTAACCCAGAGGTTTCATGTACATTAGAAACAACACAATACGACAATGCATGTTTTCCAGGGATGTGCGATACTCGAGGCCATTCATGTCTGAGCCTGTGGGAGGAAGGGAACGGAGCCAGGGACAAAGGGTAGAAGCAAATAAAACAAGAGAAGGGCTTTGCCAGGACTTGAACTCCAGAGTGTGGTTAACATAACTCTCCTCACCTGAGACCCGATCTAGAAAATAGAGCATTTCCATTTGCGTAATGTTTTCCAGGAAACAGGGCAGGTCCTCCTCGCTGGGGACCTCAGGAGCCCCTGACCATGGGACACACGGGACATGGAGATGGGCAGTGCACGGCAAGGTGGAGCGTTTTCTTCTCCAGTGGGGGGAGCAGACCCCCAGGCCGCTTGTCCGAACACTGCTCCTGGCTGGACACCGCAGGGCCACCATGCACATGTTTGCAGAAGGAGTTAAATGAATGGATGCGGGACATTTGGGATTATTCCATTTTTATTTTTTTAGAGCCACAAGGAGTCGTGAGAGGCGTGTGCTCTGGGAGAGGGTTCCAGTTCAGACTTCACACCCCAGTGCTCTGTGCTTAAGGGATCTCGAATGAGGATGGTGAGGCTGTGTGGGTGGGGGCACAGCTGGGGAGGCAACGCCGGGAGAAACAGTGTGGGAGACGGCGTTCCAAGGCAGGGGTACCAGCCAGGAGGTGGGGCTGTGTCCCGGGGTTCCCAGGGCTTGAGTGGGGAGAGGAGGGTCCGGGAAAGCCCGCGAAGCCCGCTGAAGTCAAGGTGCAGGGTCACGCTGATGACCCTCTTCCCCGGATCATCTCCTGGATCCAGTTCCGGTATCTGCACAGGTTGGTGTAGACCCCGGGGTAACCAGGCAGAGCGCAGCGCTCCATCCCCCAGGACACGAGGCCCTGGAGCTGTCCGTGGCACACGAGGGGTCCTCCAGAGTCACCCTGAGGGGAAGGGACAGGGATGGAGACACAGATGGACGGACAGCCGGAGCCCAAGAGGCAGAGATGGGGAGGGAGCCGAGTTGGGGGACAAGGGGACGCTTCCTTCCCTCTCTGGGCCTCTGTCTTTGACCCTGCCTCTATTCCTGGGTTCCACCGGGCCCCACTCCATCTCAGCTCTGTCTCTAGAAGACTTTTTGTCTCTGTTTTTGCACATCTTGCTGACTCTGCCCCTCTCAGGGCTGGACAAGGATGTCTAGGGCCTCAGCAGTGTTCCAGCCACCATGTGTCCTAACAAGGATGACAGAAGCAACCAGAGCTAATTCTAACAGCTCCCCAAGGAGGTGTGTTCCCACTTGACAGACGAGGAAACTGAGGCAGGAGGGCGACAGGTTCATCAACCAGGCTCACACAGCTGGGAAAAAGTGTCGCCGGGCTCTCAACTGTCCCTCCATCCCTGGGGACTCCCACCCCATCGGGACCTCTGCAGATTTCCAGGCCCTCAAGACCCTGTGGTGCCCAAGCCCCAGCCTCGACAAGGCCCCCTTCTTCAGCTCCCATGGCCCACTGTGACGCGTACCTGACAGGAGTCCTTCCCGCCCTGGGGGACCCCTGCGCAGACCATGCCGGCAGTGATGGCTCTGGAGTAGGCTTGCCGGCACGCCTGGTCTGAGAAGATGTCGACATTCACGCACTGCAGACCATTGGGGTACCTGGCTGGAGGACACTGGGGGCTGAGGACCTGGGTCTGTCCTCCCACAGGACCAGGGAACCCTGGCTCTCACACCCCCTCCTCCCTCAGACCCAGGGGTCCAGGCCCCCAGCCCCTCCTCCCTCAGACCTGGGGGTCCAGGCCCCCAGCCCTCCTCCCCTAGCACACAGGAGTCCGGGCCTCACCAACGGGGCTGGATATGGTGCCCCAGCCTGATACACGGCAGGTGGTCCCAGCTCTGGCGCAAGAGTTGGCCACGCTGATGGGCTGCACAGCCTTCCCCAGACGGGCGGGTGGCTGTAGCTGCAGCAGCATCAGGTCGTTGTCGTGGGTCTGGGCGTTGTAGCTGGGATAAATCACCTGGCGAGCCACGTTCAGCACCTGCTCTGTGGCCTCCCATCTCCTCAGGTTGTGCTTGCCCAGAGCCACCCGAAGGATCCTGGCCCATGACCCCCAAGAGTAGCCTTGCTCAAGGGCTGACCCGAGACCTCCCACCCCACCCTCCAGCCAAGTTTCCTTCCTGGCGGTGAGTTTTCCCTCAAGTCTAACCTGCTTCTCTCTAACCACAGGCTGAGAAAAACCTGAACGCTTGTGTCCTTTCTCATGACCTGGGTATTCTCTCTTGGCTGAACCCTGTTTTCCTCCCTTCCTTCTTGAGTGGCTTCCTGGCTTCTGACTTGCATGTAAGGTGATGGTTGTGAGTTCCTGGTTTAGCTCCAGAGTCTGTGCAGAGTCTATGCTTTGAGCTCTAAATGGTACTCTAGGCTATGGCTCTAGGCTGTAAGCCAGAATTAATATTCTAGAGCAGGCTCCAGGGTAGCTCCATCTTGGATATTATCTAGGGGTCTGGATTCTAGGCAGTTTGAGTTTTGGGCTCTAGGCTATGGTTCTAGATTGAGTCTGGATTGTGGCATAAATTCTAGACACTGGTGTGAATTTTAGTTTTAGAGTAGGCTGAGGATTCTATATTGTACAATGGATTATGACCTGGACTCTAGACACTGACATGAGTTCCAGCTTCTGGGTTGAACTCTGGGTTCTAGATTAAGCTCTGGTTTGTGACTTGAGTTCTAGACACTGGTTTGAGCTGTGCTACAGTTGGGCTCAAGATTCTAAACACTGGTCTGAGCTCTTGATTCTAGGCTGAGCTCTGTTTCTGATTGAGTTATAGTCTATAGTCTGGGCTCTTTGTTCTAGACTGGTCTGAGCCTTCAACCTCAGGTTGGGTTCTGGGTTCTAGGCAGAGCTCTACATTATGGCCTGAACCAAGGTTCTAGATGCTGGTTTACATTCTGGATTTTGTCTCCCAGACACTGGGCTGAGCTCTAAGATCTAGCTTCTAGATTAAAGTTCAAATGGTGGCACTGGATCCAGGTTATAGGCACAAGGTGAGTTCTGGGCTCTAGTCTGGACAGTGGCTTCTAGGCTTGGGTCTAGGTTCTGGGTTCCTGCCTAGAATCTGGGATGAGCTCTGGGTTATATATGGGGCTTGAGATTATAGTCTGCATTCTGAGTTTTAGACACTGTGTTGAGGTCTGGGTTCTAGGCTGTAGACTAGGGTCTCAATTAAACTTTGGATCTGGAACTGGTTCCACATTCTGTTCTCCATTTTCAACTCTGAGATTTATGTTCCAGCTGCAAGCAGGGTTCTGGATTTACAGTTGGACTACAGGTTCTGAACCAGACTCTGGGTTCTAGGTGTTCTGATACTGTTCCCAGTATGGAACGGATTCCAAATCTTAGTCTGTATGCAAAGCTTGGCTCTGGATGGATCTCCAGGTTACATATCAGTTCTAGGTTCTGCATGAGACCTTAAGTTGGCTTAAGGGTTCTAAGCTGTCAACCTGCTTTCAGAATCTAAACTGAAAGTTCAAGATTTATGGTTGGCTTCCATGTTCTGAGCTGTGTTCTTGGTTCTAGGTTCTTATCTAGATCCTAAACCAGTACCTGAGTACCACATTGAATTCTAATCTGGAATCCATGTTCTAAGCTGAGCTCTGGGATTCTAGATCCTGGGATGCACTAGAATCGGGCAGAGGGGGTTGGTCACTCACGGGTAGGCACAGTGAGCAGCAGTGATGGCCCACTTTTCTGACAGCAGGACTGCTCCGCAGAGAAAGCGACGCCCGGGGCCTGCCAGGAGAGCAGCCTGCCACGGCTGGGAGTTCTGGGTGCAGGTGTAGCCACCAATGATCTTGTTCTCATCCATTTGGTTCTGTGCCATGCCTAGGAACAAGCAGATTGGGGAAAGCAGATGAACAAATGCTCCCCAGCCCTCAACTCTCCAGATCTCCAGGGCTCTCCCTCTTAACCCCTCTATAGCAGCTGTTATTGGACCATAGCCACCTCATCCAGGGTTGTGCTCCAGCTACCACCCTTGATTCCACTCTCCCAGGTCTACATTCATCATCACCTTTCACAACACGCTGCACTCCCCTCACTGGTCCTTCCCTAACATATTCAAGGCGCTCTCTGTCACTTCCATAGACCCTCCCAAGCCCACTCCCTTCACCACGTCACAGCCCTGCTGTGAGCCCCTCTCCCCATCATCACCCTCCACCATCACTTCTGATCATATCTGATGCATCCCTTTCAATAGACTCACTCAGGACCCAAAATCCCCCACAATAACTAATTTATTTCCTCCTATAGCACACCCCCTGTAATTTCCTGAAATCTCCACAATTCAGAGCTTACAGCTGCTCTCCCAGAGCTGGGATCCCCACACCTCCCACCTTCACTCTCTTTCTCTGGGCCACCCATGAGCGTCCTGGTTCTTACCTACAGCCAAGATTTGCAGTGCTGCCAGCAGGAGCAGCATCCTGGGGGTTGAGGGTCACGGGTTCTGGTAAATGGGGAGAGAAAGTGAGAGTGAAGGAGGCTGCAGGACACAGGGGCTGAGAGTCAGCACAGTGGGAGCCACTCCCTCCGAGACACAGAGACAGGCACACAGAGGCAGTGGCCAGAGTCCCAGAGACCCAGAGAGGGGCTGGGGGCTCCTTGGTGGTGTGGGGGGACAGTGCTGGGCAAGGCTGAGGCCCTGCCTTGCTGTGAGGAGGAAGCTGGGGTGGTGTCTGCTCCCTGGCCACAGGACACTGGGCCTTATATCCCTGGTCTGGGCAGCTGGCCCTGCCCCCCGCCCTTCTTATGACATTTTTTTTAATTGCCTGGTTCCCGTTCCAGGACTCCCTGGTCCTGCAGCCTCCCTCCCCTCCCCAGCTGAGAAGTAGCCACAGCTGTTACTGAGGGCCTGCCCACATGGAGAAGGTGCTGCAAGCTGGGAGGGAGACCCCAGGGCAGGGTGGGCAGGGAGGGCCCCCATTCCGTCGTGGTAGGTTCATGACACCAGGGGGGTCTCGGAGGAAGATGCTGGAAGGGGCTGGGAGGCAGAGAGAGGCAGCCGAGGGAGGTGAGAGGCTGCAGTAAAATATGGAGGTGGAGAGACAAGGAGAGAGAGAGTAACAGAAATCAGAAATACAGGCACAGCAAGGCAGTGGGGAGAAAGCAGAGGAAGATGATGAAAGTAGACGGGGAACAGAGAAGGAAAAAAAAAACAGGACAGGGGGAGAAGGTGGCACAGAGACAAATTCACAGAGAGATGAGTGTAGAAAGGTGGCGAGAAGGGAGGGGGCAGCAGAAAAATAGAGGGAAAGAGGTGAAGACGGGAAACAAACAGAGGAAGAGAAAAGGTGATGAGAGAAGAAAGGCCGAGCAACCATCTCTTCCACCATCCCCAACAGCAGCAGCAAAGAAGCCAGGGGGGACGTGAGACGGAGAAAGAGGCAGTGAAATAATGGAAGAAAGAGAGGAGGAGGAAGGTACAGATGCAGAACAAGGGCTGGAGAAGAGGGAGACGGGGAGGGAGGGAGAGAGGGATGGAAGAGAGTGGGACCCAGATGGAGGAGAGCTGGACCCAGAGAAAGGAACAGGGAGGCAGGGATGGAGAAGGGAGGGTCAGGGGCCGGAGGTTCCCACCCTGGGGCAGTTCCTGTCTCTTCTGCTTTCTTATTGTGGGGTCCTCATAGTCCTGAGAAGTGGGGGAGCAGAGACTCCCACAAGAGAAGAGAAGGTCAGTGCCAGAACTGGTGTGTCCAACTCAGGCTCTGCAGATGGGTGGGGGGAGAGACCCAGAGAGGGGGATGGAGACCCAGAGGGGGGGGGGACAGGGACCTGGAGAGAGAGGGGGACAGAGACCCAGGGAGCGGGGGGCGGAGACCCAGAGAGAGGGGGGACAGGGACCTGGAGAGAGAGGGAGACAGAGACCCAGGGAGAGGGGGACGGGGACCCAGAGAGAGAGGGGGACAGGGACCTGGAGAGAGAGGGAGACAGAGACCCAGGGAGAGGGGGACGGAGACCCAGAGAGAGAGGGGGACAGGGACCTGGAGAGAGGGGGAATGAAGACCCAGGGAGAGGGGGACGGAGACCCAGAGAGTCGAGGACGGAGACCCGTGGCTGCTGCACAGACCCAGAGAGTGTGTCAGATACCCCAGGGTTGTGCAAAGATTGGGGTGGGGGGCAGATTCAGAGAGGATGGAGGGCACAGGAGAGACAGAGTGGGCAAGGTTGGGATGGGTGCCAGGCAACCTGAGGGGCGGCCCTGGGGCCGGGGACCCTCCTAACTCAGCCCCTTCCTCGCCTGATGTCCTAAGCCCCTCCCCCAGCCTCTTAAACCCCCTAATGATTGTAATTTGTCTCGGGGCCTTGGCAGCTCCACCCAGACCGCACCGCGCGGTGACTCAGGAGGCCCGCCTGGCTCGCCGCCCCTCGCTCACCCCGGAGCTGGCTCCCAAACCACTTTCCTGCCAGGCTGTGCCTGCCCAGCCTTTCTCTGCTCGGGTGCCTGCCTTGGCTTCTGCTGGGAGCTGGTCCTTAGCCCAGCTCTGTCTGTCCATTGGGGACCTCGCTGTCCGAGCAGCGGCGTCTGCATCCACACACCTGCGTCTCCGGGTGTGATTCTGCTCCCTGCAAACTGGTTCTGCTAACGGGCCCTTCTGCTTGAGCTGGACATCTCAGCGAGCTTCCCTAGGAGTGTTCGTCTCCTAGACCAGAAGGCCTTGGTGGACGCAAAGAAACTCTCTTTAAATAATTAAATCTCTGGTAGCACAGGGGAGCTCCTCTGTGTGATGGCACGGTGCTGCATCTTGATTGGGGTGGTGGCCGGACAAATCTACACGTGGGAATAACTGCACGGAAACTTGCGCACACGCACAAGTTAAACGCACAAATAAAAATGCAATTAAAGGGGGTGAACTGGGGTAGGAGCTGCAGCCTCCTTAACAGGGTGGAGACAACATCCATTCCCTGGTTTTGATGCGGGACTTGAGTTATACAGGATACAAAAATAAAAAGTTAAAACAATACATAAAAAAGACTTTCACGGTAAACACAACTGCCTGCCCCACTCTGAGCAGAAGGCTTTGATTTGACGGACTCGAGGGGCTCCCCGCCTGAGTGGAAGGCTCGGGAAATACTGTGCGGGTGAGCCCAAGGCGGGTGCTGTGGTGAATAGGCTCAGGCAACCACCGTAGAGCTCCTGGTGACACGCAGACCCCATCACGGCCATCCAGACCCCACGCAGTGACTGCTGGTCACCCTCCCACCAGATGCTAACTCCTGGGGTGTCTCGCCTCCTCTTTCACCCACATCGCCCAGCCCAGTGCTGCCTGCCATGTCAGGGGTGCCCCATAAATATCTGTTGTATGAAAGAATGACCAGAGTCCCTGCTCTTAAGGAACTCACAGTCTGGTGGGAAAAGGCCAACAGGGCAATGGAAAGCTCAATCTGTGTGATGCGTGCCCTGATGGGGGACTGATGGGGCCCCAAGAGGGGTGAAAGAGCTCCCGGAGGGTGTGCTAGCTAAGCTGAAGCCTGTGGGTGTGTAGGAGCTCGTCGGGGGCATGGTGGGGGTGGGAAGGAGGTGAGCAGTTATGAGTGGAGGTACCAGCCCCACCGAGCAGGGGCCCCATGACCCAGGGGCTTGGAATTTACCCTGAAGGTGATGGGAAAAGAGGAGGAGAGCCCCTCAGGGTCTCGCTGGGGCCCAGGGCTGGAGCTCAGGAGAGCCGCCTGGTTAGACGGTGATCAGGAGTCACCAGCAGAGAAGGCACTGGAAACCAGGGTGTGTGTCGAGCCCACCCAGAGAGAAAACGTGCAGAAAGCAGTCAAAAGAGGGGCATCTGCCCAGGGACCCCAAGCCACAGTTAGGGGATGGTAAGAGGCAGTTGGGGGGCTGAGAAAAGAAGTGATTGGAGAGAAAGAAGGAAAACCAAGAGTGTGGTGCCAGTGAAGCCAAGAGCTTTTTAACGAAGGGTGGCACCAGGTCTAACAACCGGGAGGCTTGTGGGGAGCCCACTGGAGTCAGAGAGGTGACTGTGACCTCAGACAGAAAGGATTTGGTGGCGCCGGTGGGGTGGGTGCCGGGGCAGTGGGTGGAGAAGCCAGTGGAGTGGAGACCGCTGGTGAAGACAACTGTTAGATGCGAGGGGAGGAGGAGGAGAAGGGGTGTTTGACCAGTGAAGGCTGTTTATGAGAAAGAAAAGAGTTGATGATAATTAGAACAAAAACAAACGCTCACGTTTATGGAGGGCTTCACACAAGTCAGACACCCTGTTAAATTCTTTAGGTGAATTAGCTGGCGTCCCTCCCTCCCTCCCTCCCTCCTTCTCTCCCTCCCGCTCTCTCCCTCCCTTTTTCCTGCCGGCCTTTTCTCTCTTTCCCTCCATTCAACAACCATTTATTTAGCCCCTAACGTATCAGCCACAGTTCTAGGCACTGGGGATAGAGCAGTGAACAATATCAACCATGTCCTTGCCCAACTGATGCCTATATTCTGGAAGGGGAGGCAGTTGACAAAGTAAAGAAATACAGTCCATGACATCACAAGTTGCCAGTGGTATGAAAAAAGTAAAGCAAGAAAGCAGGTAGGGTCAGGGGAGGCCTCACCCAGGTGACCTTTGATCAAAGACCTAAAGGAAATTGGGGAGGGGGCTATGGGGATATCTGGGGAGAGACTGTCCCAGACAAAAGGAGCAGCACGTGCAAAGGCCCTGAGGTGGGAGGGGGTCTGGAGTATCTGAGGACCAGAGAGGAGGCCAGTGTGACTGCGGCGGAGTGAGGCGGAGAAAGGAGGAGATGAGGGCAGAGGGGTCATGCAGAGTCCAGACTCCACTGGGTAAGTACCATCTTGTCCCCATTTGCAGACTATGAAACTGAGGCCAATAGAGGGGTCATGGCCGGCCTGAGGTCTGCAGCTGGTAAGTACAGGAGGCAGGACGCAAACCCAGGACTGCCTGAATCTACAGTCCAGGCTCCTACATCTTCTGTCTGTCATCTCCCAAGACAACTGCCAATTTTATTGGAGCACTGATTTCTGTGTCTGTCTACCACTGTTTCGAAGCACTTCACAAGCATTCACTCACTGAATCCTTCACAGAGTCGAGTGAGAAGGTAATCTTGTTATCCTCATCTCACAGATGAGGAAGCCACCACGGAGACATTAGGTTACTCGCTCAAGGTTGCAAGGTTACACAATGCCAAGCCATGGCGCCATGATTCCATGGCAGGGAGCTCTTGACAACCACAGGGGGGCGAAATGCCCGGGAACAAAGGAGTGGATGGTGCAAGAAACCTTCGGAAGGTGGGACAAGCCACAGACAAGAGGAAAGACGCCTCTTCCATTGTTCCAGGAAGGAAGCAGGAAAGGGTGGGGGAGAGGCAGGTGCGGTGTGGCCCAGTGGCAGGAAGGCACGAGAGGGTGCGTCGGATGGCTTCTGCTTTCTCAGGGGAGACAGAGTCCAGGTCATGTTGAGGGGCACCTACCTAGGTGGGTGGTGTTGGGGTGTTGAGGGTAGAAGACCAGGAGCCCAGGGGAAATTGGTGATCATGGCTTTGAAGAGGCACCATCTCTGCCGTTGGGTGATTTCTTCTTTCTTCTCCAGCAGCCTGGGTGCTGGCAAAGCAAAGGCACGGGTGGGACTGGGCAATGGCAGGTTTGCCATTGATGCTGAGATGGGGGAGCAGAGGATCGCTGGGGGTAAATGGGTGGACTGTGGGGGTGTGAGGACAGCAAGGGCTTGATGGAGAGGCTTCGTGAGGAGGGTCAAGGTGTCTTTTAGGTGGAAAAACAGGTACGGCAGAGCCACCCACAGTGCTGGGAGCATGGGAGGCTCTGGTCAGGGAGTGAGATGTGGGATTTTGTGGTTTCAGAGTTGGAGCCCTTCCAGAAGGAGATAGGGGCCGGGGCCTGACGTGGGAATGGGTGGCGGAGGAAGTGGTCTCTGGCTATTTGGAAGTCGTAGGACTCTGAAGCGGGGTGGGGGGAGGTCCTCTCTCCCCAGGACTCCCAACTCCTTGTGTCTGCTTTTGTCTCCACTTAGAATAAAAATCAGTTCTGCAAGTGTCCAGGCAGGTTGCCAAGGGCTTCACACACAGCACCACACTGAATCCTCACGGCGGCTTTATGAGGTTTGGGACTCCCATGGAATGTGTCACACGGAGGAAACCAGGCCCTGCAAAGAGGCAACTTGTACAAGTGGTGGAGCTGGGATTTGAATCCCAGTCACCAGCTCTTAAACACTGTGCCACTCTGTCTCCGTGTCAACGAGTGCAGAGAGTTCTGTCTGTCTTGTTTCCCACTGGGTATCTGCAGAAGGAGCACACAGACCCTCTCCTCTGACTTTCGTGGGACCCCTGCCTGGCTCCTGGTTGGCAATTTTTCCAGTGCGTACTGGGTGCCACGTCTTATTTGATTCCCTCATTGTCCCTGAGAGGAACCCACGATTACCTCCCATTTTACAGATGAGGAAATGGAGAGAAATGACGTCAGTTGTCCAAGGTTGCACGGTGAGCAGGTGGTAGAGGTGGGATTTGAACTCCGGTGTGCCAGCCTGACTCAGTGCCCCTCCACTGTTGACTTCATGGGTCTCTTCGATTACTCAAGCTCTCTCTGGGTAATCTCTCAGATGTCTCTGAGTCAGCACCTGTCTCTGCTCACGTGCCAGTTGGTTTCTGTCACCTGCGTGCCAGGTAGCTTGTGTGTGCTCACCTGGGTGCCCCTGATGCTGGCTCCACAGCTCAACGGCTCTGCCCCTCCCTCCTGCCCCTTCTTGATTGTGTCCCACCCACATCTTTCTGTTTATGCTTCATGGCTTCCCCCACCTTCCCTCCTAGTCCTTCCCCGTCTTGGTAAATGACACCATCATCTACCCACTTGCTTGGGTCAAAAAGCTGGGAGTGGTCCCGGACTCTTCTCTCACTCTCACCTCCCTCTGCCAATTCCTGTGTCACCTCAGCTCCCCTCATCCCCTCTCCCCCACCCTCGTCCAAGGCACCCTGATCTCGCACTTGGACAGCTGAACAAGTACTTGAACTGGTCTCGCTGCTTCCTGGCTCGCCCCTCGCCCCCACCTCCGCCCCACGCCACCTCGGCAGCCAGCGTGTTCTTAAAATATAAACAGTGTCGTGTTCAAACCTGCTGAAAGCCAACGTGTGATGATAAGGCCTAAATGCCTCCCAGACATTCCACGACGGGCCCTGTCCCAGGCTCCGGCCTCATACCCCCGACATGCTGTGCACCCCAGCCTGGCTGGACGCCTTTGTTTCCTTACGATGATGCACACAGTGGAATATTAAAGGAACGTAAAAAGTTCCGAGATGTGCTGCAACATGGATGAACCTTGAGGACTTTGTGTGGAGTGAAATAAGCCAGGCACAGAAGGACAGATACTGCATGATGTCACTCAGATGAGATATCTAGAAATAACAAGTCCCAGAGACAGAAAGTAGCTTGGGGGTTACCAGAAATGGGGGGACTGGGAAAGGGGAGGTTGTTGCTTGGTGGGTAAGGAGTGCCTGTAAATTTGGGAAATGTTTAACCAAAAAATAAGATTACAGGAAAAAAAAAAAAAAAGGAGAGGCCTCTCTCACTAGAGCCCGTGTTTCCCACGAGCAGGGACCTCCTACCACGTTCACTGCGGAACCCCGCTGTGTGGTCTCGGCCCTGGTGCGTGGCAGGGGCTTTGTGGAAACTGGCTGAGTGGGATAATCTCAGAGCCCGTTCCTCCCGGAATCCTCTGCTCCTCAGACCTGATGGCTGCCTCCAATTACCCAGTCGTGGGAGCAACACCCTCACGGAGAAGCCAGTCTTCCTGAGTGGGCTCCAACCCCTTCTGGGGAGATGGCATCGGGCCCGCAGGCAGGGGCCCTGGGATTTCAGCCTCATCAGCCTGGTCCTGCCACGGAGGCAATGCTGCATGCAATATGAATAAAGGGTGCCCCGCGTTTATGTAGGGGCTGTGTTCAGCGAGGCCACCTGCCTCAGCTACAGGGCCCCCGTTCTGCTGAGGATGCCCTTCACCGCCTACCAGTCTCCATTCTAAGACTCCTGCGACCACTAAGCCTCCACTTCGAAGCCCGTGTCTGCTAGGGCCTTTTTTTTTTTTTTTTTCCAATCCCACCCTCATGTCTCCTGCGGTTTCTCCATCAATGAAAAATCTTGGGTTCACGCTGGCCTTCTGCCTACGCGGACATCTCACTATTAAGTCTGCTCAGGAGTGACCTCACGCAGGAGCCCCGAGCTTACAAAACCCCTAGTGCTCCGCGGGATTTCTAACTCTTGCTGGGTGCGTCTTAAATACCCTCCTTACATCTGATCCTACTATTGCAACCTCATTGCCACGGCCTCAGCTTCTGGCCACGGAATCTGTTCCCCGATACGACCCCGGAGGGAGCTTCCCGACGCCCAGAGCGGGTCCACTCGGCTCGAGGCCTCTCCGGGCGCCGCCTTCTGGCCGCTCTCCCCAGCTGCGCTGCGCCCTTAGCGCGCCGGGAGCAGCGACCCCGCCCGGGCCCTGCCGCACCCCCTGCCGGGTTAACATTCTCAGTTTAAACACTGGCTCCTTGAGGAAGCGTCACGCTGAGCCAGGCGCCCCGCCTCCGGGCTTCCAGGTGCTCCGACCCCCACTCCGGCATGCAGCCCTCGGGGTTCTGACCCGCCTGTGCTCGGGCCTCCCTCGCCCCCCAGACGGGGAGCCCATGGAGGACAGCAGGAACGGGACCCGACTCAGCTGTCTCCCCACTGCCTGTGCAGGGCCGGGCCCTGGGACGGGTCCGGAAATGTTTGCTGAATGAATAAAGGATGATCCCATCCGTTCTGGGCCCCCCAACCTTCTCGGCTCCCGTCTCCGTCAAGTCAAAGCCGGGCCCCCGTGATCTGGCTCCCCGCACCGATCACCTCCATCCCCCCACTCCGAGAGTTTGCACTGGCTGTTCCCTCTGCCTGGAACCCCTTCCTGCAGCCCTGGAACTCACCTCGCGTCCGATAGGCCTTCCCTAACCACCCTATTTAAACACGCTCCCCGCCTCCCTCCCCGCTGGATTTTCCTGCACAGCACTGACCACCATCTGACGAACCATGTGCTTTATTTTTCTCGTTTCTTTCATGTCTTCACAAGGACAGCTTTTCGTCTCTTTCATTCTCTGCTGTCACAAACATTAGGTGCTCATTAAATATTTGTAGAACGCATGAGTGAGTGCATTGGGTCTTCAGGTCATGGAGGCTGTCCCAGGGTTTACACGGGGCCAACCTGCGCCTCCCGCCCTTAGGGACTGGCCTGGAGACCAGGGCGAGGTGGGGGGACCGCGGAGTGCCCCCCCGGGTGAGGCCTGGAGGGGCGGGAGCGACCCCGCCGGGCAAGCGTAGCCGCGCGTGAATGGCGTGGCCACAGCGCCCCCTCGCGGCCAGGCCCGAGAACAGCACGAGCACTCGCGAAAAGCCGAGGCTGCGGGTAACAGTTGCAAACTCTGAGGCCGGGACCTCACGCCCCCAGCACCGTGGCGCATCTGCTCACAAAAGCCACGGGGTGTGACGAAGCTCCCAGGGTCACTCAGCTCAAGGGGCAGCGCTTAGCTTTGAGCTTCGGGTGGCTGTTAGGCACTTGCACTAGGGCATCGGTGAACTGAGACGGGCAGTAACTGTAGCACACGCACCGGATTTAAAAAAAACGTAGCACGAAACAACAAAGTTAAATATCTTGTTGGCAACTCTTTATGTTGTTACATGTCAAGATCATATTTTAGATACATTGGGTAAATAAAATATAATAAAATTAATTTTTTTTTCTTTTAAAAATACGGCTATTAAAATTTTTAAAATTACACATGCGGCTTGCAGGATATTTTTATTGGATGGTGCTGCTATAACCCACAATGGAAATACAGCCATCTCCTAATGGGGGGGGGGGGACTGTTAAAAAGAAAGAAAGAGATTCTTTGTCCAAAGTCACAGGTAAATCGGCATCAGGCCTGCAACAGGAACCCAGGTTTCCCAGCTCCTAGCAGGTGGTATGGCAGAAGGGCTAAAAGCCCCAGCTCCTTTGGTGATTTGCTGCTCTGACCTTGGGCAAGTTGCTTCACCTCTCTGGGCCACATGTTGATCCTTTGTAAAACTGGGGATAAAAGTCAACTCCCCATGTCCCTGAGCTAACGAGGGAGGAGTGCTCAGCACGGCCTCGTGCACACAGCCAGCACCACCCCAAACCATCAACCTTGCTCATCTTGTGTCCCCTAGTTTGTTCTCAGGGCAGCTGGGGTGGTTTTTAGAAAACGGAAATTGGTTCTTTACCCACTCCAGCTCAGAGCCCTCCAATGCCTCACTCACACTTAGAACAAAATCCGAGCCCTTCCCACCCCAAGGCTGGGCATAAGCTGCTCCTGGCTCCTGCCTCCATCTCCTCTCTTGCACTCCTCTTCCACTCTGCTCTGGCCACACGGGACCCCCAGCTGTCCCAACTCGCTGAGCTTCTTCCTGCCTCAGGTGTTCTGCACAGGCGTCCCCTCTGCCCTGGAAGCCCTTCCCTGAGAGAGCTTCACGATTCCACCCTTTGCTTTATTTGGGTCTCCTCTTAAATGCCATCTGCTCAAACAGGAGCTTCCCTGACCTTGCACGGACACTGCTCCCATCTCCCTCTCTCCCTTGCACGCTTTAGTTTTACTTGTGGTCTTCACTTGATGTTACGTGTTTACTGGCTTGTTGTCTGTTTCTCCCTGACTGTGAGGCCCACATGCATAGGGGCCTTTGCCCTTTGTTCACTGCCATGGCCCTAGCAACCCGGGGCTGAGGAGGTACTCGTGAGCATTTGCTGGGTGAAGAATTAACCCTACTGGAGAGACAGGGCACCTGGTACCCACCCTCCAGCCCAATCTAATTAGGAACATGAGACCCAGTGAGCCAGGAGAAGGGGCTGGCATTTGGGACTGGGTGGGGTGGGAGGAAGATAGCAGGGAAGGTAGACCCTGGAGAATTTGAGCAGGGAGATGGGAAAGGGAGGGCATTCCTGACAAGGGAGCCAGCTGAGCAAAAGTGTGGAGGAGGGACTCGAAGCCCAAGTCTCTCCAGGGGTCAGGGAGGAAGCTTCTGGGCATCACACTCCTTGCAGCAATCCTGAAACCCAGGGATCCCTGGCGGCCAACAACCACCAAACGAACAACCAAGGAAGCCACCATTTATTGAGCCGTTTTCAGCAGGGCTTTGACGGAGGGGGGATGGGGTGGAGTGGGGGTAAACCCATTTTCAGGGGAGGAAAGGGAAGACCAGAGGGGGTGAGTCACTGACCCAGGCGCACCCAGCCCTGCCTCCAGAGCCCACCCCTCCGCTCCTCACCCACTGCCTGGGGGCATGAGGAGAGTCAGTGGAGGTGGGGGAGTGACAGTTCCACAGTCTCGGAGAGCTCTGGAGCCAGGCCCGCCTGGGTGGGCACCCCTGGTTCGTCCCCTCTCAAGCTGGGCGACCTCGGGCCAGTGACTGCACCTGTCTGAGTCTCTGTTTACTCAGCAACTGCTACAGCCAGTACAGGCGGTTGTGGTGAAATGAGATGATGCACGGAAAGGGCTCACAGGAAGCACGGAGGACGTGCCACGACTAACGCTGCAAATGACTGAGGTCATCACCACAAGTGCTTATCCCATGAGAGGCCAACAGCAGGCACACAGTAGGTGCTCAAGAAGGGTCAGGGATTGAGCACCCCCAGAATGCTCTGGGGAAGCAGCCTCTTCACCCCCACCGCTCAGGAATTGAGAGCTGTTAGTGCCTCCCGCTCAGCTCCAGATGTCTGGAACCGGATCCCTCCTCCTTTGGAGCCAGGTGGTGGCCTGACTTCTCCGGGGCCGCAGGCACCCGGGCCGCCTCCTCCCCACCTCACAGCGCAGCTGGGCGAGGGAACGCGGGTCTCTGGGGCAGTGGGCGGCCCTAGAAGGCGGGGACGGCCCCGCGCGCGCCCGGCGGCCCCTCCTCAGCCAGCCCGCGGCTGGCCCTTGCCGATGGCCCAGGCGCGGGCGGGCCGCGGTCCAGGCCGTTCCAGGAGGGCGCAGGCCTGGCAGAGCGCGCGGCTGGCCAGCGCCCCGCAGGCGGGAGCAGGCGCCGGGGGGGCGGGGGCCGCGCGGCCGGGGCCAGCGCCAGGCGCTCGGCCGAGTGCACGAGGTCCAGCACCACCGAGGGCCGCGCCGCCTCCAGGCGCTTGAGCAGGTCGCGCGCGTGGCCGCGGAAGGCCTCGGGCGCGTAGACGCACTCCTCGGAGAAGTAGTCGAGGCGGCGGAAGTGCGCGTACAGCACCACCTCCTTCTGCGAGGCCAGCTGCAGCGGGCGGCAGCGCGGCAGAGCGCCCCCCTCGCCCGCAGAGCCCAGGTCCCCGCCGCGGGCCAGGCGCCCGGCGTCGCCCCGCAGGAAGTTCATGAGCACCGTCTCCGCCATGTCGTCGGCGTTGTGGCCTGGCGGGGAGAGCAGATGGGGAGCAGGTGAGGGGCGCGCGGGGGTGCCGGGCACAGGGGGAGACGTGGACAGGGGACCTGGGCTATGGAGACCCCCGGGGTGGAGGCTGGAGGTGGGCACTGTGACAGAAGACATGGGGACATGCACACAGATGCCCTGGCATCAACTTGGGGTGCCCTCATTTGCACCCCACCTATTGCTACCGGGCCCTAGGTGAGCTGCCCTTTCAGGTAGGCAGTAAAAGGTGGCTTAGGCTACAAAAAATAACTGTAATTCAAACTATACACAGAAGTCAGAAAGGTATTTAACAGAGATTCTCCAGAGGGCTGTCATGGTAGGCAGAATAAAACTACTCCCTCATTCCCCCAAGAAAAAAAGATCTCCACTCCAAATCCCTGGAGCCTATGAATATGTTAGGTCAAGGGACAAAGGGGAATAAAGGTTGCTAATCAGTTGATTTTAGACAGGGAGAATGTTCTGTATTATCCAGGGGCCGGTATCATCACAGGGTCTGTAGAGTAGGAGAGTCAGGCTTGGAGATGTGACCAGGAAAGCAAGGCCAGAGCGTTGCAATGTGAGGAGGGCTCCACCCACCCTTGCTGGCTCTGAAAATGAAGAAGGGGACATGAGCCAGGGAAGGAGGTGACTTCTAGAAGCTGGAAAAGCCCAGGAAGTAGGCCGTTCCCCAGAGCCTTCAGAAAGAAACAGCCCTGCCGACACCTCAGCTTCAGCCCAGCTAGAACGGAGAGCCCAGTGGGACTTCTCACCTACAGATCTGTAAGAAAAGTGTGTGTTGTTGATAAGCGTTTGTGGTAATTTGTTAGGGCAGCCACAGGAAACTACAATGGTTGTTGACACAAGCGTCTCTAAGCATGCAGGACAAGGTGTTTGCATTGTCTTTGTCTAGAAAGACCAGGGTGAAAGTTAGCGAATGCTTATATACCAGTTACTGTAAATCTAAAGCTAAGTCTATATCTTATCAACTTGTACTGGAATCTCAATCAGTGGTTCTCAACTGAGGGCAATTTTGTTCCCCAGTTGTTACAACTGGGGAGGATGCTACTGGCCTCTAGTTGGTAGAGGCCAGGGATGCTGCTAAACATCCTTTAATGCAAAGGACAGCCCCCCACAAGATGAAACATCTGATCCCAAATGCCAATAGTTCTGGAAAGAGAAACCTTGGTCTAGATGGTCGAACAGGTCTAGAACTCTGCTCTAATTTCATATAGTCTTAATAGTTCTCTGCCAAGCGACTGCTGCCCACGACCTTGTGACCAGGTATGTTTGCTACTGGAAACTGCATCTGTTTAAATGTTTAGATTTAAATGCTGTGTCTGTGGCCTTTAAGTTGGAAACCACATTAATAACAGGAGGTTGGGTTTGCTCCCCAATCTTGTGATCACAGACCCACTAAATCTGTAATAACTAATCATATGTCTTTGAACACTTAGGGCATAAAAGGAAAGAGTAAAACTTATCTCACAAGTTAGGGATTTATCTGTTGGAAGCCTCCATTACTTTTACAAAGACAATAAGTGAATTCTAACAAATTAATTTTAAAATCCAAGGCAACTTCTCTTCCATACAGACTTATCCTCCTGGTTGATGGATCTAACAGCCCTGTGACGGAAGGATTATTCTTCCCACTTTCACCTGAGGAAGATAAAGCTCAGAGCGATCAAGGAATTTGTCCCAAGTCCTGAGGTTATGCAGGAAGTGTGCAAATCAGTGTATGACCCTCAGTCTGCCCTCCGCCAGAGTCCAAGTCTACCTAGGGGAGTGGGGGTGGGAGAAGAGACAGACCCAGAGGTACCTTTAACCTACTGCCCCTCATATGTGTTGATTCTCTTTCCTACAGCCATCATGTCAACTAGACAATAGCAGCTGCCTCCCTCTTAACTTGGTCTCCTTGGACTGCCGTTGTCCCCTCCAATCCATTCTCTCACTATGGCCAGAATGATCTTTTCAAAGCAAAACTGTCTTCATGTCACAGACCTAACTGAGCCCATCACTGATTTCTCTACTGCCCAAAAGATGAGGTCTGAACTCACCAGAGCTGTTTCCTCTGTCCCCAATCCCTATCCCCCTCATTGTTCACCTCGAGCCTTCAGATCTCAAAAGACTTCCCTGACCGCCCCTTCCACCCCATGTCATAAGGTCCTCTTTTTACAGGTACATATAGTCTGTGTAATCCTCTGCAATAACACTTGCAATGGTTTATATTTGAAAACTGTGCAAAGGTAGGGACTAGATCTGTACTTGTGCAGAGTTGTATTCTCAGTCTCAGCTCCATGATGATGATGATAGTGTATGGGTATCTTCTATTGTTTACTCCTAACTCATCTAATTGTCCTAGGTCCATGAGCTAGGTTCCATTAATATCCCATTATAAAGAGTAAGCAGAAGTACAGAGGTCAAGGAATTTACTGTGGCCACACGATTTGGATCTGGCACACAGTAGAAGCTCAGTAACTGATGAAGGAATGGATGGGAGAGAGAATGAGAGCTATCAAAGACCAGAAAGGCCTGGGTTAACAGGCAGAGTTGCTTTTTAGAGATAGAGATGGATTCTGAAAGGAGACAGCTGGAGATTGTGAGACCAAGGATGTTAGAGACAATTAAAAAAAGATAAAGAACTAGGGACTCTCCCCACTTACCCCCTCTACTTACCAATCTGTGTAGACCAAGATGGTGGCCAAGACCCAAGAGCCTTGGTGATGCCCGACCCAGCCCCAACCCGGGCATGCGCAATCCCGTCTGGTGTTAAGAACACTGTGGAGCCAACTTCAAACCAGAGCATGCGCAGATGCCCAGCTCCTTTTTAGCCTCCACCCCTTAAGACTTGCCCAGGGTTTCCCTTTCCACTTTTTGGGCATGCGCTCAACTCCCTCCAAGCAGCATCGCACGCTTGCGCCCCAACCTCCTTCCGGTTCCACCTCCGCACCGTTCCTCCCACTACACCCTCCTTCGCGCGCATGCGCTCACCCGTTACGATGTGCGTGGCGCCCACGAGGCGTGCCCCTTCTTCCAGCGCGCGGCGCCGCAGCACCCCGCAGAAGGTGCAGCAAGCACGGCTGCGGCCGGAGCCGGCTGTGCTGCGGGCTATAGCGTCCATCGTCCAGCCCCCGAAGAGGTCCGCGTAGGCCACGACGGTGAGCGGCAGGTCCCAGCGCGCCGCCTGCCGCCGCACGGCCGCCAGCGCCGCGTCCCGGTAGCCGCCGATGCCCTCGTCGACGGCCACGAGTTGCAGCGAGATGCGCAGGCGCGGCGCCAGCTCGCGTAGCACGTGCGCAAGCACCGTGGAGTCCTTTCCGCCCGAGGCGCCCACGGCCACGACGGCGCCGGGCGGCAGCAGGCGGCCCGCGAGCACCGTGTGCAGCACCTCGGCCTCGAAGGCGGCGCAGAAGCAGGCGCCGCACAGCGCGCGTCCGGAGCGGGGCCTGCGGAGGGCGGCGCGGGCCGCGTGGCAGGAGGCGCAGGGCGGGGCCGGCATCGCGGGGGTCCCGGGCGGCAGGGGTCGGCTTCGGGGCAGGAGAAGAGAGAGAGAAAGCGGTGAGGATTAGGCCAGCTTCACCATTTCCGGGGAGGCCACCCCTATTTGCAGCCCCGATTAGAGGGACTGGGGTGCACACTGTCTTCTGGCGGGAGGCTGGCTGGATCCCCAATGAAAGAAGGTCTTGGACACGAGGTCTACAGGGCTGCTCACAGAGCTTGGGATGGCACAGCAACTCTGAAGGAAAGAGGGAGGCCACTCAGAGAAGGAGGATAAACTGGGAAAGACAATCGGATTTCATTCTGCTAGCGGGGGGAGGAGAGGCACTGTCTCCAGGAAGGGGTCAGAACTGCATCCTCGGAAAGGCAGGGCGATGGCCTCTTCCAGGCGAGCCGGGGTTGACAACTGTTTTGGGGGTGGGGGAACTGAACTCAACCCTGCTCTGGTATCAGAGCTTCCCACCCTGGGTTCTGTGGCTTCATGACCTGCCTCTGTCCTCCTTCATGTCTCCTCATTCCCCCTCCAACCTCTCCCTCCTCAAGTCCTGCCTGCCTGGCCAACTCATAAAGCCTCCAGGCTCCACACCCCCCTCCCCCCCAATCCCTTCCCAGGCCGAGCCACCATCATCACCAGAACGAACTGCTCTGCTAGTCTCCTCGCCAGTCAGAGCAGGTCACACTCTTCCAGAATTTACAGTAGGCTGAATTCTTTTATGACTGTATGTGACTTTACGAGGGCAAGGACCACTGCGACTTAGATGTCTAACAGGCATTTTGAAACCCCAATTCCTGCTTTCTTCCCCTAAACAGCTTCTCCTGCAGTAAAGGGCAGCTCCATCCTTCCAGTTGCTCAGGCCAGAAGCCCTGGAGTCAGGAGCCTCACTCCCCCTGTGGGTCACTAAATCACAATGTCCAGCCCTGAGCCTGCCTCCAAATGCCCACTGAAGATCCCCCTGGGGCATCCTCAGACCCTCCAACCCCAAGTGCCCAAATAGAAGGTAGCAAATTCCTTTGACTTGAGCTTCAAGAGATTCAGAATCACCGTCTCCGTATCTGCCACCCTAGCCTGAGCACCATCTTCCTCCTGGGCTATTGCAGTGCCTGCTGGTCTCCCTACCTCTCCCCTCATTCTCTCCCCCCAATACACGCACATTATTCTCCACATAACAACCAGGGAGACCCTGCCAAGTCAGTATCTTTTCAAAATCCTCACGTGGATTTCATCTTGTTACAGTGGCTCTGTAATGGATTTCATCTTGTTTTAATGGGTCTCTTCTTGCTATAGTGGACCATTTCTCATTATAATGGAGACTATCTCCTAATGGATTTCATCTTATAGTGGATCTCATCTTGTAATAATGGATCATTTGTTATCATAACAGATCTCATCTTGCTATAATGAATGGCCTCAGAGACCCCATGTGCTCTGGTTCCTGTTTCCTCTGACTTCAACTCCCCACCTCTACTCTCAAACACCCAGGGAGCACTCCTGCCTTGAGGGGTTTGCACTGGCTGTTCCCTCTGCCCAGAATGCTCTTCCCTATCACTGAGCAAGCAGCCCCCAGGACGCGTCTGCCTTGACCCTGAGGTGCGTCTGCACAGCTGAGCAGTGCCCCTGTGAAACCTTTTGTCCCCTTGGCTTTGACTCTGTCCTCCCTCTGCTCTCCTGGTTTTGCTTCTCCTGCACAGTCTCTTGGGGGAGCCTCTTCCTCTGCCTGCCTCTACATAGCCAGCACCCCTCTTCTCATTCTCCTTGAGGATGACTCTAAATCATGATGTCACCCAAGCTGGTCCCTGCTGGGGCACCTCGTAGACCTTAAGTGCCCAAAACGAACCTAACCCCCATTCTCCCAGGCAGAAACCTATTCTTGCCAGGCTGTTCCTGGTCCCATGAGAGAACCACTACCAACCACCCAGCTACTCTGCAGGACAGGACATAAAGTCACCCTGGACTCACCTCTCCTCTCGCTCTAAATTTATAGTCACCCAGTCCTGGGGGTCCAGGTTGGCAGACTTGGGTCATGATGAGGAGTTTTGATTTTATTCACAGGGAAACAGGAACCATGGTGGTGGTGGGGTTTGATCAGAGATGGGATCTGAGCTGTTGTAAGATTTAAAAGGATCCTAAGTAGGGAGCAAAGGTAGGGGCAGGTAAGGTCAGTGAGGAGGCTGTGGCAAGAGTCAGTGAGAGATGAGAGTGGCCTGGACTGGGACTGCAGGCAGTGGGGGTGGGAAGAAATGGAGGCCTTTTGGATGTGTTTTGAAAGTAGAGTCCAGAGAACTTGCACAAGAGTTGGATTGGGGTTGGGCTGAGAAAAGAGGAATGACGGATGACTTTGAAGTTTTGGCCTGAGTACCCGGAGGATAGTGGGGACACTTAGTGAGGGGAAGACATCCTACTGCAGGTGTGGAGAGAAAACCAGGAGTTCCATTTGGGCATGGCAGACTGAAGTGCCTCGGAGACTGGATCAGCTGCCTCCTCTGGGATCCACAATTGCTCTATGCCTCCATCCCAGCCCTGACCTCCACTGTATAACTGTCACAGACAGACATCTCCCCAACTGTACGTTGAGGTCCTTGAAGGCAGGGACCCGGTCTGCCTCGTCCACTTTAGTCTAACCCCCTCACTCCCTCCGGCCCTGCACAGGGCCTGGAACAGAGCCTGCGCTCAGTGAATATCTGTAGGATGACGGGATCATAAACGCGTCCAGAACACAGGCCAGAGACTCCAGGGAGGCCTCTGAATTGCAGCCTTGCCAGAGAATGGATTGTGTGTGAGATCCATCAGGATAGAGGTTCTAGTACAGGAGGGATCTCTCAGACATGCCCAATGTGGGGCGAGGGCAGGGGGCAGGCCGGGCAGCCTCTGGCCACGAGACTGCCGGGATACAGGCATTGGCGGGGGGGCTGGCTAACAGAGGGGCGGGTCACAACCCCCAAAGGGATCTTCAACTCTCACACAGCGCCCTAGCAAACAGCAAGGACCCAAGGACCTACCCTCCGCTGGAGAAGATACTCACCTGAGCAGACGCGGTGCTGCAACGTCCAAACTGCCTAACACGCGGAAGCTTGGCGCGGAAGTGGCTCGGTAGACTACAACTTCCACAAGGCCTCGGGGCTAGGCTAGCTCGCCTACGACTCCCAGAAGCCCATGCCGTGGCTTGGCCTGAAGCGCAGGGAGTTTTTGGATCCGCTTGGACTACAACTCCCATCAGGCTCTGCGGCTCGGTTTACCGTCTGCCTACCGCTCCCAAAATGCACTGCTCTGTTTCCTTTTTGCGCCTGCGCACCGAGATGTGAGGCTGTGGCGCTGTACTGGCGATGGTAGTGCTGTTGGTGCGGCAGCGTACTGTCTCCGAACACGGTGCTTGAAAGACGAAGTGTTTCGGGGGCGGGGTGTGTTTCCGCTCCTGCGCACTGAAAACAGTGAAACAGGTTCACACGCCGCTCTGGTGGAGCTGGAGTTGGGGCCTGAGGATGGAGGGCAGATGAGAGAGGTCTTGACGACACCAGGAAACCCCGAGATCCCGACTTCCCAGACTGAGGGATTCAAAAGCTCAGACTCCTGAGATTCAGCAGCTCCTAGGCCTAGGATCACGGAGACCCACAGTTTCAGTGACTTAGGAACCTAGAGACCCCAGAGACCCGGACCCTCCAGCTGGAAGGGCCCCAAGACTCAAGACTCCCATCACCCCCAACCCCAGAGGCCCAGAGACTTACCCCTGAAACCAAGGGGTCTGAAGTCTCAGATCCTGAGACCTAAACAGCTGAGCAAACCAGGGCTCCAGGGATCTGGAGATCCCCCAAAGATCAAGGGCCTTGGAGACCCCGGATATGCAAACCTCAGGGACCGAGGGGTGTCCAAGGGCTCAGATATCTTAGACCCAGGAGTCTGGAGATCCCAGGGCTAAGAAATCGATATCCCTGGGGCTCAGAGGCCCCAAACTCAGATCCCCACAAAACTGGGGCTCAATGTTCCTCAAGATAAGGGGACCAGAGCCTCAGAGATTGCAAGGTCAAGAGGTGTAGAGCCCCAGGATGTGTGTGTCAGTGGTGGCTGGTGATGCAACAGGGAACCCACTGCACTGTGGTCCATCTTTATCCCATGGCAGAGGAAACATGGCGCCTTAGTTTCAGGTTAGATGACCTCACCTGTGAAATCCACGAGGTCACAGTTAAGGGTCCTGATGGGCCAGTTCTCATCATGGGTTCATTGGTTCATTTGTAGAATAGTCATTTCCTGAGGCTTCTTTTTGCCAGGTTAGCCCTGTTATAGGCTCTGGTGACACAAATGAATCAGACCTGGCCACTGTCCTCTAGGAGCTTGGGGAGCTCAGAGGGTTCAGTCACTGCTAGCCAGGGCATTAGGAAAAACGAAAAACAAAAAAGATTCATCCATGGGTTACTATGTCCCATCCTCTGTGCTTAGCACTTTACATCCACTGTCTTAATTTTGCTCATCCCAAAAATGGGGATGATGATAATTCCAGCCTAATAGGGTTTATGTGAGGTCAAATGGAATTAACAACACCTATAAAGAGTTTAGAACACTGCCTGCCACTTAGTTAAGTACTCAATAAACATTTATTGTACTCATCTCATTTGATTCTCACAATTTCATGAGGTAGATGCCACTATAATACTCGCTTAATAGATGGAGAACCTGGGACTCAGAGATAAGTCACCTCCCTAGGCTGCCTGACTCTAAAGCAGGGGTTGGAAAACTTTTTCTGTGAAGGCCAAGATAGTAAATATTTTAGGCTTTGTGGGCCACATGGTCTCTGTCGCAACTCTGGTCTTGGAGAGAAAGAGGTATTTGAAGATGCTACACTGCTGGCCTTGAAGATGGAGGAAGGGGCCACAGCCAAGGAATGCAGATGGTCTTTAGAAGCTGGAAAAGGCAAGGAAATGGATTCTCACTCCTCTGGAGGGAGTGAGTCCCTGCTGACACCTTGATTTTATCACCATGAATTCTGTGTGGGACTTACGACCTCCACATTTGTGAGAGGATAAATTTACATTGTTTTAAGCCCCTAATTTTGTGGTAATTTGCTACAGTAGCAATAGAAAGCTAATAAATGTATCATGAATTTTGGTACATTCTCTATCATTATTGTTTAAAATGTTGCTTTGCCTCATTTGCTCTCCCTTTTCCTTCTGAGAATGAATTATTTGTATATTACATGTTTTGAGTGTGTTTCGTGTATCTCTAATGCTCTGTTCTTGATTTTTTTCCTTCTGTTTTTGCTCACTGTGTTTCAGTTTGGTATTTTTATTGAGTATTTTCATGCCTAATCATCTTTTGTTCTGTTGAATCAAATATGTTGCTAAACCCATCCACTGATTTGTTAATTTCAGATATTTTATTTTTCCAGTTCTAGAATTCCCATCTGATTTATTCTTTACAGATTATATGTTCTGGTGAAATTATCCTTCATTTATCTATCTTTACTTCTATTCTCTTTAACCTACTAATTGTAATTATTTTTAAGTGAGTCTGCTAACTTCATTTTCTGGATCATCTGTTTCTCTTGTCAACCTTTTCTCTTGATTACTGATCATACTTTTGCCTTTTCACATGTCCAGTGATTTTTGATTGTATGTCATACATGAGAGTAAAAGAACTACAGATGCTCCAGATGATGTTTTCTTCCTCCATTTCCTCTTTATGGCAGAAAGTTTGATGGTCCAATGACCTCAATCCAATAAGTATTGAGCTAGTTTGGGGTTGGGCTCCAATGTCATGAAGACTTTGTTTACCTCTGTTTGTGTCTTGTTCCTAGAGTGAGGAAGAGGCCATCAGTGTGCTTTGGGCAAGATTTTGTCTCTTAAGCCGGATGAGACTGCACAAATTTTCTACTGTGTTTTAAACTGCCCATGCTCCTGAATCCTCATTTTTCCAGTTTGTCCTCCATCTTTTTTTTTTTTTTTAAATTTTTTTTCTCTTTTTTCTTTTTTTCTTTTGAAATAAATTCAAAGTTATAGGAACAGTTGCAAAAACAATACTACCCCCATACAAAGAAGTCCATCATACCCTGACTCCCCTCCCCCAATAGCTCAGTCCACCAACTTTAACATACTGTCACATTGCTATTCCTTTCCCTCCCTCCCTCCGTCCCTCCCTATCTATCATCCATCATTTATTGCTCTGTCTTCTGAACATATGAGAGCTAGCCGCACACATCCTTGACCATACGCTATAATCCACGTATACACTTCCCACGAACAAGAACGTTCTTTTATGCAATCCCATTAAGCGCAGCTACGAAGTACAAGAGATTCAACAATGATATAAAGCTTACATTCTATATTTCCTTTACCTTATGTCTCAACTGTGTCCCTTTGAGCCACCTGTCCTCTATCCTCCTGTTCTAGTTTGCTAATGCTGCAGAATGCAAAACACCAGAGATGGACTGGCTTTTATAAAAAGGGGGTTTATTTGGCTATACAGTTACAGTCTTAAGGCCATAAAGTGTCCAAGGTAACACATCAGTAATCAGGTACCTTCACTGGAGGATGGCAAATGGCGTCCGGAAAACCTCTGTTAGCTGGGAAGGCACGTGGCTGGCGTCTGCTCCAAAGTTCTGGTTTCAAAATGGCTTTCTCCCAGGACATTCCTCTCTAGCAAGCTTGCTCTTCTTCAAAACGTCACTCACAGCTGCACTCCGTTCAGTCTCTCTGAGTCAGCACGTTTATATGGCTCCCCTGATCAAGGCCCGCCCTGAATGGTCAGGGCCACGCCTCCATGGGACTATCCCACCAGAGTCACCACCCACAGCTGGGTGGGGCACATTCCAAGCAAATCTAATCAGCACCAAAAGTCTGTCCCACAAGACTACATCAAAGATAATGGCATTTGGGGGACACAATACATTCAAACCGGCACACCTCCAATCCCATCCGAGTTCCTCCTTGGTATTCAATTGTCATCTATTTAGACTTTTTTTTTTTCAGTTGTGGAAACATATATACCGCCTAAATCTTCCCATTCCACCCCCTCCCTAGCCTTCCATTAGTGGGATTAATCACATTTAGAATGTTGTAACGCTCTTTCCCACCATCCATTACTAGAAATTTCCCTTCATCTCAAACAGCAACTCCACACTCATTTCTTAACTCCCCATTGCCCCTTCCCCCATTTCTCTTAACCCAAACTCTACATTTCATCTCTATGGTTATATTCTCTGATAATTTCTTTGTGTTTGCTGTGGGGGTTAAAATTAACCTCTTGAATCCATATTAATCTTGTTTTTTTTTTTTTTTTGATACCACCTTCACTTCAATAGGACACATAAACTATATTTCTATACTCCTCCATTCCCCCACCTTTATATAGTTGTCTAAAATTACATATTTTACACTGAGTTCAAAACCACTGATTTGTCATTAGAGTTCGTGTAATTTATATCATGTAGGAAGTAAATAGTGGAGTTGCAGTTCAAAAATTATTGACTTCTGTTTGTATTCCATTGTGGTTAGAGAATGTGCTTTGAGTATATTCAATTTTTTTTTTTTTTAATTTCTTGAGGCTTGTTTTATGTCTCAGCTTATGGTCCCTTCTGGAGAAAGATCCATCATCACTAGAGAAAAATGAGTGTCCTGGTGCTTTGGGATGTAAGGTACTATTTATTTCTGTTAAAATTTTCTATATCTCTTTCTCCTTTCTTTTGTTTCTCTGTTGGTAGGGCTCCCTTTAGAATCTGAAGTAGGGCAGGTCTTTTATTGGCAAAGTCTCTCAGCATTTGTTTGTCTGTGAAAAATTTAAGCTCTCCCTCAAATTTGAAGGAGAGTTTTGCTGGATAAAGTATTCTTGGTTGGAAATTTTTCTCTCTCTCAGAATTTTAAATATGTCATGCCACTGCCTTCTCACCTCCATGGTGGCCACTGAGTAGTCACAACTTAGTCTTATGTTGTTTCCTTTGTATGTGGTGAATTGCTTTTCTCTTGCTGCTTTCAGAACTTGCTCCTTCTCTTCAGTACTTGAGAGTCTGATCAGAATATGTCTCAGAGTGGGTTTATTTGGATTTATTCTATTTGGAGTTCGCTGGGCATTTATGCTTTGTGTATTTATATTGTGTAGAAGGTTGGGGAAGTTTTCCCCAACAATTTCTTTGAATACTCTTTCTAGACCTTTACCCTTCTCTTCCCCTTCTGGGACACCAATGAGTCTTAAATTTGGACGTTTTATTTTGTCTATCGTATCCCTGAGGTCCATTTTGATTTTTTCAATTTTTTTCTCCATTCTTTCTTTTGTTCTTTCATTTTCTGTTCTGTAGACTTCTAGGACACTGAGACATTGTTCAACTTCCTCTAATCTTGTATTGTGAATATCCAGAGTCTTTTTAAATTGGCCAACAGTTTCTTTTATTTCCGTGAGATCTTCTGTTTTTTTTATTTACTCTTGCAATGTCTTCTTTATGCTCTTCTAGGGTCTTCTTTATGTTGCTTATATCCTGGGCCATGGTCTTCGTGATGTCCTTTAAATCCTTTGCCATGTTTTCATTCCCCGATTGTAGTTCTTTGATTAATTTTGCTAAGTACTGTGCTTCTTCCGATATTTTGATTTGGGAGTTTGGAGTTGGATTCTCCATATCATCTGGTTTTATCATATGCATTAAGATTTTCTGTTGTTTTTGGCCTCTTGGCATTTGCTTTGCTTGATAGGGTTCTTTCAAGTTGTAAAAAAAAAGATACCAATCTAATTTTTCAGAAACACAGTTTCTTGGTGTACACTTTCTCTAACTAACCAGCAGATAGCATCTGCAAGTCACCTATACACCTCCAGTCAGTTATCCCCAACTCTGTCTCTGTGGTGTGTGGGGAAATGATTCTTGTGGGATTCAGTTGGAGAACTCAGTTTGGGTGTGTTGCTGGAGCTGTCCACCCTGAATGTGGGGCGCGTGTACAGGTGGCCAGAGAGGAAGGGCAGCTTTAATATTCAAATCCCCCAGGTTCCCAGAGATTCAAGGCCACTGCAAGAGTCTAAGCCTTCATTTCAGTTTTGCTCCAGATTTTCTGTCACTGACCCACATACCACTGGCATTGACATAGCATCCCTGGGTTTTCCAAGTGGGCCCCCCTTCTCAGCTGTGATCTTCCAGGACCTCTGCTGAGGGAAGGCTGTGCACATAGTCCCTCAAGCTAAGCCCCAGGCTGCCAGGCCGTGCAGGGAGGCTGTCTGCCTGATGCAAAGATTAGCCTATTATTCTTGACTGGTGTTAAGTTCTGAATGAAAGGCAGGCAGTAAAGCTGGGCCCCACCCCTTTCCTCTTTAGAGGAGATGGATGCCTTAGGGGGAGGTCATTAGCATTTCAATGGTCTCTCTCTGCCTGTGCCACACCCTTGTCTGGGTCACAGAACTGGGAACTCAAAATGGCCGAGGCTTTCTCCACTGAGTTGAAAAAGGAACAGAGCTAGTCCGAGGAGACCCTCTGGCTTTCTAAGGTTAGTCATCACCCAAAGCCTCTGTCTACTTGCTGGGGATTTGCACTCCGCAGTGAGCAGTTCACACTCGCCAATCAAAACCCCAGTTGGAGCTCAGCTGAGCTACATTCACTCGCTGGGAGAAAGCTTCTCTCCGACACCAGAAGGTTTTGTATCTTGGGCTATGGGGGAGGGGTCTCCCGATTTGGATCCGCAGTTCTTACTTACAGATTTTGTGCTGTGATCTCGGGCATTCCTCCCAAATCAGGCTGGTGTATAATTGGACATTCACGTCTGTCCTCCTGCAGTTATTCTGGATTGTATACTAGTTGTTTCTGTTTTTTTTTTTTCAGTTGTTCCAGGGAGACTACTTAGCTTCCACTCCTCTCTATGCCACCATTTTAGATCTCCCATCTTTTTTTCTCATAACTTTAATTTTTTTTGGAGATAATGGACCATGGTCTTCCAAAAATGCCCAATATTCTGTATTTGTCTACATGTTTCTCTTACATATGTCTCATATGCTTCCAATTTGCATTCTCATGGCTGTTGTCCTAGCTTATGGTACACCTTCTGTCCCATGGATTCTCACTCCTGCATCCTCCTTGGATCTCCCAGTTTGATTCTCAGTATTCTGTATGATCAGTCTCCTTCCAAGTTTTTCATGCTCCTTTTCTATGTCCCATCTTTAATGCCTTCCCTCTAATAAGGGGCAAATACTTATTGTTTATTCTTGACTGTGGTATGCAGCCTGCTAATATGGCCTCCAGTGGTCCCCACCTCCTAGCTTTCATGGTCTTTCATCATCTCCTTCTCTTAAGTGTGGGTGGGACCTAGTGATTTGCTTGTGATGAGTAGACTATGATGAAGGTGATGGGATGTTACTTCTAAGATTACATTACCAAAGACTGACTTTTGCCTTGTTCTCTCTCTCTTGCTCTCTCTTGCCTTCTCACTTTGATGAAGCCAAATGTCACATTGTGAGCTGTGCTATGGAGAGGCCAAATTTACAAGGACCTAAGGGTAACCACCAGTCAATCACCAGAGAGGAACTGAACTCGCAGTCCAACAGGTGTGAGAAACTGATCCCTCCCAACAACTGAGTGAGCCTGCAAGTGGACAATTCTCCTCAAGCCTTGAAATGCCTGCAGCCTCATTCGACATCTCAATTATAGTCTATAAGAGACCCTATATAACAGGACCCAGGTAAACTGTATTCCAGTTCCTAACCAACAGAAACTGTGAGATAATAAATGTTGTTTTAAGCCACTGCATTTTGAGATAATTTGTTGTGAAGCAACAGGTAACCAATACACTTTCCATGCTGAGAGCTTTGGTGACTGCGTTTTTTTTTCACATGCATGCCCTGCTGCTTGGGACAGCTGCTTCTTCTGGGAATTTTCTCATCCTTCATGGTATTAGTCAAAATTTTCCTTTCCTGGGAAGTCTTCCCTGGTTCCTCCAGGTGGAATCCTCACTCCTGGCTGAGCTCCACAACTCTTTCACTCTGTGATAGCTGTGATCGGGAGTGTCTTGGTTTGCCAGGGCTGTTATGACAGATACAACACACTGGCTGGCTTAACAACAGAAATTTATTGCCTACCGTTTCAGAGGCTAGCAGTCCAAAAATCAAGGCTATGCTTTCTTCTCAAAGCCTGCAGTGTTCTGGTGCTGGCTTGCCACAATCCTTGGGTTCCTTGGCTTGCATCTCTTTCTCCTTTCATGTGGCCACCTGTCTCTCCTTGTGTCTGTCCCTCCAGCTTCTTTCTGTGGCCTTCTGTGACTCCTGGCTTCTCTTTATAAGGCCTCCAGGAAAACAGATTAAGGCCCACTCTGATTCCATTTGCCCATCCCCAAATAGGATCTTAGAAGATCCTATTCACAAGTGAGTGCACACCTCAACTGATAATACATCGTCAAAGGGTACTATTTGCAAATGGGTTCACCCCCACCAGAATGCAGATTAATATTAGGAACATGACTTTTGTTGGGGGACGTAATTCAATTCACCACTAGGAGAGTCTTATGGCTTTCTGTATGTGGGGCCCTAGAATTATTAAAGGGACAGGACAACTCTGATTTTCATTATGGTAAGTGGGGTTGGGAGAAAATACAGAGCCCTGAGCCAAAACGAGAGGTGGTGGGTGGGCCATTGGTGGATCCTTTAGGATCCAGATGCTGTTGAGCTCAGAGCCCGAGTTATACCCTCATTATCTTCCCTTTCTCTTCCTCAGCCCTGATCCAGACACTGATATTTGTACAGTTCTTGGAGATCTAGCCACCCCAGGAACCTGACCTGCACCAGGCCAGGGGCTCTGAGAAGTCCTCCTCCCCACCTCCTCATAGACAGAGGCTTCCCTCCCATTTCTGGGTCCAAGTAGTGCACGTGGCTCAGGGCTCATCTTCACGCTGCAACCTTAGAATCGTTGGGTTCACCCGTTAGGTGAACTTCACAGATTCCTTGTGGCCATGGAGAGAACTCTTGTCCAACATCTTGTGGGAAGGATGGACCCGGACTCCTGGGCCCCTGGGGGTCAGAGTCTTGGGCACTTTGTGCCTGGATCTTGGAGATTACTGAGGGGCAGGAAAGATATCAGCCTCCACGTCCTTCCCTGTGTCCATGACCCCTGGTTGGAGGGCAGAGTCAACCCCGACTCCACTCTGCTCCACTGAAGTGGGGGCTGCCAACTATCTGTTCTAGATGCTTCACAGAAACCAGTTGGCAGTGTATTCTGGTGGAAGGGCAATGGTAGGGTTTGGCATGCCACAAAGCTCAGAGCAGAGCTGGGCCTCTGGAGGCCTGCCATCACAGATGACTTCCCCAGGTCATTGACTTCTTCCTTGGCAGTCCTCTCTGAGGCTCTTCTATGCCTCTCTGGCCTACTCTCTTGCTCTTCCCTGGATAGGAGCTGTTAAGTACAAGTTCCTGCCCTCCCAGCCCCGGTCCCCTCTTCTCTTTGCACACCCCCTTGCCCTCCCCCAATGCCTCTCACTCCTTTCCATCCAGCCCCAGACCTGCCATGATTTCCTCCTCATGATGATGGGACCCCCATTCCACATGACCCTAATTAGGATCCTGGGAGTTGTCTAGATGTCCCTCTGTCACTCACCACACGCTTTGTGCGTCAAGGAGTCTTGCAAACCTCCCTTCCTGAAAATGTCTGAATTCACTTCCCCTTCCAACATTCCCATGGCTTCTGCTGAGATCAGGTTTTACCCCCTTCCTCTTCTTATTGGACCGTTCTTCTAGTTTGCTAATGCTGCCAGAATGCAAAACACCAGAAATGGATTGGCTTTTATAAAAGGGGGTTTATTTGGTTACACAGTTATAGTCTCAAGTCCATAAAGCATCCAAGGTAATGGATCAACAATTGGGTACCTTTACTGGAGGATGGCCAATGGTGTCCGGAAAACCTCTGTTAGCTGAGGAGGCATGTGGCTTGTGTCTGCTCCAAAGTTCTGGGTTCAAAATGGCTTTCTCCCAAGACATTCCTCTCTAGGCTTCAGCTCCTCAACAATGTCACTCTTAGTTGCTCTTGGGGTGTTTGTCCTCTCTTAGCTTCTCCAGAGCAAAAGTCTACTTTCAACGGCCTTCTCCAAAATGTCTCTGTAAGCTGCAGCTCCTCTCTCAGTTCCAGTGGGTTCTTCAAAGTGTCCCTCTTGGCTGTAGCAGCTTGTGCCTTCTGTCTGAGCTTATATAGGGCTCCAATAATTTAATTCAGACCCACCCTGAATGGGCGGGTCAACACCTCCATGGAAATTATCCAATCAGAGTCATCACCTACAGTTGGGTGGGGCACATCTCCATGGAAACACTCAAAGGATTCTAATCTAATCAGCACTAAAATGTCTGTCCCACAAGATTGTATCAAAGAATATGGCTTTTTCTGGGGGACACAATACATTCAAACAGGCACAACTGTCAACCCATCTTCCTTCCTCCCTGGCCTCTGGGTCTCCCCTCCGCGCTCCTCCCTGCCATCTTCCTCACATCCTTAGAGGTGTATTTTCTTACACTGAGAATGACCCTGTTTTCCTCCCCCACTCCTGGCTCAGAACCCTTCCATAGCTCCCCATTATCCTGAAGATATTCTACCTGATGTTTGAGCCCTGCAAATTCTGGCTCCCACCTCTTCTAACACCTATTGTATTCTATCCCACCTATTCTAAACCATCATGCTTTGATCTTTGGGTCATTTGGCTTATGGTCGCCCACTTACCCACCTCTGAACACTTGTCCCATAGCAGTGTAGTTCTCAGAACTACCAGCCTTGCCCTCCCTCATTTATCAGTCTGCACCCAGCTCTGGGGCCCTGGACCATGCTTGCTCACTGCTCATTCCCGGGGACCAGTCTCTGCCTGGTCTGTGATACTAGGAGACAATATTTTTGTCTATTTGGTTCACTAAAGACAGTGCTTGACACATAATAAGCTCTCAATATATATTTGAGAAATTGCAAAATGATGCTGTTGCTTCTGAAGTCTCTGACTTCAGCACTCTCCTGACTGCCCTACTGTTTTCTGTAATGATGTCTTCAGTGCTCCCCCTCTACCCGCTAGATATCATACCTCCAGCAGGAATTGGGTCTGCTTTGTATCCAAAATCAGCTCAGTAAATTTCAGCAATGGAACAAGTTCCAGAGAAATCCTTGGTTCAGGTTGATAGTTCCCCAGGAGGAAAGCCAGGCAGCTTGGGAAATCCACCTCTTTTATACCAAGCAGTGCCATAAAGCGAGCCTGGTCTTCATCCTGGAGGGAGACGTTACAACTCTCAAGGTCGCTACTTGCAAGCACCACCCCAAGAACTTGGCCACATAAAGATCGATTAGGGTCTTGCATTTTTGGTATATCCAGCAAGATGCATAGGAGCACAGGAGACTCAGGGAAGACAATCTCTTATAACATTGTTTTGCTCTTTTTTGATTATATGGGAAACTCTGGAATCCTGTCGTAAGAGTCCCCTTTGCTAGAATGGACCAAGGATTCTGTCCCTCGTGATCAACAAAAGCCTGAAGCGTTTGTCTGACTCCTAATCAGAAAACCCATGTGGGAAGCCAGGAGGATGTAGTGAATAGGGAAACTAATACTTTCATTTTATAACTCTTTCCTTTGCTGATGCTTTGTTTGAGGAAGTTGAGAAAAGAGACAACTAGAAGAAAGTGACACTGCAGTTAAATGAAGCCTCTCTCTCTTTTTTTTTTTTTTTGGATTATGAACACACTGCACTTTATTCCTTTTAACAGAAGCCAGAATTTGGTAGCCTTCCCATTCTCTTACATGTGCCTGAAAGGACATGGACTCCAGGAGAGGAGGTTTTTCTTGTGTGGATTTCACCAGGTTAGGACGTTCGGGTGGGAAACTGGCTGAGCAGTGCTGTTGTGGAGAAAAGGAGAGGGTGGACCACTGAAAAGTTCCAATCAGGAATGTGAGTTCACTTGTCTTTGTTCTAGGAAGTTCATTCCAGTTGCCAGATTAGACAAACTGATCATCTCTAAAGGTGGTGAGATTATAACACTTTTACTCAAGAAAAGGTGGAAACAAAATAAATGCTCCTCCCCACTCAAGAGATTAATTAAATATAGCACACCTCTTCTAAAGAAACAACGAAAATGGCATTTGGAAGACTAGGTAATTATCCAGAAAAATAAAATAGAAGGACACAAAATCATACCTTCAACAGGACCAAAATAATTTTTTTCCCAATGCCCAGGAAAAAAAAAAAAAAGGTGTGCCAAGGTGGTAATCAAATGTTGTCGGCTCTGGGGAGTGGGGGCTGGTGCTGTGGGAACCCCACAAGCCCATGTGGATGGTGCTGGACATGGAGTAGACACTTAAACAGCATTCAGGAATGAGTGAGAGCCAGACAGTCTCTCCAAGATCTGGAGCCATGTTCTATTTAATAAGCATAAATTAGATCTAGTGATGTCTTATAAGAAAAAATCAAAAATGAAAACTTTCCTGCAATATATTTTTGGTGGCTTGGACTATGTACCCCAGAAATAATGTTCTTAATCTTAATCCATTTATGTGTACATAGGACACTTTGATGAGGTTACTTCAGTTAAGGTTTGGCCAACTGAATTAGGTGGGTCTTAATCCTATTATTGGAGTCCTATAAGCAGAATGAAATTCACACACACAGAGGGAAAGCCACGGGAAGAGGCTGGAAGTCAACAGAACCCAGAGAAGCCAGGAGAAGCTGCCATGTGCATTTTTATGTGGCAGAAAATCCAAGTACTAAGGATTGCTGGCAGCCAGCCCCAGAATGCCACAGTCTTCTGGGAGAAAGCATTGCCTTGATGACACCTGGATTTTGAACCTCTCCTAAAGGAGCCTCAAACTGTGAGCCAATAAATTGCCATTGTTTAAGCCAACCCATTGCATGGTGTTTGTTTTATCAGCCAGGAAGCTGAAACAGGCAGTGCAATGGGAGTAGGCACACCCAGGAGTGAGAGCCACCTGCTCATACGGCTTATGTTTGCCTTCAGGACCTGCTAGAGCCTGGTCTCAGATATACCTGATTCCCAAAACAATACAAGTCAGTAAATAAAGGTTACAGATCCTTCTTCCTGTATAATGACCAGTTCCTGAAATGGCTGGCCTGTCTCCCTGTAGCCCCAATCCCCAACCTCTGTACATTAGGTCCAATACTCTCCTGGAAAGGTCCTTTCTTCAGGAGCCCACTGGGCTCTCAGTCTCAGGCCCAGTGGCCTTTCCTGTGACCTCACTGTCCTTAGTTCCCTGAGGCATTCAGGAACAGCCAGACATCTACAAGCGTTCCTGGAGAACTAGGAAGCTGAGAGGAGCAGAGAGAGAAGGCACCCCTCCTCCACACTGATTAGAGTGTCTGCTTGTCCCCCAAATCCCTTCCCCCCAGGCTTCCCAGACCTTTTCACAATCCTGGGTTGTACGGCTGCCCTTCTGGTCCAAGGCTTGGGCCCCGTGCCTGTGTGTCAGACCCTTCTGCAGAGTTGGGCGATTGCTGAGCTGCTTCAGCACCACGGATAGCACTAGGGCTCTTCCCTGGGGCGGGCTGGGTCTAGTGTGCTGAGCCATCTTTGTCCGCATCTCAGACAAATTGGTTCAAGATAAGACTGGAAGGAGGAGAGCGTTTACTATATCAGAGAAAATAAAGGGTCTGGACAGAAGCCTCGTTTTTAGGACGTCATCCACAATCCTGGGAATGTGGCATCAACTACCTGATGAGTGACCTTTTCTGGAACTTTTTGACCATAGAAAACCATCCAGCTCTAGGTCTCAGTGTCTCCCCAGGATGCCAAGGACCCTGAGAGCAATGGGGAGTTGAAGGAGGGTTCAGGGATTGGGATGATCAGTGCCTGGTTCCTGAGGATTCCAGAACTCACCTTGTTTGCTGTTTATATGCCTCTAGAAAGGGGAGGGCCAACACTCATTCCACCCCTCACTCTGAAGAGGGAACTATTAAGTGTCTGCCCCAGATGCTCCTCTGGACATCATTGCCTTTCAAGAAAATGGTACAGGTAGGAAAAAAACCTTCCCCCTCTTGGGTCAGTTGGGAGTGGGTACCTGCCACCCCGTAGCCAGACTTTGGGTTCCCAAGCGCACATTTTGGGAAGGAAGAGGTCAGATATGGGAAGTCCTGTTTTTCCTCATTCCTTGACCACAAACCTTCCTGGTCAAACCATAATCAGCTCAGAAGTTCCACTAAAATTATTTCAGATATCACAAGCTGAAGCCTTGGGGACCAAGGGATTGGAGAACCAGCATCAAGAACTCAGAGGATAGGTTCCAGTGAAGTGTAGACCAGAGCTTCTGGCTGGTGCTGGAGCCCAGGGCCTCTTGGGGAAAGGGAGACTTCAAACCCTGGTTGTTATGGAATAAATGTACTCTAGGTAATGGAATTCCCTGTTGTAGGGGAAACTACAGGCTTTAGCAGAGGAGAAACTTGGGTTCAATCCTAATTCCTCCACTTAACTAAGAGGATGCCATTAGGAAAAGTCACTGTGCCTCAGTTTCCTGCTTTGTAAGTGGGGAATAATGAGCCCCATCTCACAGGGATTTCAATACACATGTAAAGCAACTACTAGGGGTGTTAGTACTGGGCTTGTCATCAGTGTGTGCTGGTTCCTTATCTATTGAGTAGCAAGGTCCTGCGGGCAATTTATCCTGATGCTAGGAGTGCTGAGTCCCATAGTGCATTAAATGAATGCATGAAATTTAATAAAAGTAGCTAAAATCTCACCAGCAACACCTAAAGAAGGACATAAATAAAACCTCACAACATAAACTTTTAAATGGGGTCAAGTAGGAAAGAAGCTGATGATTGTAGTGTGGCACTGAAAATTTCCTGTCCCTGAATACCCACCTCTTCTACAGAAGTAGGACTAGGGAAAATGTTGGTTTGAGATAATCCTGAGAATTTGCACTGAAACCCTCTGATATGTTCATATGCTCACTCACATGAGTGGACACACCTGGCTGAAATCAGTGGAAAGACCTCCAGAGGAGAAGCCCTACATATCACTGGGGCCATGTCAGAGGGCTGCCAGAGCTTTATTGGCAGAGTTCTGGATTGGGGTTCAGGCAGAAACCCCAGTGTAGGATTCGCGTCTGCTTGCGCATGGTGGGCCCTAATGAAAGGCAGAGTCTCTGAAGCAAGAGCAGATTCCTGGATCCCAGGAAGTGTGTGCTCAACCCCATTTGAGTTCTTCCTTCTTTCCCCCTCCTTGTCCTTCTCCAACACCAGGCATTTAGGCCCCAGAGAAAGTTATTGAAATCAAAACCCAAATTCTGGCTCAGGGAGGTAGATAAAATTTCCAGGAAGAATGCTTGTATTAAGCATTAGAATATTAAAAGTAATCACATGAACACCAAACAAACATACTGAAACAAAAAGGAAGAAGAAAGACACTAGGCTATGCAAATCAAAGAACCCAGTCTGGAAACACTTATAAGCTTTTTAGCTCATTTAGCATAACCTTGTGTGCCAGTTTGAATGTATTGTGTCCCCCAAATGCCATTATCTTTGATGTAGTCTTGTGGGGCAGATGTTTTGGTGCTGATTAGATTTGCTTGGAATGTGCCCCACCCAGCTGTGGGTGATAACTCTGATGGGATATTCCCATGGAGGCATGGCCCCACCCATTCAGGGTAGGCCTTGATCAGTGGAGCCATATAAATGAGCTGACTCAAAGAGAAGGAACTCAGTGCAGCTGTGAGTGATGTTTTGAAGAGAAGCAAGCCTGCTAGAGAGGAACATCCTGGGAGAAAGCCATTTTGAAACCAGAACTTTGGAGCAGATGCCAGCCACGTGCCTTCCCAGCTAACAGAAGTTTTCCGGACGCCATTGACCATCCTCCAGTGAAGGTACCTGATTACTGATGTGTTACCTTGGACACTTTATGGCCTTAAGACTGTAACTGTGTAGCCAAATAAACCCCCTTTTTATAAAAGCCAATCCATCTCTGGTGTTTTGCATTCCGCAGCATTAGCAAACTAGAACACCTTGAAACAACATCTCACTAGAAAGGACAATCACACTAATCTATTCAAGAACAATGGTGCAAAAATCCTAAATGAAAATGTTAGTGAATCAAATTCAGTCATATATAGAAAGAATAATGCCTCCCAACAGACGGGGTTTATTACAGAAATGCAAGGATGGTTTAATATTTTTAAAAAAATCAATGTAATTCACCACTTTAGAAAATAAATGGAGAAAATAAAATGATCACCTCAGTAGATTTAGAAAACAAACAAATAATTCAACATTCATGCACAATTTCAAAATTTCTTAGCAAAGGAGAAATTGTAGACAACTTTTAAATCTGATGAAGAGGATTTATAAGAAATCTATGACAAACATCTTTTTTTTTATTAAACTCAGTTTTATTGAAATACATTCACACACCATACAATCATCCATGGTATACAATCCACTGTCCACAGTATGATAACATAGTTATGCGTTCATCACCACAATCTATCTCTGAACATTTTCCTTACATCAGAAAGAAACAGAACAAGAATAAAAAATAAAAGTGGAAAAAGAACACCCAAATCATCCCCCCATCCCATCCCATTTGTCCTTTAGTTTTTATCCCCATTTTTCTACTCATCCATACACTAGATAAAGGATATGTGATCCACAAGGTCTTCACAATCACACTGTCACCCCTTGTAATCTACATTATTATATAATTGTCTTCAGGAGTCCAGACTGCTGGGTTGGAGTTTGGTAGTTTCAGGTATTTACTTCTAGCTATTCCAATATATTAAAACCTAAGACGTGTTATCTATATAGTGCATAAGAATGTCCACCAGAGTGACCTCTCGACTCCATTTGAAATCTCTCAGCCACTGAAACTATTTCATCTCATTTTGCATCCCCCTTTTGGTCAAGAAGCTACTCTCAGTCCCATGATGCTGGGTCCACATTCATCCTCGGGGGTCATATTCTGCATTGCCAGGGAGATTTACACCCCTGGGAGTCGGGTCCCACGTAGGGGGGAAGGCAGTGAGTTCACCTGTCGAGATGGCTCAGTTAGAGAGAGAGAGGGCCACATCTGAGCAACAAAGAGGCACTCAGGGGGAGACTCTTAGGCACAATTATATGCAAGTTTAGCCTCTCCTTTGCAGTAACGAGCTTCATAAGGGCAAGTCCCATGATCAAGGGCTCAGCACATCAAACCACCAGTCCCAATGTTTGTGACAACATCAACACCAGTCCAGGTGAGGATGTCCAACACATCCACACCTTCCCCCAGATCCTCGGGACTGGGGAGGGGGAGGCTGTAAATATATTTTTTATTATCTGCTCAAATTACTCTGGGATGTGTATGACAAACATCTTTAATTAATGGCAAAATGTTTAAAATTGCCCACTGAAGTCAGGAACAAGACAGCTATTACTATTTCTATTCAACATTACATTGGAGATCCTATCCAGTATATTAGGCAAGAATATTTTTTAAAGAAATATAGGATTTGAAGGAAGAAATAAAAGTCATACAGGCAGAGTACAGGATTGCTTATTTGAAAAATTCGAAAGAATTAAGACAAGCTATTAAAATTGATGAGTGAATTACCAGCTTTTCTGGATATAGGATCATGTATATATGAAAACCAGTTGAACATACAGGCACACCTCAGAGATGTTGCGGGTTCAGTTCCAGATATCTGAGATAAAGCCAGTATCACAATAAAGTGAGTCACACAAATTTTTTGGTTCCCCATATAAAAGTCATTATTACACTATACTTTATTAAGTGTGCAATAGCTTTATTTCTAAATGCTATTTAGAGGGTCACTCCCGGCACCGTGGAAGAATGAGTGTGACAGGGGTTACCGGTGGAAACTTACACCTCCTGACTTCCTGAGAATCCCAGCCATGTCCATGCTGTCCACTCCTTCCTGGGGACTCACCTTCCAGTACAACAGAGCATCAGCCCCACCCTGTCCCCAGGCTGTGCTTCCCCCATCTCAACTGCTTATTCTATGGCATTGGAATTGACAGGTGATATCTGTCTCCAACCAGATGTTGCTCTCCCCAGAGTCAAGGACAGGCTCTGTCATTTTAACCTCTTGACTCCCAGCTCAAAGCACAGCACAGATGCTTGTTACCTATCTGTTGAATGAATGAATGAATGAATAAAATTTCCTCCCTCATTTTATGGGGAGAATTGCCTATTCTCCCCACTTAGATTAACATAAGTTTCTCTTCTCCCAGCCCAGTGAATCTGGGGCAGACAAAGGTCCAATGAAGTGCAGACAGAGGTGCATGACACAGGGCACCTGTGTGATCTGGGCAAGTCCCTTGCCCATTCTGGGTCTTGGTGTCTTCTGCAAATTAGGGAAGTGAGGCTAGAAGACCTTCTGGATCAGATGGCCTGTGGGCTGTGAGTTCCTCTTTTGTGCCATTACCCATTAGATTCTCTGTGGCTTCCCCTGTGTTTTTCCTATTCATTCTTCTGCTTTTCATTGTAGATTGGCAACGTGAGAAACAGATGACTGTGGCCCAGCCGTTTGGACCACAGAGATGCTGCAACTGTCCCTGCTGAAGAGACTGAGTGGGCCAGGATGGCAGGGGGCATGTGGGGAGAGGGGGCTGCAAGATGCCATACCAGCTGAAAATGCAGAAATCGGTGATGGTGTGGGAGGGTTTCCATTATAACAGCCCTGCCTCTGATTCAGCTTATGGGTTCTTGGAAGGGGCTAATATGGGATGAGTATACCCAGGAAGATAAGAGGAAGAAGAGAGTCTGCAATTTTCTTTTTATGCAATGTTTAAAAAACATGTGAAAAGCCATCGTCCTAAAGGGTGCATGCTTAGATGATAAAAGTACAAAAAAGGCAAGGGGGTGATTATCATTCAAGTCAACTAAGAGTTTCTTTCATGGGGAGGCTTCAGGGGGCAAACAAAGAGGCCTCCTGGGGTGCTTGCAAAGTTCTACAATTGCAGTTTACATTTGCAGTGGTAAATCACTGAGTTGTTTTTTTTTGGAGGGGGGGCACTTTTTCTGTATATTTCTTGTATTTATCCTCCCAAAAATGTTATAGAAAAACTGACCAGGGTCTAAGGAGGCTCCACCTCCCAGGATCTCCATGCACAGCTAAAAATATCTTTTCAGCATTCAGAAGCAGGTTTCTTCTCCCACCAAATCCTAACTGCCCCCGAGGGTAGAGAGGCCCATGGCTGGATAGGAAGACCCCGTCGTGTCCTAGAACAGGAGTCGGCAAACGGTGGCCCACCAGCCCACTGCCTGTTTTTGTAAATAAGGTTTTATGGGCACACAACCACCCTCACTCATTTACATGTCATCTATGTCAGCTTTTGTGCTTCAAGGGCAGAAATGAAGAATTGGGGCATAAACCGAAAGGCCCGCCAAGCTGAGCATTTCTACTCTTGGCCCTTTATAGAAAATGTTTGTCAACCCTGCCCTAGTTTGACAGAGACCCAGTGACGTTCTGCAGTAAGGAGGAGAACGTGGCTGGGTAAGAGAACAGCAATGAAGAAATCACTCCTAGTGCCCGGAAAGCCAAGATGAGAAGTTTCCGTCTCTTGGAAATCTACCCCTTCCCCTCTCCACTTTCTTCCCTCCCACGACCCATGGTACAGAGACCACAGTCTGTGAGCCACCACGGGCTGGGTGTGTGTTAACACGTGGACCCCCATCTCCACAGCCCACCCACCAAAGAATTGAGCCTCCAACCTGGGACGAGAGACCCCGCTGCTGCCTCTGTGCTCCCCAGGGCAGCTCTGGTCAGGGGGAGCCCCAGAGGCTGGGAGACTGCGCATCTTCTCACTGGGCGGAGACTCTTGGTGCGGTCAGGGGTGTTATCCACGTTGTGCAGAGAGGGAGCACCCATTGTGGGGTGGCTGAAGGAGGGAGGGGAGGCTGCCTGCCCCACCCACCCTGGTCCTCCCACCTCTTAAGCCCCCAATCCCGACAAGCACCTCCTGCCCAGCCCCCCGCCCCCCAGCAGGACTGACCTCCACACCAGTTAGAGCCTGTGACTCAGGGGTTCTACCCTGGGGGGACCCATTTTCACTGCAGAAAATGTCAGGGAGGGAAGGGTGTCCGCAGGGGGAGAGGACAGGGTGGGGCCTGCACTGGCTGTGAATTTGCACCCAAGGTATTCATGACGGCTTCTGGGCCAAACTTCTTCCTCTTCTTTCCTCACCCTCTGCTTCCTGTCAGGGCTTCCTCTAAATTCTGCAGCTCTTAGTTCCTGGAGAGAAGAACCCGGAGAAACTGACTTTCCCAGGCCTGGACCCAACCCGACACGCTGCTGCTCTGGGGGGGTGTGGGGGGCCGGGATGGGAGGTACACGAGTGCAGAGTCTGGCGACAGTGCAGGAGGGCCTGTGTGTCCTCGTGTCCTGCCTGGTCACCTACCCCCGGGAAGGCTGGACCGACTCCATCCCACATCTCGGGTGGACCGACTCTGACCCAGCTCTCGGCTACTGGTTCCCAGAAGGGGCTGATGTACTCCGGGACACTCCAGTGGCCACAAACGACCCAGATCGAAGAGTGCAGGGGGAGACCCGGGGCCGATTCCACCTCCTCGGAGACCCCCAGAACAACTGCTCCCTGGACATCAGAGACGCACGGAGGGGGGACAAAGGGACATACTTCTTTCGGGTGGAGGAGACATGAAATGGAATTACATATATCCCAAGCTCTCTGTGCACGTGACAGGTGAAGAACTGACTCCAGGAGAGGCCCCAGGGGAAGGTCATGGGCCCCTGACAGCCTGGGAACCCTGCTCCTTGCCCTGGGGAGGGGGCTGGGGGAAAAGCGAGGCTGGGCTGGGGTAGGAGTAGGATCAAAGCCTGCGGCTTCTCTCGGGCTCACCCAGGCACCCCTCCCTCCTGCTCCTGTGTCTCCCCGCCCCCCACCAGCCCTGACCCAGACACCTGACATCCAGATCCCGGGAACCCTGGAGTCCGGCCGCCCTAGCAGCCTGACCTGCGCTGTGCCCTGGGCCTGTGAGCGGGGGACGCCCCCCACCTTCTCCTGGACGTCAGCCGCCCTCCCCTCCCTGGGCCCCAGCACCCGCCTCTCCTCGGTGCTCACCCTCACCCCACGGCCCCAGGACCACGGCACCAGCCTCACCTGCCAGGTGACCTTCCCTGGAGCGAGGGTGACCGTGGAGAGGACCGCCCAGCTCAATGTCTCCTGTGAGTGCTGGGCCAGGACCCCTGGGTCCCTGTGGGCAGTGGGGACAGAAGGTCAGGGCCCGGGACACTGCGCTGCTCCTGAAACCCGGGCTGGGAGGGTCAGGGGTCTCTCGCCTCTGCCCTGCTCCCCCTTGGAGGGTCCGGGGATCGGGGGTGCCGTCCACCCAGCTCTCACCCTGACGCGGGTCTCCCGTCTCTGCCCCAGACCCTCCGCAGAGCTTGACCGTCGCTGTCGTCCCGGGAAACGGCACGGGTAGGAAAGCGCCTCTGCTCCCTGGGGCGGTCGCGGGGGTCGGGGCTCTGCTCCCCCCTCAGCCTGCCCTCACCCTGAGACCCCTCCTCGGTGAGCCCAGGGGTCCCGCTCCATCCCCAGACCCCACGGCCGCTGGAGAATCTGTCCCCATGGGGCCTCCCCTCGGACTTCGCCTCTCCGCTCCCCCCCCCCCCCCGAGAACAGGGACCCTCACAGCAGAGTCGGCGCCATCCCCTCGTCATCCTCCTCGGATGCCCCTTCCGGTCTCCTTTCATCCCCCTCCCCTACATGGCGTTTATTTAAAGGCTTTTGGGGACATAACAGAGTCACACCGCGGAGAATCAAATGCAGGCGGAGCCCCCGCCCCCGCCCCCCGTGCTCCCGGCTCCCTGCTCCCGCCGTGGCTCCTTCCCGGGTCCGAGGGGTCCCTCGGGGGCGCGGGGTCCGCGCTGAGCCCGTCCTCGTCCTCGTCGCCGCTGTGCCGGGTCCCGCTGCGCCCACGGCCCCTCCTCCGCCGCGGGACGGGAGGGCGCCCCGCTCGCCGCCCGGGAAGCCGCTCTGCGCGCCCGGAACCCGCCTTCGCGCGCGGCCGGGGAGGGGTCACCGCGTTCCCCACGGAGGCTGGACGGATTCCCGCCCCCGGCGGAGGGGCGAGCGCGCGTGTGTCCCCCGAGCCCCGTCGGTGCAGGGCGCGGGAAACGCTTTCCATCTTTGCCCATGTCGGGGAGAAACTACGTCCATGTGCTTTCAGTCGGGAGTTCCCTTGTTATGAGTGATGATGCGTCTTTTCACTGGACCAAGGGCCGTGACTTTTTTTTTTTTAAATTCAGTTGTATTGAGAAATATTCACATACCGTACAATCATCCATGGTGTACAATCACTTGTTCGCAGTACCATCTTATAGTTGTGCATTCATCACCCCAATCTGTTTTTGAACATTTTCCTTACACCAGAAAAAATCAGAATCAGAATTAAAAAAAAACAAAAACAAAAAACCACACCCAGATACTTCCCATCCCACCGTATTTTTCATTTAGATTTTGTCCCCATTTTTCTACTCATCCATCCATACACTGGATAAAGGGATTGTGATCCACAGGGTTTTCACAATCACACTGTCATCCATTGTTAGCTACACTGTTATACAATCGTCTTCAAGAATCAAGGCTAGTGGTAGTTTTAGGTATTTACTTCTAGCTGTTCCAGTACATTAAAACCTAAAAAGTATTATCTATATAGTGCATAAGAATGTCCACCAGAGTGACCTCTTGACTCCTTTTGAAATCTCTCAGCCACTGAAGCTTTATTTCGTTTCATTTTGCATCCCCCTTTTGGTCAAGAAGATGTTCTCAATCCCATGATGCCAGGTCCAGATTCATCCTCGGGAGTTGTATCCTGTATTGCCAGGGAGATTTACAACCCTGGGAGTCATAGGTCCCACGTAGAGGGGAGGACAGCGAGGTCACCTGCCAAGGTGGCTTAGTTAGAGAGAGAGAGGCCACATCTGAGCAACAAAGAGGCACTCAGGGGGAGACTCTTAGGCACAATTATAAGCAGTGTTAGCCTCTCCTTTGCAGTAACAAGCTTCATAGGGGCCAGCCCTAAGACACAGGGCTCAGCACATCAAGCCGTCAGTCCCCAATGTTTGTGAGAACATCAGCAACGATCCAGGTGAGGAAGTCCAACACCTCTGCATTCTCCCCCAGCTCTTCATGGGGGCCCCGTATACATATTTTTATTCTCCATCCAAATTACTTTAGGATGTGTTCCTATTTCATTCTAGTCCGTGCAGACCTACCATGGCTCACTTCCTATTCAAAGTTCCATGTAATTGCAGCATTTGAACAAACTGACTGTAGAAGTTATATTGTTTAGAAAATATAGATCCTACACCAAATAAACATCTTTTCCCTTGGTCTCACATGGAACTTGAAGTTTGAACAGTCAGTTTCAACCTTCACTCTTTGGCCCGATTTGCTCTAGTCTTAACCAGAGCTGCTTTATTCATATCTCTAATTGAAGTCTAGGCTCTGTTTCAGCTTCTTTTTTTTTTTTTTTTAACAGTTGCTATATGTGTAAATACTGATATTCATATCTGCTGAGCTCTAGCTCTGAGTTTCAGGTCTAACACAGATACCCAATGTTCTAGAGACCAATCAGGTTATACATTAAGGGATCAACATCTCAGAGTTTGGAGATAGCCATTTGAATTCAGGAATAGATTTGACTGCTGTAAGAGTTTACACTCTAGGGACCATTACAATAATCATTTCCCTGTTAGGCTGCACTCTAAGATTTAATTCTGAGTTTACACATTGTAGTTACTCCATATCGGTGAGGCAGTATAGTGTTTGCCTTGGTTTCTGGCATACTTCACTCAACATGTTATCTACGGGATCCATTCACCCCGTGCGTGTCTCACAGCTTCACTCCTCGTTCTTGCTCAATATTCTGTTGCATGCACACACCACAATTCACCATCCTGTTCCTCAGTCAGTGTACCCGTAGACCATCTCCACCCACTGCAAATCATGAACACTGCCTCCACAAACACCAGTGTGCAAGTGTCCACCCATGTCTCCGCTCCCAGATCCTCCAAGTACACACCCCACAATGAGGTTGCAGAACCCCATGGCCCCACATCCTCAGCTTCATGTGGAGCCACCACAGTGACCTCCAGAAAGGCTACACCCTTCTGCCTCCTCATCAACAGTAAATAGGTACATAAGGGCCATGACTTTTACTCTGTGAACTCGCTGTTCATTTCTTTCCTGTTCAGTAATTTGCAAGTAACAGAAATTAGTCTGGGCTATGAGTTGCAAGTATTTTTTCCAATGCCTTCCCTCCTGGATAACAGTGGTTTTTACAATGTATAGGGTTGCATTTATTTCTTTAATCACAGTCATTAACCCTCTTCTTTTATGGCTTCTGGTTTCTCCTGCTCTGAATTGGTAAAAATCAGCCCTGGCAGCTTTTCCTCCCGTGGCCTCGTCCCACTCACTCTTGGCTCCAGGCCTGCAGGGTGGTTGGCTTTTACCCGGTCATGCCCAGGCACTGGGCGTCTCTGAACTTCCTCTTCCTCCTTCCACACCCTCACCCTCACCCAGCGGCTCCTGCTTGCCCTTCACTCTTTACTTCACTTGCTGCCTCCTCCAGGAAGCCCTCCCAGACCTGCCAGTCCCTCTGACATTTCCGCTTCTAGGGCTCGTGCAGCCCGAGGCCCCCCATGACAATGTGTGTCATGTAGTGTTGTGAGCACCTGCTTCCAGACTGTGGGGTTCTCCACAGAGCCCCTCTCAGAGGCACCTCATTAAATCAGGAAACTATGGTCAGGTGAAGACGTGAATAGAGGTCAAGGCCCTTCGGGGTCCTTCTGGGTTCTGAGTTGTCAGCTTGGGCAGCCAGGAGGTCATGGGAACCAGGACAGGGCACGACTCAGTCAGGGAGTCCTGAAAGCCCAAGGTTGCCTACCCCCTGTGCTTTCAGGGCTGAATCTGGTGAGGGGCCGTCAGTGCAGGGATGAATCCACACGTGTGTGCAGAGAAAGACATGGGCCAGCCAGGCTCTCTTCCCTCTGATTTCAGTCCCTCTGTCTCTGTCTGTGTGGTTGCGTTGTCCCTCTTGTCCTTTGTATTTCTGAATCCTTCCTCTTCATCTCTCTGTCTCTGTCTCTCTTGCTCTCCAGCACCCATGGTCCTGGGCAACGGCTCATTGCTGCCTGTCCAGGAGGGCTAGTCCCTGCATCTCGTCTGTGTCGCCAACAGCAACCCCCCTGCCAGACTGAGCTGGGCCTGGGGGAGCCTAACCCTGAGCCCCTTGCAACCCTCGGACCTGGGAGTCCTGGAGCTGCCTCGGGTGCACGCTGGGGATGAAGGAGGATTCACCTGCTGGGCTGAGAACCCGCTGGGCATCCAGCACACCTCCGTGAGCCTCTCCCTGCAGGATAAGTGAGGGTGTCCGGGCTGCGTCCACACACAGGTGGGTCGGGAGGTGCCAGTTAAGGAGAGCAGCACCTACCCCACCCTTCAGCCTCTCAGCCTCTCACAGCTTCAAGGGGAGCTCAGCAGGAATTACCCTGGAGCCCAAGCAGGGGAGTTGTGGGCGAGGACTGGGAGGGAGAAGCCTGGGGGAGGAGGTGGATTGGGGGGACACTGGCCAAGGCCTGGACAGGTGTGTGGGGGGTACAGGGTCCTCATTTTGCAGGGACAGGATGAGGGTGAAGCAAGCGAGTCACTCACCTTGTGCACAAAATTTAGGGAGGCGCTGAACAGTAATCAAGAGAAGTAATACTGTAATGCAATATTTACCAAAAAAATTGATGGACAAAGATAGGATGCAAAACCTTCACTTATTTGACTCACTTTAATCACCCTAGTCTTGGGCCTGTGTCTGGGTGCTAGGCTGGCCAACTCAAGCCTAGGGTCCTACAGGGAGAGGGAGAAGAGACTGAGTTCTCGAGGTGGATCACCCAAAATCCGATCTGTGTGCAGGGAGAGCCTGGTCCGGAGTGCTGCTGGGGGCAGTCGGGGGAGCTGGCACCAAAGCCCTGCTCTTCATCTCCTTCTACCTCATCTTCTTCAGGTGAGCACTGGCCACGGGGAGAGAGGGAGTGGGCAAGGGCAGGCTGGCTGCAGAATCCCCAAACCCAGAGCCGGAGGGATGTGGGTATGTTAAGGGTCCCAAGCAAGGGTGAGAAGGAGTACGAAAGAGAATCCTACATGTGCCCATTTCACCACGCTGGAGTCTGTGTCCTCAATATTGGGGTGTCTGACACTGGACCACCCCCCTCCCACTCTCAGTCACCCTCCAGCCCCTGATGAGGGAACCCAGGGGCCAGTCTGCCCATGGCACTCCCATTGGTCCAGACTGACAGGCTCTCTGGTCTCTTTACTCAGAATGAAGTCCTGCAGGAAGAAAGCAGCAGGGCCAGCAGTGGGCGTGGAGGATGCAAACACCGTCACGGAGTCACTCTCCAAGGTGAGGGGATCTCGCCATCCGGAATCCCATCTGGACACCTCCTGCAGGGAGGCCCCCAGGATTGCCCAGCTCTGTGTATGCCCAAAGTTGCTTTCCTCATCTTTCCACTCCCCTCACTCCCTGGCTTTCCCTGCTCCAGGGACCCAAGAAATCATCAGGCACCAAGGAATCACCAGGCACCAAGAAATCACCTCTCTATCCTCCTTTTCCTCTTCTACAGCCCTCAATTCACCATGTCTTGTTCATTTTTCCTCTAAGAACAGCTAACATCAGTTCCCTGAACAACTAACATCAGCCTCCTGATGTTCATGTATTTTGCAAATACATGAAAAGCATCTAAAAGACATGCTCTTTGGAGAAAGTGCAGGGTCCAGAGAGTAAGGGGTGCTCATGGGATGGCTTCTTGGCTTGGCTAGGGTGGGTGGTGATGTTGGAGCAGAGGCACAAAGCATGTCGAGGAGGTTGCTTTTTGTGACTGAAGAGTGTTCCAGGCAGAGGGAACAGCAGGTGTGAAAGCTCAGAAGCAGGAGCATGACCAGTGAGTGGAGAGGATGACAGAAAATCCGTGTGACTAGAGCAGAGGGAGTCATGGGCCAGTGAGCATGAAGTGAGTTTGGAGAAGTTGGGGGCATGTGTAACTTGTGTCTGAACTCGTGGGTGCTGTGTGTGTGTGGAGAGTTTTGAGCAGAAGAAGGTCACTGTTGACTCTCATTTTCATAGGCACCTTCTGCTGCCATGTGCAGAAGAAAGCATATCAGAGCGAGGGTGGAAGGAGGAGGGTGAGCAGAGAGAAAGCTTTCCAGCAGGAAGTGATGGTGACTGGGCCAGGGTGGGCACAGGAGAGGCGGTGAGACATGATTCGATTCCAGATGAATCCTGAAGCCGTAGCTACTGAGAACTGCTAAAGAATTGGGGTTGGGTTATGAGCAGGAGAGAGGGGTCATGGATGACTCCCAGAGTTTTTCCATGAGCAGCTGGAATAATGGAGGTTCTAAACATTGAGATTGAGAAGACTTCAGGAGGAAGAAATTTGGGGGAGAAAATGAGAAGTTCAGTTTGAGTATGTTGAGTTTTGTGTGCTTTCTGGACAAGGCAGTGGAGATGTCAAGTGCACCATTGGATCAAGGTCTGTAGTTGAGGGGAGGGGAATGGGTTAAGGTATGGATTTGGAGCCATCAGCCTATAGATGAGATGAAGCCAAGATAATGGATAAGACCATAAAGTATAGTTGAGAAGATATGGGTTCAGGGATGCTTCAATATTTAGGGGTGAAGGAGATGGACACAACTAGCAAAGGAGCTTCCAGGAGGTCGAAAGAACTCAGAAGAGTGTGATGTCCTATAGCAACTACGGAAGGCCTTTCCTTTAGGGAAGGCACTTCCTTTCAGCAAGTCCGGAAAGATGAGGACTGACAGATGACTTTCAGTATTTGCCAGAGCTGCTATGACAAACACCCCAAATGGGTTCGCCTAAACAGTGGAATTTATTGGTTCACCATTTGGAGGCTAGGAGAAGTCCACAATCCAGATATTGACAAGGCCTGCTTTCTCTCCAAAGACTGTAGTGTTCTGGTGCTGTCTGCTGGCAATCCTCAGGCTTCCTTGGCTTTCCCATTACGTGCCGATGTCCTCTCCTTTCTCTTCTGGGTTCTGGCTGACTTCTGCTTCTGGTGCCTTCCTGTGATTTTCTCTTTATGAAATCTCCAGTAATCTGGTTTAAGACCCACCCTCATTCAGTTTGGCCACACCTTAACTAAAAATAACATCTTCAAGAGGTCCTATGTACAGTGGGTTCACACCCACAGGAATGCTTGATTGAGATTAAGAACCTAAATTCGGGTACATAATTCAATCACCACAATGACCATTTGAATTTAGTATGTGGAGGTCACTGGCCATTCTGATAATAGCAGTGTTGAAAAGAGGTGTGCGTGTGTGTGTGTGTGTGTGTGTGTGTGTGTGAGAATTCACAAGAGAGAATGGGAGGAGTAAACTGTTGACAATTCTTGAGACATTCTGGTGTCAAGCGGGGTGGTAAAGAAGGTAAGCTGAAGAGGCACATGACATCCCTCCTAAGAAGCATCCAGCACTCTCCATTGTGTGAGACTGTATTAGTTTCCCATAGCTGCTATAACAAATCATCACAAATGTGGTGGCTTAAAACAACATGTTTATTATCTTAGAGTTCTGGAGGTCAGAAGTCTGAAATGAGTTTTGCTAAAATCCAGGTGTTGGCAGAGTTGTATTCTCTCTGAAGCTCCAGGGCAGAATCCATTTCCTGGACTTTTCCAGCTTCTAGAGGCTGCATTCCTTGGTCTGTGGTCTCTTCCTCCATCCTCAACGCCAGCAGTGTAGTCACTTCAAATCTCTCTTTCACTCCAACATTACCTCTTCTGCCTCCGTCCTTCACTTATTATGACCCCTGGGGTTACATTCAGGCCACCCAGATAATCCAGGGTAATCTCCCCATCTCAAAATCCTTAACTTAATCTCATCTGCAAAGTCCCCTTTGCCATGTGTGGTGGATTGAAATGAGCATCCCAGTTTGGACATGTTCTTGGTCTTGGTCCACATTCTGATGGGTGTGGACCCATTGAGTGTAAAATCTCTTCAGGATGTTACTTCGGTTGAGTGGTCTAGCTGAATCAGGTTGGGCTTTAATTGGATTATTAGAGTCCCTTATAAGAAGAGTGAAATAGAGAGGGAGGGAGGGAGGGAGAGATAGAGAGAGGAGAGAGAGAGAGAGTCAGAGAGAGAGAGAGAGAGAGAGAGAGAGAGAGAGAGAGAGAGAGAGAGAGAGAGAGAGAGAGAGAGAGATGTACCACAGGGAGCAGCCAGAAGCTGGCAGTCAATGGAACCTGGAAGAGAAAGGAGAAGATGCTACCATGTGCATTGTCATGTGATGGAAAAGCCAAGGACCAAGGATTTACAGCAGTCAACCCCAGAATGCCACAGTCTTCTGGGAGAAAGCATCACCTTGCTAATGCCTCAATTTTTGACTTCTAGCCTCAAAACTAGGAGCCAATGAATTCCCATTGCTTAAGCCAACTCATGGTATGGTATGTGTTTTAGCAACTGGGAAACTAAAATACCATGTAAGGTAACATATTCACAGGTTCCAGGACTTAGAATATGGACATCCTTGGGGTGGTGGAGGTGCATTATTCATCTGCTGCAGAGACTCCTTTCACAAGGACATAACTGCCTTGACTGGCTTGTGCTCCCATCCCATCCCCACTACCAAACCATGAGCCACACCATGTCAGTAATTCTTTCTCATTTGCCCTATTCCTGTCCACCACTCCAAAATTTGCAATTAGATATTCATTTGTTTGGTGACTTGTTAAATGTCAGCTCCAGCTGCAACAGTCTTTGGCCCCGTCGTCCTTGTCCACATGGTTTATCCAACCCCCAGCTCAGGCAGCCTCAGTAGGACATCAGGCTTTAGAGTCAGAAAAAGCTGTGTTGGCTCTTGACTTCATCCTTATTGGATATGTGAGCTTGGGCAAGTTACTTACTCATCTCAACCTTAGTTTTCATATTTTTAAATAGAGACAATAGTAGTATCCCTCTTATGGAGAGTGGTGGGTCCAATAATGCACACCACCCCCCCCACAAAAAAAAGATCTATCCACCTGGTGCCTGTGCATGTGACCTTATTTGGAAAAGTATCTTGTAGATGTAATTAGGTTAAGGATTTCGAGATGAGGTCATCCTGGATTAGGGTGAGCCCTGGATCCAAAGACTAGTTTCTTATAAGAGCAGAGAAAGCAGAAGACACAGAAGACAGGCCATGTGAATGCAGATGCAGAAGTGGGAGCGAAGCTGCCACAAGCCAAGCACACCTGGAGCTCCCAGAAGATGGGAGAGGCAAGGGAGAATCCTCCTCTGGAATCTTCAGAGGGAGGATGGACCTACCGACACCTTGGTTTCAGACTTCTGGTCTCCAGAGCTGTGAGAGAATACAAGTCTGTTGTTTGAAGCCACCCGGTGTGCGGTGGCTTGTGGCAGCCCCAGGGAAGTAACACATGGAGTTATAGGCGAGAGTCAATGAAATTAGCAAGCACCAAAGAAGGTGCTCACTGAGAATTAAATAGTTATGGAAAGAAGGAAGGAGGTCTTAGAACATGCATGTGGATGAATGGATAAAAGAATTAATGGGTTTCCCTCATGAATGCTCTCTGCCTTCTCCTGTCCTCAGTGTCCTCCTCTGACTCCTTTCTCTCTCCCCCCACTCAGGACCACCTGACTGAATCTCGGACAGATGCTCTACCATTTCCCCCTTCTCCAGCTGTGGCTGCCCCCTCCCTGGGGGGAGAAGATCTCCACTATGCCTCCTTAAACTTTCAGGGGGTGAACTCTAGGCACTCGCAGGGGCAGGAGGCCACCAGCAATGAATACGCAGAGATTGCAATCCACAAGTGAGAAACTGCAGTGACTCAGCCCTGGCTTGAGGGATCACAGCCTCCTGGGGAGAGGAGGTCCATGGTTGATTGCTGTTGTGTTAAAAGCCCTCTAAGGGGAAAGCTGTAAGTACAGAGGAAAGAATACAGGCTTTGGCATCCAAGGACTCCCAGACTGAAGCTGTGTCCTGCCCCTTCCTAAGTGAGAGACACATCACTACCTCTCTGTGCCTCGGTTTCCTGGTTCATAAATGAGTGGAAGGAGTTGCTACAATGTTGTATTATGGAAACACAGGACCAGTGCACAACTGAAACTTTCAGCAATGATCTTTTTATTACTCACACAGAATAAAGAGTCTAGAAACTGCAAATACTCTCTGTGCCAGTTTGAATGTATTATGTTCCCCAAAATGCCATTATCTTTGATGTACTCTTGTGTGGGCAGACGTATCAGTGTTGATTAGATTGTAATTCTTTGGGTGTTTCCATGGAGACGTGACCCACCCTACTGTGGGTTTGACTCTGATTAGATAGTTTCTGTGGAGGTGTGGACCCGCCCATTCATCATGGGCCTTGATGAGTTTACAGGAGCAGTATATAAACTCAGACAGAAGAAGCAAACTTGCTACAGCCAAGAGGGACACTTTGAAGAATGCACAGAAGCTGAGAGAGTAGCTGCTGATGAAAGACAGTTGAAGACAACCATTGAAAGCAGACTCTTGCTTCAGAGAAGCTAAGAGAGGACAAACACCCCAAGAACAACTAAGAGTGATATTTTTGAGAAACTGCAGCCTAGAGAGGAATGTCCTGAGAGAAAGCCATTTTGAAACCAGAACTTTGGAGCAGATGCCAGCCACATGCCTTCCCAGCTAACAGAGGTTTTCTGGACGCTATTGGCCATCCTCCAGTGAAGGTACCTGATTGTTGACATGTTACCTTGGACATTTTATAGCCTTAAGACTTAACTGTGTAACCAAATAAACCCCCTTTATAAAAGCCAGCCCATTTCTGGTGTTTTGCATCCTGGCAACATTAGCAAACCAGAACACTCTCCTTGCCACTTACACAGCACAAAGAATCCAAAAGAGCAGGGGAAGAAGTCTCATCACAGCTGGACCCCTGGGGTATCCAAAACTGCTCTGGATTGGTGTGGAGCAGGCCCCACTTTGCGTTGGAGAAGAGACACCAATCTAGACTGTTTGCATGTGGTTTTTATCCACCTGGGAGGCAGGGGCCCTGCCGCTCACTGAGAATTCCTGTTCTGATAAGCATCTGTGGCTGCTTGTATTAAGGTCTCATGGCGTCTTTTCATTAGACTTAACTTCTCCTCCAAGTTGTGGAATGGCACACAATAGAACATGAGGTGTGGAAGGCTGGACCACTTAGGGTGTGCTGTGACTTCTCCAGAGGAGGAGATGGGGGCAGGTGAGGTCTGGGTGACAGCTGGCAACTGAACACATGCCTGTGACTTTCCAAATGCCACCTGCACAGTTGTGGTGAGAATTACAGGAGTATAAACCTATCATTCTGGAATGAAGTATGTGCTGAACAGGTGCTGGATCCCTGGAAATTTCTCCAGACTCGGGGGGTGACCTGCCCAGAGACACAGGCATCAGCATGTCTGTGCAACTTGCCTACAAATTACTCCTCTGCGGGTTCCCAGAAAAGGACCTCAGTCTTAGAATCGGGTCTTTTCAGTGTCTGGACCCTGCCCACCACTTCAGCTTCTCACCTGCACCCTCGCCCTTTTACCTCTTGGTCTCCAGGCTCTCCCACCACCACCCTTTTACCTCTCGGTCTCCAGGCTCTCCCACCACCACCCTTTTACCTCTCGGTCTCCAGGCTCTCCCTAGTCTATCCAGCTTACACTTGGGCAAGAGGGGAGTCATTTGGACACACAGAGTTCTCTCTGTCCTACTCACAGCCGCACCATAGCTCCCTGATCCGGAACAGGCTCCTTGGTACCTCATCTGGCTCTTCCCACTCCTCACCCCCGACCTACCCATCTCTCCAAGTTTCTAAACCACTTTCAGTTCCCTAAACTCTCCCTGCTTATTCATTCCCCAGTCCTTGCCCTTGAGGCCCTCCTCCAGGGATGCTCTCCCATCAAGACTTCCTCTGCCCTCTGCTTGGAAGGAGACCCTATTTTTAGCTTCCAAGGTTGTATACTTTGCAAACATCATTGAAAAGATAGTCTGGAAAAGGCAGTCAAAGAAAACACAGTGGAGAATTTCCTCCCAACAGAGGAAAATGAAGAAGCAGGATAGGGAGATCATCTTATTTGCCTGACACCCCACAGATGGTTAGTGGGGAAGCCAGAACTGAACCCAGTCTGCTACAGCATCCATAACCCCGACCACCCGCTATTCCACCAGCAGGACCAGCAAAAGACGCTGCCCCCGAGCTAATAGCTCCCCACCCTCCTCCTTCAATTCAAACCAAATGACCAAATATTTCTAGAGAGCTGCAGGGAAAATTCTGTTTAGGAATCAACAGTGGAATCATCCTTTAAGATGTTGCCACTCAATATCATGTCAATATCTCCCACAGCATTGAACTCTCCTCTAAATCTGATGTTTATTGTCTGCATAATTGTACAGTTGAGGCCTATGGTGACATTGGCTAACATCAGCAGAAGGGAATTTGTGGGGAGATATCTGGGGATGGGTCACAGAGGTGGGAAGTTTCAGACTTCTTGTGGCTGAAGCCCTCCAGGCCCTCTTGTGGCCTTTCCACTACTTCCTTCTGAGAGGGGGGTCCTTTTCTCTGCACTCTGAGTCCTGTCTTGCCCACCTGGATCCACTGTCAGTGAGAGGTCAAGTCCGCCTTACTCAGCTTAGGTTCCTTTTGACTCCTTGGAGGGAGACAGCTGAAAATACCTCCAACCAAGACTACACAGTATGAAGGCAGGCAGTCACCCTAGAGAAATCAGGGTGCTGCTGAGAAGCAGGCAGGATGTCATTCAGCCACTATAGAACCAACGTCTCCTGAGATGACAGTTCATAGCCCCTAGTGTTGGATGCTCATGTATCCAACAATCTTCTACAATATTTCATAGCAATTTTATTTTAAAACATTACACTAGTGCTTTTTTCTTTTCCTCCTCCTCCTGCTCCCTCCCTCCATCCCCTTCCTTCCTTCCTTCCCACCTCCTTCCCTTCTTTCCTTCTCTTCCCTCCTTTTTCCTTTCTCTTCCCTCCCCCTCTTCCTGCCTCCTTCTTTTCTTTCTTTCCCCTCCTCACTCACTCCCTTCCACCCTTTCTCCTTTCCTGCCTTCCTCTCCCCTTCCCTCTCCTCTTCTCTCTCCCTCTTCCTCTTCCCCAACTCTCTTTTGTAACTGCCATTGTAATAAACAAATTTGCTTAGATATTTTGGAGGCACATTCATGAACAGGGCCTCAGAAAAAAGTTCCACAAATGGCATTATGGAGTGTGAACAGACTTCACGTTGTTTTAACTTCATTACTTTTTTTCTGATTATTATGCAACTTGTGAGGAAAAAAATCTTCAGAGCATAAAGTAAAATATAAAGTAGGAAATAAAAATAAGATAGCACTCTTATATTTGATATTTTCCACAGTTTTTTACTACATGTGCATACATCTATGGATATATGTATAAAACGGTGGGAAATGTATACACATACGTACGCATTATATTTATTTCTACTAATCTTTAAATCAATCTTTCTATATTTTTTAGATGACCATGAGCCTATCAGATGCAGCTTTGCATGATTGGTTTCTAACTTTACATTGAGATGTGAGCATTTTCTGCATCAGTAGCACCCTTCTCCAGCATGGTTTCTAATGGTGACAGACCATTTCAATGTGTGCTGTGCCCATTTAAGAAACCTCTGCTTGTTGGTTGCTTCCTTCACTGGTAATGTTGAGGTGGGACATCTTTGCAGTATCCATGGGGTCAAGTTAAAGAAACACAGAAGATGGAAGTAAAAGAGCTGAGCAGAAAGAGGCCATTGGTATCAGAGCTCACAGATTTGTGCATGAACCTTCCCAGGCTGCATCCCATTAGCCAGCTTTGATTGAGGTCTCCAGACTTCTCCAGGAGCCTCACTGTCTCCACCTTGGTGTCTGGATGGGCTCCAACTCTGGGTCCCTTCCAGCCTAAATGGTCCCTATTGTGGCTGTCCACCTTTATCCATCACTCTCCCCTCACCTGTTTGTCCATCTGCTTGTCCTCCACATCTCAGGTGGACACTACTATACCACTGTTTGTCTTGGGGATAGAAGTCCTGTGGAGAGAAATTCAGGAAGAAATCATATCTTGGGTCAATAAGAAAATGGGAGGATGCAGGAGAGTGTTGGATAGAGTGAGATGAGGGGATCCAGACTCTTCACATCAAGCCCTCCCCATGTGGGACCTCAGGAGCAAAACGATGAATCTGGGGCTTCACCTCTACATCATCATCACCAGCATTACAAACATCACTGCCATCCTCACCATCATCAGAAAATAATGATCATCAACAAAATAACCACCATCACCTCATTACCAAAATAACCACTATCACTGTCATCACCACCATCATCTCACCATTGCCATCATAAAAATCATCACCATCACCATCATTGTCATCACCATCATCACCATCACCATCATCAGCACCAGCATTCTTGGCACTATCACATCATGACCATTATCATAACCATCACCAGTGTCACTGTTATTTTTAACATCTACTCCATTTATTCTCAACCTAGATGGTTATGCTGCCCCAAGGCACTTTATCACAGTCTGGAGACACTTTGGGTTGTCAAAAATAGGGGGTGGAGGTGTTGCTACTGGCATCTAGTGGGTAGAGGTCAAGGATGCTGCTAAGATCCTACAATGCACAGGACAGCCCCCACAACAAAGAATGATCTGCCCCAAATGGCCAAGAGTGCTGAGATGGAAAAATTATGCTCTACTCTATGCCAGGGATATGACTGCCCCTTCCTCCTGCACAGATTTGCTTCTAATCCCTTCCTCCTTAAGGACAGGCCATACTCCTCATCTCCTACAAATGGGGCTGAAGAGGACTGAGAGAAGAGACCTGCCCAGGGTCACCGAGCCAGCTAAAGGTAGAACCTGCAACTTCATCATCCCATGACCCATCTCTTCCCCTACACTGTTGGCTGGCCTCTGGGGGCTGCCTGTCTCCCCCACTTCACTTGGTAATGAACGATTTCCATGTGCCAGACATGATGGGTGCTTGATGTGCCCTTCTAGGCTGTCCTCCATATCCCCATTTAAACATGAAGGAATTGGGCTGAAGAGAAGGGAAGTTGCTGGCTGAATCCCCACTGTTATATTTACAGGCATGTCTGACTCAGAATCCTCCTTCTTTCCGTCCAGCTCCTGGTTCTCAGGACCTGACATCTTGGTTCCTGGCCCGCCCCTTCCCCTCTGGCTCTGCCTTCTCTTCTCAAGGTGGTGCTTGCTCATGTGTCCCGACCCCCTGCCAACATCCCGCGCTCGACCCAGGGCCACAGGCACCTGCTGGAGCAATGGCTGATGAGGCCGTAGATGAGGATTCCACAGAGGCAGACACCACCCAGGACTGTGATCACAATGAGCCACACCACCATGGGCCCTGAGAGGTAGAAGCCGCTCCTCATCTCAGTCAGGACGAGCACTGGGGGGAGGGAGAGAGGACATCTGGGTGTCAGGACTGTCATTCATCCATTCATTCATTCACTCACCCACAAATCCATTCTTCCAACATTTTTCAGCACCTTTTATGTACCAGACATTCTAGCTGGGTAGTGGACAGTTGACAATTCAGCAGAGAGATATTTAATATGAAAAGCAGAGATAAGTGCTCTGGAGAATAAACCCTTGTTAGGGAATGGAGATTAGCTGGTGTGTGTGTGTGTGTGTGTGTGTGCGTGTGTGTGTGTGTGTGTGTGTGTACTGGCCACACAGGGTCAGGTCATTAACTCAGGGCACAATTATTTATCGATCACCAACCATGCGTCAGGCACTGGAGACAAAGGGTGGAAAGAACTGCCCAGCCTCTGCCTCCCTGTTGCTGGTAGCCCAGTGGAGTGGAAAGGCATGTGAATGCATCCATATCTGGCACACAGTAGGTGCTTAGTAAATAACGTGGAGCGATTGAATACGTATCTCCAGCCCACCTCTCATATCTGCTGGTGGTTTTCTCTGGGAGGAGCCAGGCTGACGGCTTCTCGTGCAATGTCTCATGCATTTGTTCAGGCACTTTCTTGTCCAGTGTCTCCATTTGTCCTCGCATCAGCCCTCCTGATGCTACAGACTGGTAAACTGAGGCTCAGCGAGGTAAAACTGCTTGCTGCTGATTCATGCAGATCATCCTCAGCAGAGCTGGGATTCAAGCCAGGTCATTGGGTTCTATTGACCCTGCTTTTGTCGACCCCATTCACCGGCTCTCTCCTTGGTTCAAAAGATTAGATGGGAGGTTGCTGAAAAGGTGCTTTCCCTGTTTACAAATTCACCTACCCCTGAGCCAAGTATCAGACTTCTGTGACCACAGAAAATCTGTCCATCCCCTCCCCTAACTCCCTTCCCCATGTCTTTCCACTTCCTCATCTTGGAGGCAGCCGAGTGGAACAGTTGAGGGCACCAGCTCTGGGGCTGACTGCCTGGGTTCGAATCCTGCCTGCGCTGCTGACTACAGCTGGAACCTTGAATGAAATACGCCAGCACCTGGGCTCAGTGTCCACATCTGCTTAACGCAGGTGACGGAGACTGTGCGGGTCACTCAAGCTAGAATGGCAGCCGGCACACTGTAAAAGCTCCGTAAATGCTGGCTAATCCTGTCCCCGAGGCTCTGCAGGCTTCCCAAGAGGACGCAGCTTTGGACCTGCACTTTGGAAGAAAGGGAGGGTTTAGTTCAGCTGAAGCGAACATGGTGTGGCGAGGCGGACACGTCGCCCCTGATGAGGGTCCTGCCTGGGAAAGGTGCGGAGGTGAGATCACCTGGAGAGCACGTGCACGGGATTGGGGATGGGGTGGGTAGGGGGGTGGGGGGGTGGGGCTGCCGCACTCACAGCGAACCCGGATGCTGACGTCCGCGTACATGATCAGCTGGGTCCCGGGGTTCTCCACGATGCATCTGTATCTGCCCATCTGCTCCCAGGCCAGACTCGGGAAGGTCATCTCTGCCTCTGAACTCAGGGAGGAGCCATTGTGGATCCAGCGGTAACTGGGCTTTGGGATGGAGTAGGAGGAGACGCACCGCATCTCCACCTGGGAGCCGACCTCAGCAGACAGGACGCCATTGAAGTTGCTGGGCGCTGTCTGCAGCCGCACGCTATTGGGCCCGTCTGCAGAAACAGGGCAGGATTTCCCCAGTTAAGCTTCTGACCCCTTGGGTATGTTGCTCAGAGCTCCATCTCATGTCTTTGGTCTGTGTGTAGTTCCCCTTCAAACAGGGGTGCCCCTGAGCTGACCTCCGGACCCACACTGGGTAAGGCAGCTGAGCCAATGACAACGATGATAGTAATAATAGTGTCTTCCATTATCAGTTGCTATTATAGAGTAAAAGCAAATGCATTGGACCTACTGTGTGCCAGGCATTGTTGCAAGTATTTTACTTGTTCCACAAAACTCCCATGTGGTCAGTACCATTATTGACCCATTTTGTAGAAGAGAAAAATGGGGCTTAGTGGGGAGGATTGGGGGTTGAGTCACCTGTTGACCTACGGAAAGACTGAGCAGGTCCCTCCATAGCCCAGGAGGAACTGGCCTGAGTGCCTGCAGCCTCCCGCCAGTGAACAGCTGTTAGAGGTCAGACACTGTCCAAGCCAAGACCTTGGCTCCCTGGGGGTGCCCCCCATGGCCCCCAGTTAGGAGAGCAGGCAACTAAAAGAGTTGTTCTCTTTCCAGATGTGAAACCGATTTTAGATTTGTGATTTTCAGCTGAAGATGTGATAGAGTTTGATAAAGTCTGTGAAGAGTTCTGAAAAGTTTCAAAGAATCTGAATTTCATTGTATTTATAACTTCAAATTATTAGATTTACAAGATCTCTTGAGGGATCTGAAGAGGTCTCTGAGTCACAAGCTTGTCTTGATTGGTGGGCAGTTGAAGGGCTGCAAGGAAAAAAAAATGTATGCTATGTAAAATTAAGTTTTTAGATAGGACCAAGAGGCTATAGCTGGTTCCATTTGAGTAAAACCAAAAGTGAAGGTGGATTTTACTAAACTTAGAAGAGCAGAGTGGAAAGACCAAGGAGCTGGATTTAAAAGCTTAGGGAAAATGAAGCTTTTTAAAGCTTAATGAATTGAACATCAGTTTAAGAAATGGCTGGTTTGTATACAGTCCCCTCTTTACACAAAAGCCAGGCTCCAACACACGCACACTGATCTTGTCTAATCTGACTTAGGGCTAAAGATGCTCATTTTAAAACTGACTAGGTTGCGGTTCTGAGAAGTGCGGTCAGTTTCTAAGTCTACAAGGCTAAAGTGCAGAGCTGGGATTTGAGCACAGGTCAGGCTGGCTGAGGGGCCCATGACCTCACCTCTCTCCAGTTCTTCCATCTTCTTGCTGACCCCTCCAGCCTTGAGCCCTGTCCTTGCCTCTTTCACTCTCAGTGTCCATCATCCCCTGACCCCAGACCACTCACAGGCCACGTTGAGAAAGATGAGGTTGCTTTTCAGGGGAATCCCTAGGACACTTTCTATCACACACTGAAGTGTCCAATCGTGGTGGTTGAGCCTCCGGATGATGAGGGTCTTGCCATCTGGGGAAATGATCAGCTGGTCACTGCTGGACACTCACACAGCATTCAACAACCACGTGATGTTGGTGATGTTGGTGTAGCAGATGGTTTCAGTGGCGTCCATGTTCTCCACCCTGGAGCTGGTGTTGACCAAGATGTCAGGGTCCTTTTCCAATTCTGGGGAGGCAGGAAGGAAGAGGTTGGGGTGCCGCCTGCCTCTCCAAGCTCTCTTCTTCTCCAAGTGAGGTTTTTTTTTGGGGGGAGGGATGGTATTTCTCAGAGAAGTCAAGAGCTGCAACACGGGTCTGGGCTCTTGGCAGGTGAGCAGCCCTGGAGTTGAGGGGGGCAGGGAAGTTGGGAGAGGGCAATGAGGCCATGGGAGATGCTGGCCCTTGTCTGAGCCCATCGATGTGCTGAGCCATTGCCATGGTGACAGCCATGATCAATTAGGCGAGTGGCCTAACGGTTGCTTCTGACCCTGAAATCCAGGACATCCCCATCAGCGGAGACAAGGGTAAAAGGCAGAGCAAAAAGTGGCATTTGGTCTGCCAGAATAATTGCTCCCATTATTACAAATACTACCTCCAACCTTACAACAAATCACAGAGGAAGGTATTTTCCCCTTTCTACAGATGAGGAAACTGAGGATCCCAGAGGGAGAACAATCTCCCAGAGCCATGCAGCATTTACAGAGGTGACACAGCTTTTCTTGTCTTCAAAACCCTCGCTCCCCTGCCCTAGCTTGGGGAGACCCCAGGAGCTAAGAACCCTAAGGCGCCCCAAGATCTCCAACCCCTGGAGCTGGCTCTGTGACTTGTTTCTATGCTTTTGAATATGGCAAAGGCGATGGGATGTCACTCCCCTCATTAGCTTACGTTACATAAGATGGTCTTAGCAGATGAGGAGAGATTTTCCAGCTGACTTCAGAAGCAAACAGCCATGCTGTGAGCTCAGTACTGTGGCAGGAAACCTCAGTGGCCTCTTGCATCAAGGGCTTCCAGTCAGCCACCAGGAAGAAGCTGGAGCCCTCAGTCGCAGAATCAGAAGGAAATGAACCTGGCCGTGAACCTGAGGAAGGGCAGAAGACTCAGCTAAGCCAGGCTCATTTTCCTGACCCACAGAAATTGTGAGATAGATAACAAACGGGTGTTGCTTTAAGCTGCTATGTTTGGGATCATTTGTTACACAGCAATAGATAACCAATACACAGTTGCACTATGAAACCAGAACCCTTGAAGGTAGTGAGGACTTGTGTCCATGAGAGATGCTAAACAACCACCTGCCAAGGCTCCCAATGGTCCTGGAGATGGACGGGATTATTTTGCCCAAAGCTTTCATCTCCCGCTTTCCTTGGGGCTGAGAAATGGGGTGACAGGCCAACGTACCTTCAATCTCGAGCCAGCCGGTTACTCTCTGGGTGCCATTGCTGGCCTCTACATGCACAGTGTAGTTCCCTGTGTCATTTAATGTGGCACCTCGGATGACCAGGTTGCCTGCTTGAGTCACATTCTCCCAACCCCAGTGCTCAGGCCTGACCTGCCAGGACTTAGAGGGGCATCTGTAGCTGACAATCATGTTTTCTTCTTTATCGTCTGCACCCCGATGCCAGCTGTATTCCAGAGCCTCCATTGGGGCATTCTCAAGGATCAGGGTTGCCCTATATTCCTGGAGCCCTGTAAGCGAGTCTGGGCTGATGAAGATTTGACCGTAGGCCTGGCTGGTCCCACAGGCCAGCAGACTGGCTGAGAAAGAGAAAATAGATGAAGACACAGAGATCAACACAGACACACTATGAACCAAGCCAAGAGTTTCTAGTTCCTAAATGAGTCCCTGCCTGTCTTCTCTTCCCCATTGCCTCAGCCCCCTGCCCTGGTCCATTCTTTCCTCATCCTCTTCCAGCCCAGCCTTCTCCCTGGTGGCTCAGCCTCTGATCCATCCTCACATGAAAGTTAGGTGGATTCTTTTAAAGTCCACCTTGCCCTCTGCTGCTCAAGGACCCTCTGTGGCTCCCCAGTGCCTTTGTGATAAAGTTCAAACTCTTGGACACTGCAGCAAGAACTTGTCCTTATGACTCATCTGACCTCTTTTGTACCACACCTACCCTACCCAATAACCCTGTGCACTTCCTTATTCATTCATTCGTTCATTCATTCATTCACTTATCAAAAAACACTCTGTGCCCCTGTCATACATACAGCTCTCTTGATGTATCGCATTCTCTCTTAACTCTAGGATTTTGCAAATTCTCTTCCCCTTTCCTGGTACACTGATCCCTGGTTCCTTCTCCCCATATCCACACTCATCAGTGACTCTTTTACTCACCCTTCAGCTCTCTTGTCTCCAGGAAGCCCCTGTGCCTCCCCTCACCCCAGCCCTGACCACTCTGGGTTGTGAGAGTCTGGTTGACGGGTCCACATCTCCCACTGGGCCCTGACTACCGCAGAGCCCAGAACATGGGGATGCACTCAGCCCCAGAATGTCTCGTGGCAGCGCCTCTAAATTCCCTGGAGTGGATGTGAAGGTAGGTGAGGACATGTCTTCCCCCAGACATGGGCAGGCAAAGCCTCTGGGTCCCCTCTTGGCCTCTCGGTGCAGACAAGGATACTAACCTGTGGCCGCCAGTGAAAAGTGACAGCCCTGTGTGTTGGGGAGGACATGGGTTCACGGAGGAAAGAAAGTGAGGGGTTGGGAAGGGTGGGGAGGGGATCAGGGCAGATCCGGCAGCCTGGGAAGGGGGATGGCTGAGAGGTGAGGGTCGGGGTCCAATGTCATCACCATTGGTGGTGGGTGGAAACAAATGCTGTGTGTGTGTGTTTGTGTTGTGTGCGGGTGTGTTGTGCTCAGGTGTGTAAACTCATGAGTCCTGACGAGGGTCCTGTCCCCCTCTCCCCACCCCCTGCCCTGGGGCTGTGAGCACCTCCCGGAACCCCACCCAACCCGACCCGCTCAGCCTGGAAGGCAGGTCCAGCTCCCTCTTACTGGCCAGGAGGAGACCCCTCCAGAGTCTGTGTCCAGGGGTGGGGGGGGAGCCATGAGCCACGCAGCAGCTTCTCTATGGAGGGTCTCTCCAGGGAGCAGGCAGCTCGGCCCCTTCCCGGACCTGAGTCTCCCCCCACAGGGGCTGCTGCGTCTCCGCCCCCCACCTCCCCAGGGCAGGCGGCACTTCCTCCCAGCCTGGACTCTGACCACTTGGGAGACTGTCTTATCTTTATTGCTTTATTTTGCTCCTACTTTATTATTTATCTTATTTTTATATTGGTGTATGTTATTTTGTCCTGGTTACAGCAAAACAAAACAAAACACATGCTCACTTTTAGGTAAACGGGATTAGACTACACATACGACTTCTTGATGCATGTTGTATCTTCGTTTTTTGTTTCCCATGCAGAGCCAAGCCTGGTTTTTAAATTACCTTAAATGTCCTGGTTTACAGCCTGCCTAAGCATTTCTCCATGTCATTAAATGTCCTTCCACGGGGCCATTTTTCATAGCCACAGGGTGTGCCATTCTACACCAGAACCAGTATTTTTACAACCAGGTCCTTTCTTGTTGGCCTTCAGGCTGTTCCTAAAATTCACCATCAGAATAATGCCCTGGGGGAGGGGCAGAGGACAGGCTCCAAGCAGACAGGAGTGGCCTGCGGGGAAGTGGCCATGCACAGATGCAGGAACACGTCTGCATATTGAGACACAACTGAGAGGTGGAGAAGGAGCCACAGAGAGAGAGGGGGCAGCGTGAGACTCTGAGAGGACGGAGGGAGAGAGAGCATCTCAGAAACTGACAGTCGACTACTCTGTCAAAGCACCTTAGGAACAGGTTTGTCTTTCATTTTTATAGCAACAAGTACTTCTGTAATTCCAAAAAAGAATGCATTCATTGCAGAAAAATGGGAAAATCCATAAAGAAAAAAGAAATAGGAAATCACCTGTAATAATTTGAATACCCCAAGTTAAGATTCAGTTTTTTTTTTTTTTGCTGTGCATCTTTTGGGTTTTGCTATAGTTTACATATTTATGCACATATGCAAATTTTAACAAAACAGAACCATATTTGGGAACATTTAGGTTCTTTTGGCTCTTCTCCTTGCCACACGGTAGTGTACATTAGTTTTGCCTTATTCCATGAGCCGATCTGCGCTGATCTCTATAATTTAAATTCTCTGAGCTGGATGGTGGGTCAGTGGTTGTGCAGGGTGTGTGAGGAGAGGGCCTGGCTCAGACAGGGGATTCTGAATCTGGGTTCGAGTCCCAGCTCTGTCACTGACAGTCATGGGACCTCAGGCATGTTTACCCCTCAAATACTCGTTTTCTTCTCCTGCAAAATGAGGATATTCAATGTTCCCCCTTCACAGGGCTCTGTGAGGGTTAAAGGAGACAATGCCTGCAGATGACTGAAAAAAATGCCTCACAGAGGCTCAGTAAATCATATATACATTTTAATATAAAAATAATTATAATATCATATATATGAAAATATTTTTATACATATTATTAGACCTTTTTTTAGCTTGCTCTAAGAGGATTATCACACCTGTTCAGGGACGGATGTTGAATTTAATCAAGAAGTGTTCTTGATAGAGAGTTGAGTATTTCTGTGGGGAAAGAAGAGCTGGCCACATAATTTTCAAAGCCCAGTGCAAAATGAAAATAAGGGTTGCTTCTTTAAAAGAAAAAAAAACAACAACAAGAAAAAGGTGCCATTAAAAATTGTAAAACAAATCTTTTTTTCCTTTCCTCTCATCCATGGTTCCTCTCTTGACTTGTCATGGTGAATTTTATTTACTTTTTAATGACGAAAATAAAATAAAATAAAATAAAATAAAATTTTATAATATTGGCATGGATTTTACTGTTCATCTTTATGTTGTGCAAGGCCAGTTTTTTTTTTTTTGAAATAAATTCAAAGTTATAAGAACAGTTGCAAAAACAATACTAGCCCCATGCACAGAATTCCATCATACCCTGACACCCCTCCCCCGATAGCTCAATCCACCAAATTTAACATGCTGTCACATTGCTGTTTCTTTCCCTCCCTCCCTCTCTCCTTCCTTATCTATCATCCATCATCTATTGCTCTGTCTTCTGAACATATGAGAGTTAGCTGCACACATCCTTGAGCATACACTATAATTCATAGATACACTTCCCATGAACAAGAACATTCTTTTCTGCAATCCCATTAAGCACAGCTAAGACGTACAATAGATTCAACAATGATACAAAGCTTACATTCTATATTTCCTTTTGCTTATGTCTCACCTGTGTCCCTTTGAGCCACCTGTCCTCTATCCTCCAGTCCCATCCAAGTTCATCCTTAGCATTCAATTGTCATCTAGTTAGACTGACTTTTTTTTTTCAGTTGTGGAAACATATATACAGCCTAAATCTTCCCATTCCAACCCCTCCCTAGCCTTTCATTAGTGGGATTAATCTCGTTTAGAATGTTGTAATGCTCTTTCCCACCATCCATTACTAGAAATTTCCCTTCACCTCAAACAGCTACCCTGCACTCATTTCTTAACTCCCCATTGCCCCTTCCCCCATTTCTCTTAACCCAAACTCTACTTTTCATCTCTATGGTTATATTCTCTGATAATTTCTTTGTGTTTACTGTGGGGCTTAAAATTAACCTCTTAAATCCATATCAATCTTGTTTTTCTTTGATACCACCTTCACTTCAATAGGACACATAAACTATGCTCCTATACTCCTTCATTCCCCCACCTTTATATAGTTGTCTAAAATTACTATTTTACATTGAGTTCAAAACCACTGATTTGTCCTTAGAGTTTGTGTATTTTTTATCATGTAGGAAGTAACTAGTGGAATTACAGTTCAAAAATTATTGACTTTTATTTGTATTCCATTGTGGTTGGAGAATGTGCTTTGAGTATATTCAATTTTTTAAAAAAAATTTCTTGAGGCTTGTTTTATGTCCCAGCTTATGGTCCCTTCTGGAGAAAGATCCGTGATCACTAGAGAAAAGTGAGTATCCTGGTGATTGGGGATGTAAGGTACTATATATGTCTGTTAAAATTCTCTATATCTCTTTCTCCTTTCTTTGTTCTCTGTTGGTAGGGCTCCCCTCAGAATCTGAAGTAGGACAGGTCTTTCATTGGCAAAGTCTCTCAGCATTTGTTTGTCTCTGAAAAATTTAAGCTCTCCCTCGAATTTGAAGGAGAGTTTTGCTGGATAAAGTATTCTTGGTTGGAAATTTTTCTCTTTCAGAATTTTAAATATGTCATGCCACTGCCTTCTTGCCTCCATGGTGGCCACTGAGTAGTCACTACTTAATCTTATGTTGTTTCCTTTGTATGTGGTGAATTGCTTTTCTCTTGCTGTTTTCAGAACTTGCTCCTTCTCTTCAGTATTTGACAGTCTGATCAGAATATGTCTCGGAGTGGGTTTATTTGGATTTATTCTATTTGGAGTTCTCTGGGCTTTTATGATTTGTGTATTTATATTGTGTAGAATGTTGGGGAAGTTTTCCCCAACAATTTCTTTGAATACTCTTTCTAGACCTTTACCCTTCTCCTCCCCTTCTGGGACACCAATGAGTCTTAAGTTTGGATGTTTTATTTTATCTATCGTATCCCTGAGATCCATTTCGATTTTTTCGATTTTTTTCTCCATTCTTTCTTTTGTTCTTTCATTTTCTGTTCTGTGGGCTTCTAGGACACTGAGACATTGTTCAGCTTCCTCTAGTCTTGTATTGTGAATATCCAGTGTCTTTTTAATTTGGCCAACAGTTTCTTTTATTTCCATAAGATCTTCCATTTTTTAATTTACTCTTGCAGTATCTTCTTTATGCTCTTCGAGGGTCTTCTTTATGTCTCTTATATCCTGGGCCATGGTCTTCTTGATGTCTTTTAAATCCTTTGCCATGTTTTCATTCCTCGATTGTAGTTCTTTGATTAATTTTGCGAGGTATAATGTATCTTCCGATGTTTTGATTTGTGTGTTTGGAGTTGGATTCTCCATATCTTCTGGTTTTACCATATACGTTAAGAGTTTCTTTTGTTTTTGGCCTCTTGACATTTGTTTTGCTTGATAGGGTTCTTTCAAGTTGTAAAGAAAAAGGGATATCGATCTAATTTTTCAGGAACACAGTTTGGTGATGTACACTTTCTCTAACTAACCAGCAGATGGCGTCTGTGAGTCACCTGTATCTCTTAAGTCAGTTCTCAACCTTGTTTCTGCTTTGTGTGGGGAAATAATTCTTGTGGGTTCAGTTGGAAAACTCAGTTTGGGTGTGTTGCTGGAGCTGTCCACCCTGAATGTGGGGCGTGTGTATGGGTGGCCAGGGAGGAAGGGCAGTTCTAATGTTCAAATCCCCCAGGATCTCAGAGATTCAACGCTGCCACAAGAGTCTAAGCCTTCATTTCAGTTCAGCCCCAGACCCTCTCTCTCTTGCAGATCCATAAACCACTGGACTTGGCTTAGCGTCCCTGGGTTCTCCGAGTGGATCCCCCCTCCCAGCTGTGCTCCTCCAGTAGCTCAGCCAAGGGAAGGCTGTGCTATGTCACCAGTGAGTGCCATACCACAAGGGAAGCCCTGGGCCGCTGGGCCGTGTGGCAGCGCACTCCTCGCCTGAAGCAAAAATGGCCGAATGGGGTGTCTCAGCCCCCTCCTCCTCGCACAGTTCCTCCTTCCCAGCTCCGGGACAACTGGCGGGGCTCTGGGCTGTGGGCACGGCCCCGGGCAGGAGTTTATCCAGCCCTCCGGGGAGCCAGCTGCTAGCCGCGGGGTTTCTTTCTGCTTCTGGCTCTCCCCTCCGTTCCCCTGAACCCAAGGGTATCTGCCGCGGGCTATCTTCCTGGCCAGACACTGAGAGGCTGGCCCAGCACCGTCTTGCTGTGTTTTACTGCGTGGTTCCCACAATTGCTGCTGGAATTGCTCCTATTATTATTATTATTTTTTATATAAGAGCGAGCTGGTCTCCAGCGAGCTGTCTTCCAGCCAGCTTACTCACTCATTTCAGAATGCCAACTCCCGGTTTCACCAAGTATACGGCCCCTCTGGAACTAGGAGCCCTCTTCCAGCTGCCGCATCACTGTAACTGGTATTCTAGGTCACTTTCTGGTTTTAGCTAGTGTTTTTTCACGGAGGCATTTTTTCGCCCTGTCTCAGCTAGCCGCCATCTTAGTTTCTCCCGCTAATGCCAGTTTAAATGCAAGTAAATATAAGCGCATTTAACCATTTAACCATTATGTGAAATTGCACAATTCATATTTCTTGCTGGTACAGGCTTATGTGTTTTGTTCTTAAAAGAATAATGGAAATGCACAAAATAAACCCAACTACAACATTGTGAATGTAGTCAACAGCATTTAATTATGTATTGAATGTGGGTAAAAGGGGGAAATTTTAGGCTGTATATACATAATTGGAATAAAAATTTTAAAAACCCATAGGACTGTATGACCCAAAAAGGGAGCCCTAATGTAAATGATGGACTATAGTTAATAGTACAATTATAACAATATCCTTTCCTTGTAACAAATGTATCACACCAATGCAAAGTGTTAATAATGGGGGGTATAGGAGAACTCTGTATTTTACGCATGAATTTTTCTATAATTCTACAACTTTTCTAATTAAAAAAAATAAGCAAAAACTGAAAAACATATGGCCTAAGAAATCTCAAATAGATGTGATGGTTAAATAGAACATGTGGAAACTAAAACAAAAACAAAAAAATAAACAAAGGACACCTGGACCTCCACATACTAATTCAACTGTTTTTGTTTCTTCTTGTTACATGCACATTCTACCAACACACTCCATCTTTGGTTTACCGATTGGTAAGGAAGGACTGAAACCAAAAGAAACTGTTGGTTGCCCTGATTCCTTTCCTTCCATGTCATCCCTTTCAACGTGAGTGGACCAGGTAACACGAGAATATCGTGGAAGTCCCCGGTCTTTTGGTTTTGTAGGTCCCCACTGCGTCTGTGTTTGAAGCACGTTCCGGTTTGACCCGAAAGCGTGCTCTCCCAACCGGAAGCGTGGTTTGCGGAACGGAAAGCGTGGTCTCCCAACCGGAACCGTGGTTTGCGGAACGGAAAGCGTGGTCTCCCAACCGGAACCGTGGTCTCTCAACCGGAAGCGTGGTCTGCGGAATGGAAGCGTGGTCTCTGGAACGGAAGCGTTGCAGGTCGGCTTCATTCTGGACACCTCCTGTATTTCGGTTTGCTCAGAGGACCTTGGGAAAACCAAGTGTCCTTCCCTCAGGACCGGCTCATTCTTAGTACCATCCGGTGATTTCCCTGGAATAGACACTTTCTCCCTGGTCTCTACAGTCCTAGGTGAATGAGCGCCTGCGCAAGCCGACTAGGAGCCTGGCCGTGGGATCGCTGAGCTGGGGGGTTTGGGCCCAGAGGAAGAGCCAGGCTGCCGGTGAGTGATCAGGGCGCTGTGGGCAGCCAAGTTCCCTCCTGCTCTGTGGAAACGAGAAGAAAAACCCCAGGGCACAGTGTGAGGCAGAGGTGAGAGCGACAGAGAAAGTCACTGAGGGGGCTGGATCCTCTGCTGTAGGATTTCTCCCAGGCAAAAACCCACCTGCATCCTTGGGTTCTCTGAGAACTGCAGAATCCTCATCAGTTTTCCTTTTTGCTTAAACTGTGCCAACTTGGGTTTCTGAGCTTGTACCCAAAGTACTATTAAAGGATGAACCTGCTTTTCTCCTCCTTGGAGACCACGATCAGTTTCAGCTGAAAACAACAAAAAATAATAAAGTATCTTAAGCAGATGGTTTATTCACTCTCGCATAATGAGTCGGGGGTCTACATCCTGTTGAGCACAAGGCTCCCAGGCTCACTGTTGAAAGTTCCTTCAACACTCCACATGCAAGGACCGCAGGAAGGAGGATGCAGGGTTAGGACTGCCCCCTGGAAGGGCCGTCACTGCGGAATGGCTCACTCACTTTGTTTGTTTTCTCCTTGGCTGAAATGTCATGTGGCCACACAACTGCAGGTGGAGCTGGAGAACATTGCCCTTTAGCTGGACGCCCAGGCATCGAGGGTCCTTATTATGGAGGAAGAAGAGGGGATGGATGTGGGCGGGAGACCACAGTCTCTGCACAGGGAGCATCTGAGTGGGTGTCTTTGGCAGCGCTGATGTGGAGTGTTCCTCAGGACACACACCTTCAGGCAAAGTCATTGCAGAAAAACCCCCTGCCATCGTATCCAGCTATGGCCAAATGACACCTGGACCAATCCATCAGAGTCAAGATGGTAGAGCTGGCTTCATTCAGAGCCCATGAATGAACCCATGTGAGGTCCCTGCCCTGGAGAGGTGACTGCAGCTTGGAAGATGACTTGAGCTTCAGAGACTCACTCTCCTTCCCTCAAGCAAACCCCAGAGCTGGACCTGGCCCTTCTCATCCAACCCCTAATAGCTTGTAGCATCTTGTCTGAAGCCCTGTCTCCTCCACCAGGGGCGGTGGGCATCCTGCATCTCCCTGAAGGCCCTAAACTGAGAATTGGTTCCGTCTGGAAGGATGTGCCAACACTGAGCAAGGCTCCCCTCGGCCAGCCTCAGCACTCACCTAGGGGCAGGTGGTGTCTGCGGAGCTGCCCCGAGGTCTAGGGATCACTTAGTCTCTCCCTGGAGCCCATCTTGTACCTTCTTATCAAGAGAGAAAGACGTCCTGACCCCTCGCAGGGCAAGGTTCTGCCTGGTCCAGCCAGAACCGACACCAGTGGACATTCCCTCCTCCTTGTCCAACGGGCTTGGAGGCCATGGGGGACATTACCCTGGGACGTTGGAGGACTGTTAAAGAAGGGGCGGCCTGACAATTCACAGCTGCCAGTGATGGTCCTGCCTGGAGGAGTCGCACCTCACAGAACCCTGATCGTGTCTACATCCTCCTGGGGGTGGGGCGAGAGCTGGGTTGAGAGGGTGTGGGGTAGGAGCCCCAACCAGCTTCCAGGGAAGGGAGGGGAATGGCATTATAATAACAACAACTAAGTAGAGGTGATAAAATGTTTGGTAATGGATGGTGGCACAACATTGTAAATGCAATCAGTGCCACTGAATTGCACACTTAAAAAGTATCTAGGTGATTTCATACTGACTACCATGGGTATGTTTTTTGGTCTGGACTTTAAAAAGTACACATTAAATAATCCTAAAATGCATCCCAGTATAGTAATATATTTGCCAAAAATGTTAGCTGAAAAAAAATCAGTAAAAACTTCATAGCTATGCACCTCATTAAAAAAAAACAACATAAACTGCAAACCATACATCTTATAAGGGACATGTGTCTAGATTATGTAAAGAACTCTTATGACTCAGTAATGAAAAGACAAGTAGCCAAATTAAAAGATGGGCAAGAATCTAAATAGACATTTCTCCAAGGAGGCAATACAATAGCCAATAAGCACATGAAAAGATGCTCAGTATTATTAGTCATCCAAGAAATGCCAATTAAAACCCACAATGAGATACTACTTTGCATCCACAAGAATGGCTGAAATTAAAAATTCAGATAATAGCATGTGTTGACAAGGCTGTAGAGAAATCAGAAAACTCATACACTGCTGGTGGGAACGTTGAATGGTGCAGCCACTTTGGAAGATAGTCAGGCAGTCCCTCAAACAATTAAACAATTTCCAGGTCACCCAGCAATTCTACTCCTATGTATATGCACAAGAAAAATGAAAGCGAATGTCCACATAAACACTTGTACACAAACTTGTTCATAAAATGTAAAAACAATCCAAAATGTTCATCATCAGATGAATGGATAAATGAAATGTGGTATGTATCCATACAATGGATTATTATTCAGTTTTAAAAAGGAACAAAATACTGATCATGCTACAACAAGGATAAACCTTGAAAACATTATGCTAAGTGAAAGAAGCCAAACTCAAAAGGCCATGTGTTGCACGATTCCATCATATGAAATGTCCAGAACAGGCACAGCCATTGAGACAGATTAGTGGTTGCCAGGGCTGGGATGAGGGGATTGGGAGACGTCTGCCAGTGGGTTCAGGGTTGCTTTCTGGGGTGACGGAAATGTTCTGAAATTGATTGCAGTGACATATAATTCTGAGAATACACTAAATCCACTGAATTGTACAATTTAACTGGATGAACTATATGCTGTTTGAATTATATCTCAATGAAACTGGTTCCAACAAAAGTAACCTGTGATGTAAAGTAGCTGGTAGTTTTTTAGGCTTGACTTTGAAACAGGAGAAGCACTTTTGAAGCCATGAATGGGAGGTTTGAACACAGCACCCAGAACCTTCCTGCCATGGGGTGGAGAAAGTAGCATGATGTCGTGTGCTCTTGCTGTGACTCCAGCATCCTGCAGACCCTCAGGAAGTGCTGAAGGGCGTGGGGTGTGAGATTCCTGTATTTGAAAGAGGAGGTCATGGAGACATGGCTTGGGGCTGGGAGAAGCTGTCTGCTGGGTCTACTCCAGCTTGGTCAGGAAGACCTCGTTCATCTCCAGACTTCACAGCTTCTCTCCGAGTGACATGACACATGTCCTGTCATGCCCCTGAGTTCATGTTCTTTGCTGGTGAAGTGGAGGTTATGCCTGAGAACTCCTACAAATCCCATGATCTCACAACCATCCCATTCCAGGTGCCCAGCATGTGACGGAGCTTACTAGGGTCCATGCTAGGACCTGACAACCCAGCCTATTTGAGGAGAAGTCTGTTTATCCTCCTGTGGCACCACAATTCAATGTGGACAAAGCAAGTGTGTGCACATCAAACCAATAAGTAAGTTGAGGTTCCTGGGCACCGAGTTGAGAATGAGACCTGGAGGGGCTTGGAGGGAGCAGCCCACTGTGACCCTTACCCATTTGTACTGCCCTACAAGGTCCTGACATGTGCCCATTACATTGTGGATCTCCCCACTTGTCCAATTATATCCTCAACAAAAAGGGGATTCAGGAGCCAGAGAGATACAAGACTGGAGTCCCTGACCTGGTCTGCAAGTCAATAATCACTCCATTCTACAATCAGTCCCTATTTTTCTTTTCCTTTGTGGGTTTGGGAATTTGAAGCTTACAGTTAAAAACATGCTCTGAGGACAGGTAAACGAGGTTCAAATTCTGGCTCCAGAATGAACTGAATCTGCTCTTTAGAAAGTGAGGTTACATCTGTGAAGTTCCTTTGTCATCCTCGTAAAATATGGTCGAGCTCAGCGGGTAGGGCCCAAAAAGGCTTTGCATGCACATCATTGGGAACAGTAAGGGACAGCTGCTTGCTTCTCCCCAATGGCTAACACTGGTTCTAAAAGATGATGAATTGAAAAATCAATGTTGCCCTCTGGCGGCCACAAACTGGACTCCAGCCTCTGCATACCCCCACAGGCAAGCATTTCATCAGCCAAGAACACACTCATTCTCTTTTTGAGCTGTGATTTCAGAGTCTCTTGTGTTTGGCCTGCTCAGTATTGGACAAGAGGCTGCTAAAACAGCCACATTCTAGGAACTGCTGCAGAGAAAGAGGAGGGTTTTTCAGTGCACTTCACAGGAAATTTTGCAACAAAACCTTTCTGTGCATTGACAGATACCTGCGTCCTACATTCAAATCTAGCACAAATTTATCTTCCGTCCACAGGAAAGGGAACACGTGAATCTTTGTAATCTCAGGCAGCACGGGTGCACATTTATAGGCTTTTTGGGACTCGCAGAGGGCAAGAGGACCAGGCACCCATGAACCTGCACTGGAGCTACTGCGGGAAGCAAAAGCTTCCCCAGGAAAAGGCTCCCAGCTGAACTCAAGCATCGGCATTTCCAGGCTGGGACCGAGGCGAGGGCATTTGAATGAACCACGCAGCTGACCTGCACACTGGCATTGACGGGCCACATTTTAAACACCACTCAGCCTAGAGTTCAGGAACCCAATAGTAAGGACCCCCCCAATTATAGGAGTCCTGCCAGGATTCTCCAGGGTGGTGAGCTTTCCTCTCACTCAGTAAAAGACGTCAGATAAATGGCGATGAATCAAAACAATACTGAGAATCTCACAGGAAAGAAGTCACAGCACTGGAGCTAAGATGGTGGATCTGCGGGGTGAGAGGGTGTCTCTTGAACCACAGAATCATGTTCCTAATTATCCCGTGTATTTAGCACATGGAATCTGCCCCATCTCACTGGGCTCCATCCCACAGCTTCCTCCACCCCCACACAAATGCCCATCTTACACTGAGGCAGAGCCATTGTTCGATACAGGTGTACAGGAATGAACGACTTGAACAAAGGGATAAACTATCTTCTTAATTTTTAATGCAAAACAGCTGCCCATCTGGCTTACCATGTCAGTCTTTTGCTTATGGATGCTTTGCTTTCTGCGCACCTCCAGGAAGTCTGCCTGGAAAAGTTACAAAATATTGTGTTCCCTGTGGACAGGACTGCAATTTGTGTTTGATTTGAAGGCAGGAAGGTGTTGTGCCGAACATGGGAAGCTTCCCATGTAGTGTCACGAAAAAGCCCTCCTCTTTCTCGGCTGCAGTACCTGGAATGCTGTTTTCCTAGCAGCCTCATACCCAATACCGAGCAAGCCTAGTAAAACAAACTGTGAAGCCTAAGCTCCAAAAAGTGAAGGAGCGAGTGTGCTGCAGCTCAGCAACCGCCTTCACGTGGGATTTGTGGAGGCCACCAGAGGGGAGGATTGGCCCTTCTACTGCCTGTCCTTTCAAAACAACAGACATTGGGTCCGGGTGAAAATTTGGAAGAGAGAGGGACCAACCTGCACCCAGCCTGCACTTCCCCCATCCCAGCCCCTATCATGAAATTCTGGAATGGCCTGAGGACCTCCCCCCAGAGTTGAGACCAAGTCTTATGCCCAGCCCCTGTTGGTCAAATGTTCCCCATTTCATTAAGTAAATGACTGAATTACAACCTTCCTCATCTCCCCCAGAGTTCTCCCAAACTCTTCTGCCTCCAGCATTCAATCTTTGATGTGAATAATGTCCCAGAGTGTTTAGAATTAGTGAACGAGGCCAGGAGTGTCTGGTCTAGAACCAAAAGCAGGTACTAGACAGACCATGGGTGGGAGATGAGGAGCAGGTCTTGCCCCTTGGGCCTGCAGTGTCCCTGTGTTTCAAATGGGGAAGTGGGCACGGGTGTCCCCCAAGGCATCCCAGCTCTGACAAGGAATGGGTCTGAGCTTCCTCTTCTTTGCACGACACTGTTATCACCTCACTTGTGGCTTCCTGTTGACACTTCCTCTTGGTCCCACAGTACTGGATTCCTTGAAAGAAAGAACCTAGTAACCAGGCAGTCCCAGCATGGGGCCCAGCCCTTCCCGTCCTAGAGCTGCAGAGACCCTGCTGCCTGGGGGTGAGTGGGCAGCACCAAGGGGGCAAGGCAGGGCAAGGGCTGTGGTGGGGGCTGGGCTGAGCCTGTCATCCCCCAGGAGCCTAGACCGAGCATCCGGGTTTCAAGCTGGAAGTAAGTTGGTGACCTTGTAGGAGGACCCAGGCTCGTTGTGCCCTGTGCCATCTCCGACCCTTGGGTTGGCTGGAACAAGTCTGCACGGCTTATGGCTGCTGGTTCCAGAATGGGGAAGGGCTGGCCAGGATGCTCGAGTGCTCACAACCCCAGACCAAAGGGTGCAGGCAGGAGCCCAGGGCTGATTCCACATCCTTGGGGGTCTTGGGGATCTGGGGTGGGGGGGAAAAATTCAGCAGACCCCACCCCTGGGGTAATGAGAGAAACGTACCCCTCCCTCCATCTCCAAAGCAGGGGTCCCAGATGTTCCACAAAACATGATCTTTAGCATCTTCTGAGGAAATTGCTGAGGGTAGCCATCAGGCAATTCTCCACATGTTTTAAAGGATGAGAATCACTCACAGTCTGTTCTCTGGTCAAAGTAAAAATAAGCTAGAAATCAGCCACGGAACATTCACAAGTCCTCAAGCGTTTGGAAATTAAGCCACACACTTCTAAGTAAACCAGAGATCAAAGAAAAAAATCACCCACAGAATTTTGAAATCAGTTGATTCAATGATTTTGTGATTTGTATCTTAAAAACGCCTAGGGGGAACTATGAAGTCTAATAAAAATTTTAGGGAACAACGAACAAATTGAAAAACTGGGCTCTCAAGCCCCTTGTCAAATAGTTAGAAAAGGGACAACAATTGAATGTGATGAGGGTGGAAGGAAAGCCAAAATAAAATAAAAGCAGAAGTTAATGAGATGCAAATCTAACATATAATAGAGAACATCAATAATGCCAAAAGTTGTTTCTTACGAAATGTTTAAATGCATAGCAGGTTGATCAGGAAAATTAAAGAGAAGGTACAAATTATCAATAGCTGGAATGAAAAAGGGACAGACATCTTTAAAGATCCCATAAGATGACATTATAAGCAACTTTATGCCAGTAAATTTGAATACGGAGATGCAATGGTCCAATTCCAAAATCAAGTTATAAAACAAGCTCATGAAGACAGACATGATCTGAATATCTTAAATGCATTAAAGAAAATTAAGTGGAAACAAAACCTTCACATAAAGAAAATTCCAGGTCCAGATGGCTTCCTGGTTTAATTCTATGAAACATTTAAGGAAGAAAATTCATGTAAGTTATAAAAAATCTTCTAGAGCAAAAGGGATCACTTCCCAACTCACTTTATAAGTTCAGGATAAGGAAAACATAAAGGAGGAAAATTATAGCCAATCTCACTATTGGCTGAACAAATATTATCAAACCTAATAAAATAATATATAAACAGGATTGTAGATCATGTCCAAATTGGACTGATTTCAGGAATGCAAGGTAGCTTAATATTTCTAAATATCTAGTGATATAATTCATTTCATTTACAGAATAAAAGAGGAAATGTATATAACCCTTTCCATGGATGCAGAAAAATTGTCTGATACAATTCAACACCCTTTAGTGATCAAGAAACTCTGATTAAACAGTACATAAAAAGTAAATTTTTAAATCTGAATCAGAATATATATTTTTTAAAAGTTCCTACCAATATATAAGAAAAAAGAAGGGTACAAACTAATAGAAAGCTGGGTACAAGACCTCTTGAAAACACACATTTCCTCTGAGATGAAGTTATTAAAAGGAGCATTTTCAAAAATAAACTGGGAACCATTAAGCAATCTCTCCAGTTCCTCCCTTCCCTGTCCCCCAGCAACCACTAATGTCAATCTTTCCCTATATTTGTTTATTTGGAGATTCATACAAATGAATTTATGCATACGTGGCCTTTTGTGTCTACTAATTTTTAAATATGCATTGACTGTGAACTAGCAAATCTGCTTCTTGTAATGAACCTAGTTAGGTGCTCCTTTACGTTACAATTGTGTGTCTGTAATAGCCAAAAACTAAAGAGCAATGCAAATGCCTATGAAAGTGAAGAATGGATAAATCACAGTAAACCTGTAAAATAAGCTATAGAATAAACAAATGAGTGACCTGGTGGGAATCCACATGCAAGACATGGGTGAATCGTATAGATGTAATGTTGAGTGAAGGAACCAAAAATAAAAGAAAACATCCCAACCAATTCTAAGACCTCGATTTCTGGCTCCTACAAGTTGACATCTCTGGGAACATTTAGTACCCTTTCCTTCACTTTCAATGTGGCACTGATATTTTGATAATCAATAAAGACCCATATCATACCTGTCCATTCCCATGCCATTAAGTTCACCCTCATTGTCATGTCTTGTAATATTGGGTTATCATTCCCTCTCACTAGCTTCTGTCCATCTCTAGGTCCACTAATTCTGCATTATAATAAATAAATAAATATACAATATAATAAATAAATATAATATAAAATAAGTCACTTATTTTACATTGTTCACAGGATTCACATTAGTGGTAACATACAATATCTCTCCGTTTTGTCGGTTATTTCACTAAGCTTTATGTCCTTACAAGTTTCATCACATGCAGTGGACATGTTTCAACACCCTCATTCCTTCTTACTGATGCATAGTATTCCATTGTAAGTATATCATCACATTTGTTTTGTCATCCACTCATCGAAGGACCCTTGGATTATTTCCATCTCTTGGCAATTGTGAACAATGCCACTGTGAACATTGGTGTACAAATGTCTGTTCATGTCACTGCTTTCAGATTTCTTGGGTATATACTGAAAAGTGAAATGGCTGGATTGTAAGGTAAATTAAATATCTAGTTTTGAGGAACCGCCAAACTGTCTTCCACAGTGACTGTTGACCATTATAAATTCACCCCAGCAACGAAAATGAGTCCAATTTATCCAATCCTCTCAGCATTTGTAGTTTCCTGTTTGTTTAAGGCAGCCATTCTTATTGGTGTGAGATGATATCTCATTGTGGTCTGATTGCATTTCCCTAACAGCTAGTGAATATGAACATTTTTCTTCTGTTTTTGGCATTTGTATTTCCTCTCTGGAGATCTCTTTTTATACTTTTGCCCATTTTATAATTGGGCTGTTTGTACTCTTGTTGAGTGGTAGGATTTTTTATATATGAAAGATATCAGTTCTTATCAGATACATGGTTTCCAAATATTTTCTCCCATTGTGTTGGCTGCCTCTTCACCTTTTATACAAATTCCTTTGAGGTAAAGAAAAGTTTGATTTTGAGGCCTTCCCATTTATCTATTTTTTCTTTCACTGCTTGTGCTTTGGGTGTATGGTCTAAGAATTTACATCAAATACTAGATCTTGAAGATGTTTTCCTACATTATCATCCAGAAGTTTTATGGTGCTATTTCTTATATTGAGGTCTTTGATCCACTTTGAGTTAATTTTTGTATTGGGTGTGAGGTAGGTGGATACCCAGTTCTCCCTGCCCCATTTGTTGTAGAGACTGTTCTGCCCCAGTTCAGTGAATTTCAGGGCTGTTCTTGTTTGCTAATGCTGCCATTTTGCAAAACACCAGAAATAGATTGGCTTTATAAAAGGGGGTTTATTTGGTTACACAGTTACAGTTTAAGGCCATAAGTGTCCAAGGTAAGGCATCAACAATCGGATAATTTCACTGGAAGATGCCCAATGGCACCCGGAAAACCTGTTAGCTGGGAAGGCATGTGGCTGGCATCTGTTTTCTCTTGGGCTGTGTTTCAAAATGGCATTCTCCAAAATGTTTCTTTTACCTGCAGCTATCTCCAAAATGTCACTCTCAGTTGCTCTGAGGTCCCTCTGTTGGTGAGCTCTTTTTATAGGACTCCAGTGAGCTAATCAAGATCCACCCTGATGGGCTGGGCCACATTTCCATGGAAATAATTTAATCAACAGGTCACACCCTAATCAAAGGTGTCTTTCACAGTTGGGTGGGTCACATCTCCTTGGAAACACTCAATCAGAAGGTTCAAACCTAATCAATACAAATACCTCTGCCCCTACAAGATTGCATTAAAGAATATGGCTTTTTCTGGAGGAAATAATATATACAAACTGACACAGGGGCCTTATAAAAAATCATTCAACCTTACATCTGGGGGTCCATTTCCAAACTCTTGATTCAATTCCATTTATCAATATGTCTGTCTTTGTGCCAATACCATGCTGTCTTGACTACTGTGGCTTTATACTAGGCTTCAAAGTCAAGAAGTATAAGTCCTCCCACTTTGTTTTTCTTTTTTAGAATTTCTTTTTTTAGCAATTCAAGGCCCCTTTCCCTTCCAAATAAATTTTATAACTAGCTTTTCCGAGTCTGCAAAGTAGATTGTTGGAATTTTGATTGGAATTGCATTGAATCTGTAGATCAGTTTGGGTAGAATTGACATCTTAACAATGTTTAGCCTTCCTATCCATGAATATGGAATATCTTTCCATTTCTTTAGGTCCCCTTTTATTTCTTTTAGTAAAATTATGCAATTTTCTGTATAGAGGCCTTTTACATCCTTGGTTACATTTATTCCTAAGTACTTGATTTTTTTAATTGCTATTATGAATGGAATTTTTTTCTTGGTATAACTTCATTTAGGTAATTTCTAGTATATATGAACATTTCTGACTTTTGCATATTAATCTTGTATCTCACTAGACACCTTCGGCCATTCTTCAGCAAAGGTATCCTCTTGTTGATGCCTTAGGTTAGACACTTTTATGGCCTTAGGAATGTAAGTTTGTAACAAAATAAACCCCCTTTATAAAAGCCAATCCACTTCTGGTATTTTGCGTAATGGCAGCATTAGCAAACCAGAACAAAAACTTAGAATGAGGTCCAACTATTTTACAAATTGGAGATTCAATTCCTCACATATCGAACAGGATGCAAAACTCTGTCTACTTAATAAGATTGAATGAGTGTCTAGATAATGCATATAATTGTTTTACAAGTATATAGTGGCGTAAGTCTTAAGGATTTGCTAGAGACACACTACATAGAGTAAGATGGAAAACCAAGTGAGCTGAGCCTCAAATTTTAATTCTATTCAAACATCCATGCATTTTTTCTAGGAAAACTTTGTCTTTTAAGTCACACTTATTTCTGAGAAGATTTTTTCACAGAAAATGAAATACTAAGTTATGTGATGAGGAAATAAGAAAATCATTTCAATCCAAACTGTACTGAATTTCAACACTTAAGCAGAAAAGTTTCTTTTGCACTAGTCTGTAGAATGTCAGTGTTCTCCTTCTGATTTGCATGAAAAGTTGCTGCATGTATTATTTTGAAGATGTCATTGAAAGTTTACAAATCAACACAATAGAAACCAAAAAAAAAATCCCATACTTGTATTTTCAAAAATTCCAATGTGCTTTGATAAGA